>NC_052048.2:71351656-71672052 GCF_903992535.2 Arvicola amphibius | reverse complement strand
CTCTCACTAGCATTCTCTCTCTGATACATCTACAAAAACAAAACACAAATCTTAATTATATCAAAGAATGGACCTTAAATAATTTGATATTTTTCAATTTTAAATAGTATATAATCTTACTTTATTCATTCTCAAATCTTTTTAACTTGACTGTTCTTCCTCAATGTTTTATTCCAGTTAAAATTTAAATGATTGAGACTTTTTTGAATATATATTAACATAATTTGGTAGGTGTCTATAAATTTTCCAGTAAGTATTGCTTTCTTGGCTCTCACAAATTTTGATATGTTTTGCTTTTATTCTTTACTTCATAGATGATTGTAACTATTTTTTTATGTTTTTCCTCTTTTGGTAGCTGCTATATGTGAAATTTCTAGTTGGCTAGATCTTTTTTTTTCTTTCTTTTTCTTTTTTTTCCAGTTTATTTATTTTTTATTAAAATTTGCCATATCCTCCCCTCCTCCTCCCCTTCCCTCCCCTCCCCTCCACCCACACCCCCACTCCCTCCCTCTTGAGGCCAAACAGCCATCAGGGTTCTCTACACTATGTTGAGTCCAAGGTCCTCCCAACTCCCCCCAGGTCCAGGAAGGTGATCAACCAAAGATCTTTTCATACACCTGACTCCTTTCTTAATTCCTTGGTAGTAAAATGATAACTAACACCACTTATTTCCTTTGAAATTATTAAGGATAATGCTGTGGCTGAGAATATTTTTCAAGTCTTTGCTTTAGTGGTGTACAGTTTCTTCTACCTGTTACTGACCACCTCATATAAAGCCTCAAGAAAATTGCAGTTTTATGTATTACTATGTTGAATTTCTTTGTTAAAAAATATTTTGTTCCACATTTTTAAAGAACTTCTCTTGGATGTATAAATACTTAGGAGTGCTCAGTTATCTTGATGAATTTGCTTTATCGAGAAAAATATTTTTTTTAATCTGTGATATTAATTGGACTGTGAAATCACATCTAGTTTATAAAAGATGTATTCTGTTTTATTGGAATAAAGATGGTCTATGTTCTAATTCTTTAGATCTTATTTTTAAGTGTAACATTTTATTTGTTTTGGAAAAAAGCAAATTTTAATGTCAAATGTTGTCTTCAGTCTATTCTTTTTAAAAATTATTTATTTATTTTACATCCTGAATTTCCTGAGAAACCGCCACACTGCTTTCCAAAGTGGTTGCACAAGTGTGCACTCCCACCAGCAATGGATGAGTGTACCCCTTACCCCACAACCTCTCCAGCAAAGGTTATTATTGGTGTTTTGGATTTTAGCCAATCTGACAGGTGTAAGATGATATCTCAAAGTTGTTTTGATTTGCATTTCCCTGATAGCTAGGGAGGTTGAGCATGACCTTAAGTGTCTTTTGGCCATTCGAACTTCTTCTGTTGAGAATTCTCTGTTCAGTTCAGCGCCCCATTTTTTAATTGGATTAATTGGCATTTTACCGTCTAGTCTCTTGAGTTCCTTATATATTTTAGAGATCAGACCTTTGTCAGTTGCAGGGTTGGTGAAGATCTTTTCCCAGTCAGTAGGCTGTCTTTGTGTCTTAGTGACAATGTCCTTTGCAAGCCACAGTTTTCCCTCCCTCATCACTTCTCAGTACCACTCCTGCTTCCTTATTCTTCACCCCTTCCAACCACTCATTTTCCCTTTCTATTCAGAAAAGGGCAGGCCTCTCATGGATATCTACAACACATGGCATATCAAGCTAAAGTAAATCTAAGCACCCCCCTGTACATCAAGGCAGGGCAAGGCAGGTCAGTAAGAGAAGTAGAACTGCAAAAGTCAACAAGAGTCAGAGTCAGTCCTGTTTCCACTGTTAGGAGTCACAAGAATACAAAACTATGAAGCTGTCACATACATGGGGAGCCTGGGTCAGTCCCATGCTAGTTCTCTTGTTATTGGTTCAGTCTCTGTGAGCATCTATAAGGCCAGGTTAATTAATTCTATGGGTTTTCTTGTGATGTCCTTGACCCCACTGGTTCCTAAAATACTTCTTTCCTCTCTTCAGCAGGATTACTCAAGCTCAGTTTAATGTTTGACAATGGGTCTCTCCATTTGTTTCCACTAGTTGCTGGATAAAGGCTATCTAATGACTATTGGGCAATGCAACAATTTATGAGTATAGCAGAATATCATTAGGCATTATTACAATGAATTTTTTATCCAGTCGTGTTTAGTTCTATCTTAGGTCTCTGGACTATCAAGCCTCTGAGTAATGGCACTCTTGGCTGTGTCATGGGTGGTCTCACTCTCATGGCATGGGTCTGTGGCTGGACCAGACATTGGTTGGCTACTACTACAATCCCCTTAAGTTTATTCTTAAACTTTTATTAGTAAGTTTAGATGTAGCTGCTTATTCACTTTGATTTAAATATACTGTAATATTCACTGTAAAAGTATCAAATATTCTTTAGCTTCCTTTAATTTTTCTGTAATCTTTAAATATGTTGTACATTTTTGTAATTTTATAATTTTATTTTTTTTCTTTGTAGTTGATTTATGAACTGTTTTCCACAAGTGCCTTTGATAAAACCTACCTTTTCACAGTGAACCTTCAAGTAATGACATATTACTTGATGAAAACTGTGACTACCAGGTTTAGTGCAAGTGCAAATTATCTGTGCACACTTGGTGTATAGTGTATAGTGTCAACTGCTTACAAAAATTTAAATTACAGCACTATGATTTGCTTTTTTTAGGTAGGTAGGTTATGGTGTTATAGAAAGGACACAAGTATGTGGCATAATCTGGTCCCAAATATGCAATCCCCCTGCCTCAGTCTCCAAATACTGACATAATAAGGTTATGCCTCTATACTCAACATAACTTTTACTTTAAGCACTAACTTTAAAGAAATCTTCAAGTTAATATAAAATAAAGCATTTAATTATGTGTTTTTTTACTCTTTTTTGTGTGATTAAGTTCTTAGATTATATTCACATTTCCAGCAGCTATTATTTTTATTCTGTCAACAGAAATGGTTTAACATTTTTACAGCCCAGGTACTTGGTGACAAGGCCAGCATTACCATGCAGGGAGAGGTGTGTTTAATATGAAAGATATTTTTGTCAAAGTTGTCTTCCTTCATTACTATTTTAAAATTGTTGCTGAATATGTTTTGCCTCATATTGGTTCCATTAGGACACTTTCCAGTTTCATACTTTTTATATGTGAAGTATCTAATTTCCCTGAATTTGCTTTAATGATTTTCATGCAATTTCTTCTGGATTAAAATTTTCCTATAAATGTATTCATTTGGGAAATATATAGAATTCATTTAATTTCTTGGATGTAGGGATTTAAACACACTTGGGAATTTTTAATTCATCACCACTGAAATTGCTCAAATTCATCTTCATACCCTTTCTTCCCTCAGTAGCTTATATGCTGACCTTAACCTTATTCCTGCACTGTATTGTAATCTCGTTTTCTTCATTCTTTTGTTGTCTATTTCCTCAAAGTCATTTGATTGTGGTCATCCCACTGTCATGATTTTTATTCAATAATGTTTCCCCGGAGAATGTTAAATTTGCTATGCACAACATTTAGTCTATTTTTTTAAGCCAGACATGGTTATTTCCCCCAAAAAATTCTGTTTGAATGTACTTATATTTATTATATGTCCTATGTAATATAGTTTTCTAACTTTTTAAAAGTAGTCAAGTGATCTTATTTCAATAATTGTATAAGTCTTGCCTAAACTTGATGCTATCTCTGTGTCTTTACATATTCTTTATTCTCAATATGAATCATAATTCTCTCTCTCTTTCTGAGGTATATTTTAGTGAGTTTCAAGTATGTGTATGTAATATTGTTGTGTTCTGACAAATCAATATTTCCATATAAAGCATTGAACCTGACTCTAACGTATGGTTAAGATACATAAAAAAGACAACATTTATTTTTAAAGGATTTTAATTTTAGGTAGGATTAGGGCTACTTTTACCCTATTACTTAAACAGTTTTCTTCTAACTATTGCTCTACTTAGTGCCCAATGACTTGCAAGGTTTTCTGTTTTGGAAAAAGAGTAGCCAACCAGCTTAGGGCTGTGTAATATCTAGAAATATATTCTGACTGTAGATTTCTTCCAAAGGGTTGGAAAGTTTTATGGTGTATATCTCCTTATCAATATTACTATTCATTATCAAGGGACCTTCTGAAGATTTCCAATATTCACAGTATCTCTACTGCCTCTTCTTCTTCAGTACTGTGTACTGGGAATACCAATTATACTGATATATTGAGCCTCCCAGTTCTGTGTTCTCAATTGGAGAGACTGTCATGCCCCAGCTAGTTTTCCACTTCCTTCATTGCAGCTCAGAAACTCCCTTCTGTCAATATGCCAGGGCACTCAGATTGTTCACCTACTTTGTTTCTCTTCTTTCAGAGTTGTTTGACATTTACTGCCTGATGTTCAATGTATGAAATCCATCTTCATGCACTTTACCTGTTTTTTTTCTTACTTTCTTCTTTGCTTTTCCTTTGTTGCTTTTTCACTTTTTAAGAAAAGGAAGATTTAGACCTCATTATTCTTTCTCAGGGCCAGACAGAAACTTAAAGCGTACATTTGATTTCTCATAAAGAACAGCTCTACATAGTTGTGTCAAGTGGAATAATAGTATCCTTTAAATGTCCCTGAGGAAGGAGAAAGACAGTGCTTTTTTCTTAATTCCCTTTAAGGTGGAGAGAATACTTTCAGAGCCATAGGATATAATACCCTTCCGTGCTGTCCTACTATGCCTTGGGAACTGAAATAAATATCACATATGAACAACATACATGTTCAGTTTATGTGACCAGAGCCTCTGATTTATTAGAAATCCCTCATCCCCTTACTCTATGAGTATACTGTCAGGACCAAATTCAGTTCATCACATTTACTGATCTGTCTTTTAGGTTTTTATTCAGTTCCTTTAAAGACTGATGTGAGATTCCCCTCTTTATGCACTGAATATGTTTCATTATCATTGACTAATAAGAAAGTCCTTCAGTCTATGGCTAGGCAAAAAAAAGAGAGACAAAAAATCTGAACAGAGATATATAGAGAGAGTAGGTGGAGTCAGAGAGATGCCATGTAGCTACCAAAGGAGAAGGATGCCACCAGAACTGTACCAGTAGGCCACATCCTCATGGAAAGACACAGATTAATAGAAATATGTCAATTTAAGATGTAAGAGAGAGCTAGGAATACACCTAAAGTATTTGGCCAAGCAGTGTTGTGATTAGTATAGTTTCAGTGTGATTATTTGGGTCTGGGCAGTCAGGAAGTCAAATAGCAGCCTCCATTTACAAAAAAAATAATCTATTAAAATTACTATCTTTCTTTTAACTAGTATTATACTGACAGAAATGTGAACATAGAGTTGTTCAATTATTGTCAATGTATTTATTGCTATTATTATCATTTCTCTTAATATCATATGTGTACATGTGTGTGCATGTGTATCCATTAATACGTGTGTGTGTGTGTGTGTGTGCGTGTGTGTGTGTGTGTGCACATGTTCCACAGAACAGGTAAGATTTCAACTTTGTGAAGTTAGTTCTTTCTTTCCCATACTTGAGTTCTGAGAATGGAACAGAGGTCATGAAGCTTGGGCAGCAAGTACCTGCTGACTCTGGCCCAATAGTTGATTTTTTTTGTTTTCTATTCATTTTATTTCTTTGCTTCACATTGATTGTGAACATAGAAATATCCTCGAATATATGAACATTGAATAAAATTTCTACTAATATTGAATCTTTGGGACACAGAAGTGAAAAAATTCACTCATAAAAAAATATTAACATGTCTGAGAATTATCCACAAAAGATATAATGAGCACACTGAAAATAACGATAGCAGTTTCAGAAAGTTACTTTTCAGACCTGATTGTATTGAAAAATATTGAATGAAGGAGAAATAGGGAATGGTCACAGTGGAATCGTAGTGTAGAGAGACAGAAATAACAAGGGCAAGGTATATGTGACTGTCACACAGCAGACACTGTGGTGGATGCCTTCCTTCAGTAAAGACTAATGATGATACTACACAGGATATGATCAGCTCAACAGAAAAAAGGCAGAAAATCAAAGACCGTGAAAACAAATTATTCAGATTCCAACCCCTTAAGGATCTGAAACAGCTTAATTAATACAGTTAAAACTCATAATAATCCTTTTTCATCCCAAATGGGAAACAAAGCTTAATGACCTTGTTATCTATCATCTTTTTTTTTCTTGCATCTTGGGCTTCATATACTTCAAAACTGTGAATCTAACATAATTTTCTTTTAAATAAAGCTACTAACAGAAATTACAAAATTATTAGGCAAAGATGGATCTTTCAGAAAACAATCAGATGAAATAATTTGGTCAAATATTGGGGTAAAATACAATAAAATTAACTGATGCTTCACACGGGCAAATTCTCCCATAATTGAAATGTATCTAATTTTTAGGTATGTACAAACTGAGTGACCCATCAATTACACAAAAAATTTTCAGAATAATTATTGTAAAGAAAGCTGGGATACTGTTAATGTTCCATGTACACACATGCACTCGGTTTTAAACCCATTTACTTTCACAAAATTAAAAGTATGCTTTTCTTTACACAAAGAGTACACTCTACACATAAGACATTTATCTGTTTAGTAACATATATTTATGTACTTCACATGAAGCAGTGAAATAGAAAAAATAAGCTTTTTGACTTACAAAGGCAGTTTTGATTGATTTATGCATTGAGAAAATTGATTCTCTCAGTGATTTCTTACTGCTCCTGAAAATAAAAGTCATGTAAAAACTTTATATTCAGTATATTGGGGTCATAGTTTAACTATCTAACATACCACTTAAAGCTCCTGTATATATTTTCCCCCGGTTAAGATGGTGTCTAGCTGTAAACTTAAGGTAGATTTTTCTCCTCTTGTTTGTTTCTTGTTCTCTGTACTATGAAGTTCCACACATCTTTGAGCTTAAAACTCAACTTCTGAAAAAAATAAATCTACACGTTCTACATACATCCATCTTCAAGTCTGGTTCCATGACACTTTAAAATAAATCATTTATGGTCCCAAATTCTTCTTACATTTAATGAATTTTTTAAATCTTTCTTTAGGTGTTGTGGTTGATGCTCATATGGTAGAGTGTTTGCCTGGCATGTGCAGAGTCCTGAGCCTGCACCATAGAACTGTATGAGGCCATAGAATGGTGCACAGATGTAATCTCAGATCTGGGGAGGAAGAAAAAGGAAAACCGGGTTTTTTCTCTCTACTTTCCAAAATACATAAAGTTCAAACAAATAACAAAAGTCAAACAACCAAAATATGGATAACTGGTTATTAATTGAGATCCGAAGAACACAAGGCTTTTAGCTGGCTTTTCCTAGATGATCCCACTGTCACCTTACAGCTGAGGTGGCTGAAATATCTATGAGTTTTATTAGAACACTTCTTTGAAGTCCTCTGTATGACAGAATAAGTTTAACTCTTTCATGCAGATACCAATTGTTATGTTTGGTTGTTAGAAGTATCTTAGGTCATGTGTTCAATGGGTAAATTTCCAAATAACATCACCTTTTACAATCTTGATAGATTAATAATAATTTCATAATTGATCAGACACTATTCATTTACTATGATATATCTTTAATTTATCATTTTTTTCCATTCTACTATAAACAGGAAGAAGAATGCAGGCTTTGTTTTCAACATCTTTTCTGGAGCTTCCTTAGCCAAATGCCTAGGTTGTTTTCTGTGAAGCTCTGTTGTCCATACTTTTAGTCCACAATTTAACAAAATCAATTCTTCTCCATTCCAAGTAGCTTCTTTCTCCATTTTCTCCTTTTTTTTTTCACTCTTGGGATCCCTCCTGAGCAGTGCATTCATTACTTATCTTTGTTCTCATTGGTTTAAGTATTCATGAGGACAATGCATATTTTCTCTGCTATGCTCCATACTTTTTTGATATTCACATTACCAGATTCATTAAATCTACAATTTTGCTGAGAGGATGGATAAGAACAACAAAATCATTTCAATATCTTTCTCAAAATCCTTCACTCATTTCTCTGAGATACTGGTAACAACAGCACATCATTTCAGCATCTCAAGCTACTTATGCTTCCTTCCACAACCATAACAACTCATTCTATAGCAAGTGACTTGAATTCATAGCTTACTATGAAGACATTTGTTTCATGTAAAATTTATGAAAATTAACATGTAGATAGAAACTTAAAAGTCCTGACCCCATGAAACAAAATCAATAAAACTCTTGGGAATAAATAAAGGCTAAAATCATGGACTGGTGTTCAAACACTTCTTGAAGCTCAGTTATGACATTGTCTGCAATGGGTTGTGTTATTTTCCTTATCTTCCTCTCATTTCCCTAATTTTTGAATTTAGTCTAGTGACTTTAACCCCTCAAAGTTTTAAATGGATACCATGTGAAATAATTCACATGGAGAGATGCAGTAGAGTGTCTGCTATACAGTAAGTACTCAAAAAAGTGCTCAAGAAAGTTTATCTGGATGATTTCCTAATAAAAAGTACACATTTCTTGTTTTAATTACATCGTGCAAACACTGCTTATTTAATCATTTGTTCACACAATCCACACAATGACTTTAAACATAAGTTACAGAAGTTTACTTTTCCCTGCCTCCCTTCTTTCTCTCCATCCCTCCACTTAGTTTCTTTTTTTGCTATGAGAGAACACTGACATAAAGAACTAGAGAAATAAGGGTTTGTTCTGGCTTACAGTTCAATGACATACTACATCAAGGAAAAGAGTCAAGACAGAGGAGCTCAATGAAGTGATGTGGCTGTTCTTCCCACTTCCAGTAACTCCCTTGTTTTTTGCTCACTCTCTCATTCTCCCTTTCTCTTACTCTCTTGCTCTCCTTTTCACATATGTTTTGGCTTTCATTCTTTCAATCCCACATTGGGCACAATAACCTTCAGTATTCTAAATGAATTGTTTATTAATTTTAATTTGAATTTTTATATTTATTATATGTCTTAAGATGTTTTAGTCAGTTTTGGTTGTTATGTACCCATGCCTCTACATACTTGACTCCTACCTCACTGCCTGCTTGAGGTAATTAAGCAATCCTTATGAATGGATGAATAAATGAAGGTGTTTTATCAAAGTGTGATTATGCAAATTTTACTAAATTTTTATGTAGCAGTGACTGCAGTTTTGATTTTAGCCTTTAGTTGTCCCTGGGATGTGTATTTCAATAAGCTTTTGTATGCTTCAGAATATCTTCTACTCTTGTACCATAACTTTTTGAGAACTTAGTAATCTATAATATATCTAAAGTCCACATAAAAGTAATAGTGTGTGTATAATTATAAATAGGAAGAAATTGTTATTAGTGGTTTGACGTCTAGGTTGGGTATTTCAGGGTTCTTGAACTTTTATTCAAAACACTGAATTAAGGGCTCACATAGATTTACAAAACTAGCAAGAAACTTTATTCAAAGCAAAGATGGTTCTGTTGCAATGTGAAGAGTGGCATCAAGGCTACAGGAAGGGTTCTCAGTATTGTTAGTTATTATTTGGATCTCAAGAAAAGTTGGAGTTTGTTTCTAAACGTAGAGTTTAAGTGGTTCTTTATTTTAGTGACGGATTACAGAATAAAGCCACTTCTGTACTATGCATGTCTCATCATGGAATTCTTCTGATTTTAATCATATTTATGTACAATCTTACATGACTATAAGATGATAAGTATGGTCAAGTAGTGGGGCACACACCATTAATCCCAGCACATGGGAGGCAGAAGCAAGTTGATCTCTGAGAGTTCAAGGCTAACCTGGTCTACAAGAGCTAGTTTCAGGTCAGGCTCCAAAGCTGCAGCAAAACCCTGTCTTGAAAAACCAAAACCAATAAAATCCTCAAAAAAACAAAAACAAAAAGCTGATAAGTATATAGTTTCTCCATGAAAATTCTCTTTGAAAACACAGTTTGCTTCACTTCATTTTGCCTAAGTCCAGAACCATTCAAAGTTATCCTTTTACCCTCTTACCCAAATGTATTGGAAATAAGTTTAATTGTATATTAAGGGCAAGAGACTCTTAATTTACATTTCGTTATAGGTTGCACACACATCTTGAAGAAGTAATGTTAGGTGTCTTGGCTGCTAAAATGTTGCTAGGTGTATTTGTGTGTGATGTAGGTGAGTCTTCTATCTATCTGTTGCTTTCATTGGTTAATTAATAAAGAAAACTGCTTGGCCTAATAGGTCAGAACATAGGTAGGGAAGACAGAACAGAATGCTTCACCATGAAGCCAGCCACCAGGTCAGACATGCTGAATCTTTTCCGGTAAGCCACCACCTTGTTGTGCTACACAGATTATTACAAATGGGTTAAGCAAGTTGTGAGAGTTAGCCAGTAAGAGGCTAGAGCTAATGGGGCAGGCAGTGTTTAGAAGAATAGAGTTTCCATGTAATTATTTTGGGTAAAGCTAGCTGGCAGCAGCTAGGCGGCAGGAAGCAGCCCACTGTTCCTTCTACATGTGTGTGCTTTGTAAAAACAACTAAATTCTCTGGGATGCCAACTGCATTGCTAAAAGTGAGATGCTTGCATGGTTTAAGCCAAGTGGATTTTTAAGTTACAAAACTATATCTAAGCTTGCTTGCTTCAAAATAATTAGCAGTTGTTTTTTATTACCATGTACTGAGGCTTATACTGTGTATTATAATGTATATATATTAGTTGAATATATCATGTAAATATTCAATATCATGTATATATTATGTATATGTATCATTGTATATAGTATGTGATAACAATATAGTTATTTAAACGTAGCAATATAATGTGTTAGAAAATAATAACATAAATTCTTATACTCTCCTGTGCCATTATACATATCTCTTTTCCTTTATCCTTGTCTAAATCATTATATATTTTTATTAGATTTAATTTGTTTGCATTGGACTTCACATGTTTTTTTTATTTTTTTATTTTTTTTGTTTTTTTGAGACAGGGTTTCCCTGTAGTTTCTAGAGCCTGTCCTGGAACTAGCTCTTGTAGACCAGGCTGGCCTCGAACTCAGAGATCTGCCTGCCTCTGCCTCCAGGACTTCACATGTTTTTAAACATTCTTTTGTTATTGACAACACTCTTATAATTATTAATATTCTCCTCATTATCATTTGTTGCATTTTTTCTCATTTGCAAGTGATATAGTTTGCTTTTCACAAGGAAAAAGCACCGAAGAAGAGAAAGAGCCCTGAAGAGACTAGAAGTTTTATGGTAAAATCATTTTTATAAAAATCTGTGATTTATTGAATTTAGCTGGACTACAGAAGGAACAGCCTGTGGATGGTAGGAAACTGACTGGTATTTGCAAAAATTCTTGGACTTTGATCATATAAGTTGAGGTCAGAGTAGTAATGGAGGCATCATACTACATGAGGGTGCTTCTACACTTGTCTCCATTTTCATTCACAACTGTTGTCCATATGGAGTCAGGGAAACATTTAAGAGCTTGGCAGTGGCTAGCACATTATGGCCTCTCATGATGTCACCACTTTTTTAAAAGACTCTAAACAGAAATAATAAAAAATAAATTATAGGATTTAGACAAATAGTGCAGAGTGTTCTTGAAGACAGGACAGGTCAGTATAAAATCCACACAGTAAAGATATCAGAGCAATGTATGCTAACATCTCAACAATTGCAAATTATTGTCCTGAATTGACATGCACATCTATTCTTAGAAAAGTAGGGTTTGTTCTGTATTATTGAAAATCAATTCCATAGAGATTCCGTGTCATTACTGAGGAAGAATCACAAGCCCAGACACATAGAACAAATGATTTAAGACAGTGTTATCAAAGAATCTTTGAAAAAAAACATTACTGAGTATGCTATGAGTATCCTCATAAACCAAAAAATTGTGGGAGGTGTAGTGAAAGAACGTGATTCCAACATCATTTCTGAAGAATTCAGTTCTCACAGGTGAGTTCTGGAGTTTTATAACCTTCTTCTCAAAACTCTCCCATTACTTGTTTCTTAACAGGGTTTTAAACATTAAATCACCTTTAAAATTTCTTTGCAAAAATTACAGCTAAAGTAAGGTTTTAGAACTGGTAAAGAGATGGTGCTAGATTCAAAGTGGATCCATAGCTGTCTCAGTATCAGCCCAGATCTACAGAGAGGAAATTAGTACAAACACTTCAACCACAAAAGAAGTTTTGATTTCTTACAGAGAAATAAGAAAACTTTTCATAAGCCATCACTTATTTTTATATGGGTTCTGTTCCAGCTGAACTGTTTGCTCCTTTAACTGGACTATCTGTATTTTCTACCACATTGCACATACAGTAAAAGAAGAAAATTGCTGGATAGTTTTTTATGGTTCTCAACGTTCCTAATGCACTGACCCCATAGTACAGTCCTTCAGGTTATGTTGATCCTCAAACATAAGATCATTTTGTTGCTACTTTATACCTGCATTTCTGCTACTGTTATAAATTATAATATAAATATCTGATATACAGGATATCTGACATCTGATACATGACCCTATGGGGGTGGCATCCCATAGCTGAAAATAACTGGAATAAAGATTAATGCCTAATTACCCATGACTATTTTGTATTTATTACATAATGACATCATCTATCTATCTTTCTATCTTTCTATCTTTCTATTTCTCTATCTACCTACCTACTTACCTATATACTACCTACTTACCTATATACTTATCATTTATCTTTAAAGTACTCCTTTTATGGTATCATCAGAGTCTTGCATATTTTGAACTGGTGACGTGGCTCAAAAGATAGAAGTACCTGTTCTCATGCCTGACATACTTAGTTTGAAAGAACTTATTCCCCAAAATTTCCACTGGCATACACACAGACACACACACACACACACACACACACACACACACACACACACACACACACTACATAATGTAATACAATTTTAAAAATCTTTGCTGCCTAAGCAAATGGAATGAGCTCATGTATCTTACAATCCAAAGTCAGAAAAGTCTTATTTGCTACATTCTGATAGGTGACAATCTCTTTATTATCAGTACCTTTAGATTGAAATTTCACATACTATGCTGAGGAGAGACATACACAAGTTTCTTCAAATGAGAGCTAATAAGTATTTAGGATTTCATTTCACTTCATTTAATGATATCATAAAGATTTTATATACAACATAATATTTGAAAAGCAAGTGTAGACATTTCTGTGCTAGAATGAATAACATATAGCCTTATGCCAGATGGCCATGCATGTTTGGGGAAATGGATAGAACACAGACATTTGGCCTCCTCTCTAGAGCATACAAGTGTTTAATTCTCCTTAGCAGGTGCATGGAGCCAAAACTCTTACAAGAATTACTTTAATGAAAATATGTATATGACAGAGAAGCTGGTACTGTGTTATCACCAAGCTGCTTCTTTACAAAAACAGACATTTCTATTAAATACTCATGACAGAAGGCTAATTATTACCTTGGTTGAGCAAACATCTGTATTAGGCCATTTTGAGTTGTTTCACAGGTACCTGAGATTTGATCATTTATAAAGAACAGAAATTCAAGGTCATGGTGATAACATGTTATAAACCAGTTTTTATGCTTCCAGAGTGGTACATGTGCACAGTACACAGCAATCAGAAAATATGAAACATTTCAATAGCAACATTAGAGTTCTCATGATCGAAGCATGCCCCTCTTCCTTTCAAATGTTTCTTTGGGAATGATATTTCCAGCTTATAAATTTTCAAGTTAAAGCAAGAATGATTTGAACATCAAAAATAAGTCATATAAGGTTAAAAGCATTATGTACCACAACAGCAGATAAATCCAATGTAAGTATGTTTTAACAGTCATAACAAAAATACAATAAACAGGTAAATAACAGGCATGTAAAGTTTATATTTTATCTAATGAAACAAAAGACATTCTTTATACAAAATATGCTAAATTCTTTAGTACTGTCAGTTAAAACTTGAAGGTCAGCTTAGACATCATGTCAAATGATATCTGCAACACATGTCACAAACCAATAATTCAAGTTTCATGAAATGAAAAGAAAGACCTCGAATTCAGAAAGGATTACATAACTAAGAAATGATGTAGAAAATCTCTAGTGAGTTAACACATGGCTATTATATTGATCAGAAATATTGAGAAAGAATTTAATAAGAGTTCAGTACGAAAGAAAGAAAGAAAGAAAGAAAGAAAGAAAGAAAGAAAGAAAGAAAGAAAGAAATAGGTACATGATACAGTTGCAGCTAGGGTCAGACACCCTAGGACAAATGTCCAACTATGTGACATATATATGAATGTTTGTCAACTAGAGTAATTTTTGAAATTAAGTGAGTCAAGTTCACTTTATAGGGAAGCATGGAACAAGACAATGTTCTGATACAACCTGCGGTGCAAAAGTATTTGTACTTAGTAAATATGTATTAATATCTGGTTAATAAAGAGCTGGGAGGGAAGAGATTGAGCAAGGAAGTCAGACTAGGAGGATGCTGAGAAGAGAGGAGTCTCAGGAAATGGAAGGTGATGCCAAGAGAAGCAATATGAACTTGCTGCAATGAAAAAAAAAAAAGGTATTGTCACATGGAAGATTTTAGATAAGAAACATGGGTTAATTTAAAATGCAAAAGCTAGCTAAAAACAAGCCTAAGCTATCGACCAATGATTTGTAATTAATATTAGATCTCTGAGTGGTTATTTGGGAGGGATTACTGGGAAACATTAAAACTCCACCTACAAGAACCCTCATACCTAGGAGAATGGCATTTAGTTACATTGACTTCTTTCTAGGAGTTCCTGTCTTAAGTTTATCATGAAGAAGATATAAGACAAATGATTGCTTACCTATTGATTCCATGCCATATCTGAGATTCTCCATTTTTAAACACTTTTTTTGCCTTGCAATTACATTGAGTTTGCATGAATACTTCTGGAAAGATTTTATATTTGAAATTTATCTCATTACAAACATTAATTTCATCTCAAAATCAATATTCCCACAATGAGCTACATGTTCATAATTTCCAGAAATTAAGACTTGCACATAATAGAGGGATGGCTATTTTCTTATTTAATACAAATGAAATTGATTTAATTCAAACCTAAATCACATCTTTATTTTGTTACATTATATTTCTTACCATTTGAAATATACATAATAATGAATCCTCTTTGGGAGGAAGTATTGATCAAATCTAGGCATTCTGCAAGAGGAGCAAATGCTTTAAAACATGAACCTTCTCTCTAGATCCTCAGCCATCTTCCTTTATTGCACAGATTGGCCCTATATAGTAAGGGGTTTCTGTATGTTACTTTCATACATATATATAAAATATATTTTTCTATATTAATTCCCATCTTTCTCTTGGTCCCACTCACTTCTGCTGATGATCTTCCCCTTATGAGCTATTCCCTTCATTATTCACATAAATTTTTCCATTTTTTATTCATTTTTATGACCTATTGTCTTTTATTGATATTTATTGCAAGCTCCTCAGTGATGGGTTATTGGGTTTTTTTTTTTATAAATGGTTACACCACTAACAAAAATGTGTCTGCTGACCCCAGTCATCCTTAATCTGTCTGTAAATACTTGAGG
Source organism: Arvicola amphibius (assembly GCF_903992535.2). Taxonomy (NCBI): domain Eukaryota; kingdom Metazoa; phylum Chordata; class Mammalia; order Rodentia; family Cricetidae; genus Arvicola; species Arvicola amphibius. The sequence continues at coordinate 71,656,437 of NC_052048.2, read as the reverse complement.
TGGGTGAGATCCCAAAAGCCTCTCCACATTATCTACTTTTTTGGCTTATAAATCCACTGGAAGGCTTGTGGCCTCATGGGTAGCTGTAGAATGAAATTGATAGGGCCAAACTTTTGTAGTTTTGTGTTGGTAGTCTAACTTACTTTTTATTACTGTAATAATCATTGTCCAAGACAATTTCAGTGTAGTAAAGGATTTGTCTTAGCTTGCAGAAAATAGTTTTTCATTGAGAGAAACCAAGGCAAGTACTAAAGACAGGAGTTTGTAGTAGAAACCAAGGAAGAAATGGTGCTTACTGTATTGCTTCCACTGGATTTCTCACATACCTTTCTTATTTAGCCCAGGCTTACCTGCAATGAGATGGAACTGCCCGCAGTAGGCTGGGTCCTTCTACATCAATTAGCAATCAAAAAAACGACTGAGCCATGCCTACAGGCCAATATGATCCAGTCATCTACTCAAGTGAGGTTTCTTTTCCCATGTGACTCTGTGTTGTATCAAATTAAAAGCTGAAGCTAAGGTACTTAGTGTATACAACTGCTGTAGGATCAAAAAATGTACTGCAATTTCATGCTCCAAGTCTGATTCTATGTCACTCTCCATCTTCCTCCTCCAACTCTCACATTCTTTCCACTTCCTCTTCTTCAATGTTTTTTAAGGCTTGGATGGAGTGGGGTTGGAATAGATGAGCCTTTTAAGCTTGAGTATCATCAACTCCTTGTTTTTGGACTTTTACCAGTTACAAATCCCTGAAGTTACCATTGCCACTTTGAAGCAGAAGTGTTTTGTTTGTTTGTTTGTTTGTTTAACAGGAGCTTAAAGTAGCAGTTCATAGTTATTTAGAAGATAATATGATTCTATATTATGAAATACCTTAAGGAGTATACGTATTAGGTCTTCTTGGCAGTTCTGGTAGAATTCTGCATTGAACCCATCTGGTCCTGGGCTTTTTTTGGTAGGGAGGTTTCTGATAACAGTTTCTAATTCTTCGTGACTAACAGGACTATTTAGAGCATTTACCTGGTCCTGGTTTAACTTTGGTATATGGTAATTATCTAAAAAAGTGTCCATTTCTTTCACATTTTCCAATTTTGTGGAATTCAGGCTTTTGTAGTAAGATCTAATGATTCTCTGAATTTCCTCTGTGTCTGTGGTTATGTCCCCTTTTTCATTTCTGATCTTATTAATTTGTGTGTTCTCTCTCTGCCGTTTGATTAGTTTGGCTAGGGGTTTGTCAATCTTGTTGATTTTCTCCAAGAACCAGCTTTTTGTTTCATTGATTCTTTGGGTTGTTTTCTGTGTCTCTATTTTGTTGATTTCTGCCCTCAGTTTGATAATTTCCAGTCTTCTACTCCTCATAGGTGAGTCTGCTTCTTTCTTTTCTAGAGCTTTGAGGTGTGCTGTTTGTTAAGTCTCCAATGTGTGCTTTCTCCTTTTTTTTTAAGTGAGCACTTAGTGCTATGAATTTTCCTCTTAGCACTGCTTTCATAGTGTCCCATAAGTTTGAGTATGATGTGTCTTTATTTTCATTAAATTCAAGGAAGACTTTAATTTCTTTCTTTATTTCTTCCTTGACCCAGGTGTGGTTCAGTAGCTGATTGTTCAGTTTCCATGAGTTTGTAGGCTTTCTGGGGGTAGCATTGTTGTTGAATTCTAATTTTAATCCATGGTGATCCGATAAGATGCAGGTGGTTACTAATATGTTTTTGTAACTGTGGAAGTTTGCTTTGAAACCGAGTATGTGGTCAATTTTCGAAAAGGTTCCATGAGCCACAGAGAAGAAGGTATATTCTTTCCTGTTTTGGTGGAATGTTCTATAGATGTCTGTTAAGTCCATTTGGATCATTACCTCTATTAAGTCTCTTAATTCACTGTTAGGTTTCTGTCGGATTGACCTGACCAATGGTGAAAGAGGAGTGTTGAAGTCTTCCACTATCAGTGTGTTTGGTTTGATGGCTGCCTTGAGTTCTAGAAATGTTTGTTTTACATAAGTGGGTGCTTTTGTATTAGAGGCATAGATATTCAGGATTGAGACTTCATTCTGATAGATTTTTCCTGTAATGAGTATAAAGTGTCCCTTTCCATCTCTTCTGATTGATTTTAGTTTGAAGGGTGGATATGGGAACAAGGAATTATATGTCTTAATTAAGGGAGCCATTCTAGGGTTGGCAGAGACTTGACTCTCGAGGGGTTCCCAGGTGTCCAGGAAGATGCCCCCAGCTAGTTCCTTGGGCAGCTGAGGAGAAGGTGCCAGAAATGTCCAGATCTCATTGCCATACTCATTAATATCTTGCATATCACCATAGAACCTTCACCTGGCATTGGATGGAGAAAATGACAGAGTACCACATAGGAGCATCAGACTGAGCTCCCAAGGTACTGATGAAGAGCAAAAGGAGGGAGATCATGAGCAAGGAAGTCAGGACCCTGAGGAGTGCGTTTACCCATTGAGACGATGGGACAGATCTAACGGGATACCACCAAGTCCAGTTGGAATGGGACTGATGGAACAGGGAACCAAACCGTACTCTGTGAATGTGGCTGACGGTGGAGGAGGACTGAGAAACCAAGGACAATGGCGATGAGCGTGAACTCTACAGCATGGACGGGCTCACTGTGAGTCTTGTCAGTTTGATTGCTCACCTTCCTGGACTTAGGGGGAGCTGGGAGGACCTTGGACTTAACATAGTGAAGGGAACCCTTATGGCTATTTGTCTTGGAGAGGGGAGGAGTGGGGGTATGGGTGGAAGGAAGGGGAGCGAAGGGGGAGGAGGAGGGGAGGAGATGGAAATTTTTAATAAAAAAATGAGAAAAAAAACAAAAAAAGATAATATGACAGGCACATCATGTCAACCCAACAAAACAAAAACTATATTTCCCCTTATGATCTGTGACCTCATTAGCCACAGTGTTTTGACCAGGTTTATGTTACCAGATGTGAATTTGATCCTGTAGAGTGGAGCTTACATCTAATCAGAGAGTGATTGTTTATGTCCATTACAAGATTTACACTCTTGATAAAATAGGAACTTATTTTTTAAAGAAATTTATTCTATTTTGTGTGTATATGCAAGTGGTTGCATGTGTGAATGTATATCACACATGGTTCTATTTCCATTAAGGATGAAAGAGGGTATAGGGTTCCCAGAACTTGTCTTACATGAAGTTATATGCTGCCACATAGGTGGTGGGAGCTTTAGTGGTCCTGTGAAAGAGCAATAAGTGCTAATAAGTATTATGCCTCCAATCATAGTGGGAACTTCTTGGCTGGGTGTTTCAGAATGCTACATGTGTATTCCAAAACTGAGTTAGGATTTTGATGGCCATCCTCCCCCGGCAGATTGTGTATTATCCCCACTCAGAACCATGAAACCTCATCAGCAGCAAGAATTTCCATTTCTATTGCATACTAATTTCTCAGCACTTTAGCTAAAGTATGTAGTGGGCTCAATAGTTGGGTGTTACCGTCTAGTTCTGGTGGGCAACTGTTCTGGTTTTATTTATGTTGATAAAATAGATGACCTTAACAAAAAGAAATTTAAGGAGAAAGGGAATTTGTTCATTGTGCATGTCTGGTTAGAAACTATCATAGAAAAGAAGACAGGAGGAGTTTCATCCATGCAGGTGAGTATGTGCTATCCCAGGGCAGACTGTCCTGTAAGAGAGCACAGCCCGCACCCCAGCTCCTGCTCCAGGATTTCTCTGTTCCACTTGACCCTGCCCTGCCCTGCTCCCAAGTCTGCCCTTGTGTCTGAGGTGGCCCTGGAATACTAGGTATCCCTGTTTCAGTGCTGAGGGGTTTCATCCACAGGGACAGGAACAGTTCCTGCTCCTGCACTGAGGAGATCCACCCAGTGAGTCAGTCACAGCAGACTGGACCAAGACACCAAGACTCTCCTGGCTCCATTTGAAGAAAGAGAAGGGCAGGCGCCAATCCAAGAATTCCTCCAACAACCTGAAAGGCAACATGACATAACCAGAAACAGGGGATCATGAAACAAGAAGAACTGAACACCCTACTCTAGAAGAAATAGAAGAAATCGTCTTAAAAAGGAACATTATGAAAATATTAGAGGACCTTAAGCAGGAGGTGAAAAGCTGCCGTAAAGAAATAGAGTTGATAAACAAAAAGATTGAGGAAATGGATAAATATCTCAAAGATACCCAAGAAAAACAAGAAAAAGCAATCAAGCAGGTTAGGGAAATAGTTCAAGACTTAAAAAATGAAATGGAGGTAATGAAGAAAACACAAACCTATGGAAGGCTGGATATGGAAAATCTGGGTAAACGAACAGGAACTGCAGAAACAAGTATTACAAACAGAATACAAGAGATAGAAGAAAGAATCTCAGACACTGAAGAAACTACAGATGAAATAAACTCACAGATTAAGGAACAAAACAAATCCAACAAATTCTTAACACAAAACATCCAGGAAATCTGGGATACTGTGAAAAGACCAAATGTAAGAATAATAGGAGTAGAAGATGGAGAAGAGTTATAACTCAGAGGCCCAGAAAATATGTTCAACAAAATTATAGAAGAAAACTTTCCCAACCTAAAGAAGGATATTCCTATGAAGGTACAAGAAGCATAAAGAATACCAAATAGACTGGATCAAAAAAAGCATCCACATGCCATATAATAATCAAAACACAAAACATACAGAATAAAGAACAAATATTAAGAGCTGCAAGGGAAAAAGGTCAAGTAACATATAAAGGGAAACCTATCAGAATCACATCTGACATCTCAATGGAAACCATGAAAGCCAGAAGGTCTTGGATAAATGTACTGCAGACACTAAGAGACCATGGATGCAAGCCCAGACTACTATATCCAGCAAAGCTTGCATTCACCATCAATGGAGAAAACAAGATATTCTAGGACAAAAACAGATTTAAACATTACGTTGCCAAAAAACCAGCCTTACAGAAAATACTAGAAGGAAAATCACAAACCAAGGAAACCAACAACACGCATAATAACACAAACATCTGACAACCCTCCACCAGCACAACTCTAAAAAGGGAAACACACAAACTCTACCATCAGAAAAAATAAACGGAGTTAACAACCACTGGTCTTTGATATCACTTAATATCAATGGGCTCAATTCACCTATAAAAAGGCACAGGCTAAGAGAATGGGTACAAAATCAGGACCCAACATTCTGCTATTTACAAGAAACACACCTCAAACTTAAAGACAGACACTACCTCAGAGTAAAGGGTTGGGAAAAGGTTTTCCAATCAAATGGACCAAGGAAACAAGCAGGTGTGGTGATACTAACATCTAACAAAATTGATTTAAAACTAAAATCAATCAGAAGAGATGGAGATGGACACTTTATACTCATAACAGGAACAATTCATCAGGCAGAAGGCTCTATCCTGAATATCTATGCCCCTAATATAAAAGCACCCACTTATGTAAAAGAAACATTACTAGAACACAAAGCATATATCAAACCCCACACTCTAATAGTAGGAGATTTCAACACTCCACTCTCACCAATGGATAGGTCAACCAGACAGAAACTCAGCAGAGAAATAAGACAACTATCAGATGTAATGAACCAAATGGACCTAACAGATATCTATAGAACATTCCACCCAAATAGAAAAGAATATACCTTCTTCTCAGCATCACATGGAACCTTCTCAAAAATTGATCACATAATTGGTAACAAAGCAAACATCCATAGATACAAAGAAAGCGTAGTAACCACCTGTGTACTATCGGATCACCATGGAATAAAGCTAGAATTGAACAACAATTCTAACCCCAGAAAGCCAACAAACTCATGGAAACTGAACAGTCAACTACTGAACCACACCTGGGTCAAAGAAGAAATAAAGAAAGAAATTAAAGTTTTCCTTGAATTCAATGAAAACAAAGACACAAAATACCAAACCTATGGGACACTATGAAAGCAGTGCTAAGAGGAAAGTTCATAGAACTAAGTGCCCACATAAAGAAAATGGAGAAAGCACACATTAGAGACTTAACAGCACAGCTGAAAGCTCTAGAAAAAAGAAGCAGACTCACCTATGAGGAGTAGAAGACTGGAAATAATCAAACTGAGGGCAGAAATCAACAAAATAGAAACACAGAAAACAACCCAAAGAATCAATGAAACAAAAAGCTGGTTCTTGGAGAAAATCAACAAGATTGACAAACCCCTAGCCAAACTAATCAAACGGCAGACAGAGAACACGCAAATTAACAAGATCAGAAATGAAAAAGGGGACATAACCACAGACACAGAGGAAATTCAGAGAATCGTTAGATCTTACTACAAAAGTCTGTATGAACAAAATTGGAAAATGTGAAAGAAATGGACACTTTTTTAGATAAGTACAATATACCAAAATTAAATCAAGATCAGGTGAACAGTTTAAATAGACCTGTATGCCACAAGGAACTAGAAGCTGTCATCAGAAACCTCCCAACCAAAAAAGCCCTGGACCAGATGGTTTCAATGCAGAATTGTACCAGAACTTCCAAGGAGAGCTAATACCTATACTCCTTAAAAAGTTTCACAAAATAAAAATCGATGAGTCATTGCCAAACTCCTTTTATGAAGCTACAGTTACCCTGATACTTAAACCACAGAAAGACTTAACCAAGAAAGAGAATTACAGGCCAATCTCACTCATGAACATCGATGCAAAAATTCTCAATAAAATACTGGCAAACCGAATCCAAGAACACATTAGAAAAATCATACATTATGATCAAGTAGGCTTCATTCCAGAGAGGCAGGGCTGGTTCAACATATGAAAATCTATCAATGTAATCCATCATATAAATAAACTGAAGGGAAAAAAACCATATGATCATCTCATTAGATGCTGACAAAGCATTTGACAAAATTCAACACCCCTTTATGATAGAGGTCTTGGAGAGGTTAGGGATATAAGGTTCATTCCTAAATATAATAAATGCAATATACAGCAAGCTGAAAGCAAACATTAAATTAAATGGAAAGAAACTCAAAGCCATCCCACTAAAATCAGGAACAATACAAGGCTGTCCACTCTCTCCATACCTCTTCAATATAGTACTTGAATTTCTAGCAATAGCAATGACAGCATAAGGAGACCAAGGGGATTCGAATTGGAAAGGAAGAAGTTAAACTTTTGTTATTTGCAGATGACATGATAGTATACGTAAGCGACCCCAAAAACTCAACCAAAGAACCCCTACAGCTGATAAACACCTTTAGCAATGTGGCAGGATACAAGATCAACTCCAAAAAATCAGTTGCCCTCCTATACACAAAGGATAAAGAAGCAGAGAGGGAAATCAGAGAAACATCACCTTTCATGATAGCCACAAATAGTATAAAATATCCTGGGGTAACTCTAACCAAGGAAGTGAAAGATCTATTTAACAAGAACTTTAATTTTTCGAAGAAAGAAATTGAAGAGGATACCAGAAAATGGAAGGATCTCCCTTGCTCTTGGATTAGGAGGATCAATATAGTAAAAATGGCTATTCTACCAAAAGCAATCTATAGATTCAATGTAATCCCCACCAAAATCCCAACAAAATTCTTCACAGACCTTGAGAGAACAGTAATCAACTTTATATGGAAAAAAAAAAACAGGATAACCAAAACAGTCTTATACAATAAAGGAACTTCCGGAGGCATACTTTCCCTGACTTCAAACTATATTACAGAGCCACAGTAATGAAAACAGCTTGGTATTGGCACAAAAACAGGGATGTTGACCAATGGAATCGAATCGAAGACCCAGACATTAACCCACAAACCTATGAGCACCTGATTTTCGACAAAGGAGCTAAAAGTATACAATGAAAGAAAGAAAGCATGTTTAACAAATGGTGCTGGCATAACTGGATGTCAACCTGTAGAAGAATGCAAGTAGATCCATTTCTACCACCATGCACAAAACTCAAGTCCAAATGGATTAAAGACCTCAATATTAATCTGACCACACTGAATCAGATAGAAGAGAAAGTGGGAAGTAGTCTACAACACATGGCCACAGGAGACCACTTCCTACATAGAACCCCAGTAGCACAGACAATAAGAGCAACAATGAATAAATGGGACCTCCTGAAGCTGAGAAACTTCTCTAAAGCAAAGGACACTGTCATTAAGACAAATAGACAACCTAGTGACTGGGAGAAGATCTTCACCAACTCCACATCAGACAAAGATCTGATCTCCAAAATATATAAAGAACTCAAGAAACTAGACTTTAAAATGCTAATTAACCCAATTAAAAAATGGGGCATTGAACTGAACAGAGAATTCTCAACAGAAGAAGTTCGAATGGCCAAAAGACACTTAAGGTCATGTTCAACCTCCATAGCGATTAGGGAAATGCAAATCAAAACAACTCTAAGATACCACTTTACACCTCTCAGAATGGCTAAAATCAAAAACACCAATGATAGCTTATACTGGAGAGGATGTGGAGTAAGGGGAACACTCATCCATTGCTGGTGGGAATGCAAACTTGTGCAACCACTTTGGAAATCAGTGTGGCGGTTTATCAGGAAACTGGGAGTCAATCTACCTTAGGACCCAGCAATTCCACTCTTGGGAATATTCTCAAGAGGTTCCCAATCATACTACAAAAGCATTTGTTCAACAATGTTCATAGCAGCCCTATTTGTAATAGCCAGAACCTGGAAACAACCTAGGTGCCCCTCAATAGAAGAATGGATAAAGAAGGTATGGCACATATACACTTTAGAGTTCTACTCAGCGGTAAAAAACAATGACATCTTGAATTTTGCATGCAAATGGATAGAAATAGAAAACACTTTACTGAGTGAAGTAACCCAAACCCAAGAAGAGGAATATGGTATGTGCTCATTTATAAGTGGATTCTAGCCATAAATAAAGGACATAGAGCCTATAATTCATGAGCCTAGAGAAGCTAAATAAGAAGGTGAACCCAAATAAAAACATATTGTTATCATCCTGCATATTGGAAATGGACAAAATTGCTGGGCAGGGCTTCGGAGCATGTGGGTGAGGGTGAGGTGGGGATAAGGGGAGATGCGGGGAGAGAAGCGAAAAGGAGAGGATGGGGAGAGCTTGAGGGAATGGATTGGATGGGATGGAGGAGGGGTGGTGGGGAAGCAGGGAAGTATATCTCTTAATTATGGGATCCATTTTAGGGTTGGCAAGAGTCTGGACCCTAGACGGGTTCCCAGGTGTCTAAGGAGATGTCCCCAACTTGTTTATTGGGCAGCAGAGGAAAGGGTGCCTGAACTGGCCTTGTCCTATAGCCAAACTGATGATTATCTCCCATATTACCATAGAACCTTCATCTGGTGATGGATGGAGATAGAGACAGAGACCCACATTGGAGTACTGAACTGAGCTCCCAAGGTCCTTATGAGGAGCAGAAGGAGGGAGAACTTGAGCAAGAAAGTCAGGACCATGAGGGGTGCTTTCACCCACTGAGACGGTGGGACAGAACTAACGGATGATGACCAATACCAGTGGGAATGGGACTGATGGAACATGTGATCAAACCGGACTCTTTGAATGTGGCTGATGGTGGAGGCTGACTGAGAAGCCAAGGACAATGGCGATGGGCTTTGATACTATGGCTTGGACGGGCTCTGTGTGAGCCTTGTCAGTTTGGATGCTCACCTTTCTGAACCTGGGGGGAGTTGGGAGGACCTTGGACTTAACATAGTGTAGGGTACCCTGATGGCTCTTTGGCCTGGAGAGGGAGGGATTGGGGATACGGGTTGAGGGGAGGGGAGGGAAGTGGGAGGAGGGGAGGAGATGGAAATTTTAATAAAAAAATGAAAAAAATAAAAAATTAATTTAAATTAAAAAAGAAAAGAAGTCAGAGAGTTAAGAGTTGAAATATTATATATATATAACATATCCCTTCATAATATGAAGTAGAGAGATAAATTAAGCATATTTTTGACTTTTTGCATTTTCTTCTCTTATGTGGTTCAGGACAATCTGCCTAGAAAATGGTGTTATTCACAGTGGAATGGGTCTTCCAACATTAATAAAATTAATAAGGTATCCCCCAGATGTGACAGCATGTCACCTATTTTTTATAATCCTTGATTGAGATTCTCATCCCAACTTATTTTATGTTGTGTAACTTTGACTGCTAAAGTTATCACTTACAACGTTCATTAGCAAGGGCAATAGCCTAGGCTGTTTTGGGTCTCAGTATCCTCCCTAATACTAACCAGCCAGAGAGAATTAGGCTACCCCTGGCATAAACATTTTCAACATTTTCAGTTAACAAATGACTTTTGGAGGAAAAAAAAAACTTATCTATTTACACGGAATATTTTCATTTGAAATCATTTTGCTTCTATTTTGAAATTTAGTTTTTAAGTTAATTTATCAGTTTTCCTTATGTCATTTTTATTCATGCTTTGTTTATTTTGGTCTTTCCTCCATCTATTCTCCTCTATCACATCTTTAACCCTATCTTTTCTTAAACCTTTCTATGCCTAATATTGTCCCTCCAATTTTATATCACATGGCTTTAATTTTTAATGTCTCTTTCACCTCTTTTCATGACTCATTACAAGTAGACTAGATTCCTACACAAACATGTTTCTCCCTGAAAGATTATTTCTACTTACTATGACCCAAAGAGAATAAGTTGTTGACTGAAGTTTCTTAGCTATTTTATGGTCAATTAGGAAATACTGTCAAGTGGCCTATTTCCCAGAATCTCTACTTTGAATGATGCATCAAATATATTATTTGAGATTATAATTCAATTACATTTCTCCCTTCCCTTTCCTCAAAAAACTCCCATATAACTTTCCTTTCTTACTCTTGTTTGAGTCCACACTCTGTTTTTTAAATTAATGTAGCATGCATAAATGTACCTGTATATATGCCTATATTCCTAAATATAATATATTGAGTATGGATAAAGTTACTTTATGCATGTTTTCAGGGCTAATCATTTGGCATTGGACAACTAATTTGTGTGCTCTTTCCAGGAAGAGCCAACTCTCCTGTTCCCAACTTTACTTGGTTGCCTGACATTCTTTGTGTAGGGTTGAGGCTTTGTGGCTATTCTTCCACTTTGGCACATCTATTGGTGTTATCATTGTTCAGATCACATTTGATCTGTCATGTTGGTGATAATTTATGTTTCTAGCTTCTGATATTATTAGGAGATACAACTTCATAGCAAACTCCCTTATCTTCTGGCTCTTACTATCATTCCACCCTCTTTTCCTCAATGTTTCACAAGCCTAAGGTATAAGAGTGTTTTGAACAAGTGTTCTTTGGGACTGGTCTATACTGTTATGATTTCAGATACAATAAGGCTGACATTTTTGGGTTCTAGGACCATGCATGTATGGACAATCCCTCAGGCAGAAATACCTAATGGCCCTGGGGCCCCATGTGACTCACATGCTTGCATGGTTGCATCATCCACGTATGACTTAGCTAAGCCCTTGCACTCATGCATGAGCCCATCATCTGTGTATGATGTAGTCATGTCAGCAACATGGGTAAATGGTATATTGAAATCTCCAAATGAAACAGCGCAAATGCCTTTTCATATACTAATAGTAGCACATCAATCATAGAAACCTACCCATTGTACAAACTAAACACATTCATAAAAAAATATTAGAAAAAATCTTTCATTTTAGGTTTCTCTTTTGAAAATTTGGTTATAAAACATGGCACAGGTGATGGCAAAATGGCTCAGTTAGTAAATCACTTCTGAATGAGTCTGATGACCTGATTTCAATCTCTAGGATCCATACATAGAGGGAGAGAACTTACTCCCACAAACTCTCTTTTGACTTACACATGTATGCCATGGCGCCTGTGGGGGGGGGAAAAACTATATATACAGACATACACAGAAAGAGAGAAAGAAAAGTATAATAAAGTATTAAAACAACTTATACATAGCAGACATCTCTTCTATAAAAATAAATAATTATGCCTGTTTTTCATATATTAAGTATATATTAAGATTTCCTTCTTTGAAGTTTGTAGGAAATTATGTATAACCAGGCCAATGAGATAAGGCAAATAATGATACATTTAATATATAGACACATCCTTAAGCCTCAAAACAAGAATGTTTATTATTACTGTCTACTATGTATAATTGACAAGTTTTACTGGGTATTAATTCTGTGTACGGTAAGATTAAAACAAAAAGATTTATTAAAACTTGAAATTCCTTCTTCCAAGGACTTTGGACTTGCTTGAGTATTTAAGGCACATATAGAAGAAACAGGAATAAATTATTTACTATAAAAGTGAGGACTGATATTCAACTTGAGTGATGTAATCATAAGCTTTTGATTCTCTTTTATCTAAAATTCTCTCTTAAAATGATTTAGAGTGGAACATCTCTAAAGACAAGACCGTCAACCTCTAACATTATATAATTGTACTAACAGCAATGGGCTCAGGGCTGCTCAGCCACAGCAGGAGATATGAAATCCAGCAGAAATGAAACAAGATTATCTCTCATCTGAGGTTTTGAACTAACTCATCTCTAACTTTGAGGCTGATGGGCTATAGACTACCCCCAGTCATCTTTCAATCTGTGGCATCTTAGAGGAACTCTTCTTTTTTTATTGCCTAAACATTTACAAAGACTCACTTGAAAGGATTATTTTTGTAGGGTTTACTAAGTAATCTGTTAGAACTTGTGTTTCTGTCATTCCATCATTCATTCCTCAGTTATGGAAAAGACAGTATGCAGAGTAAGTGTAGTGTGTGTAGATGAGTGTGTGTGTGTGTGTGTGTGTGTGTGTGTGCGCGCGCTCATCTGTATATGTTATATTTGCAAGGAAATACTAGAAATACTATTCCTTCTATTATATAATATTCTGAATAGAAAAATAACAGTGGTATTATTTCTTAATAAGAAGGGCCCTGGCATAGTCAATGACTTTTAGAATCTTTTCTGATATTATTAGCCTTTATGAAATTTAAAACCCTGAAACATGCAGAAAGGAAACAAGCAATATGGCTCACTAGAAGGGAATTTCAGTATTTCTTTGATTTGGGTTAAACACGGATTTCTCCAATTGTCAGTCTCACATCACTGCATGATAAGAAAGTGGTAGATCACTTTCTTTTAATTGATGACTAAATGGATGAATCAATGAATCAGTCAATAAATAAATTAATGAATCAAAGAGAAATTCAACTGAAACACTGTGTTTAGTCTCTGTTCATCTCTCCATGTTTTTTCCATTTTCTCTGGGAGATGTATCTCTCATTCTCTGATATATGATATTTAGCTCTTCTTCAAAAGCACATATAGAGTGTGAGAAAGATGTGAGGTGAATTGAAGGGCTACTTGTTCCCCATCATTATTCCACTTTGCGTGGCTTCCCAAGACTGTATTTTTCTCTGTATCTAATAAGAAATCTCTGTAGAGTGACTAAAGCTACACATTTGTCAGGATCTTCTACATCCCCAACTCCATCACTCAGTGAAATTCAACACCTCTTTTTCTTCACTTTGGTTCTAAGGACTAGAAGAAGAAAAAAATTTCCATATACTAACTTCTGGGTAGTTCACCATATGTTGGCCCATGAACCCAGCACAAAACTATATAAATGATTTCTGCATTAATTTTTAAAATATACCTTATAAATCTATCTCATTTATGCTGGCAATATTCCTGATCTGTATTGTTGATGATGTAGGAGAGATCTATCTTTAGTGTGTGGTTTGTGAGAAAAGGTAGGAGGGGAAAATGAAATCAGATTATCTATTTCAGAAGGCATAAACAGTAAATTCTTTCAAAAGGAATAAGCCTCAACTCTCTTGCCATTATGTTGTGAGTTCAATTCTTTTTAGGTTAAGAAAAAAAAATGCTCAGTAATTTAGAGTTTGGTTTCACGCTACCTTCCCCCTGCCCAGTAGCAGAATTATGAGGGAAAGAATAGAGGTATAATAGAGGTACAGGAGCAGAAAGAGGGAGAAGATGAACAAGGAAGTCAGGACCTTAGAGGGGTTGGTACCCCCACTGAGAGAGTGTGCCTGATTTAATGGAAGCTCATCAAAACCAGCTGGACTGGGACTGATGGAGCATGTGATCAAACCAGACTCTCTGAATGTGGCTGAGAATGGGGGCTGACTGAGAAGCCATTGATAATGGCACTGAAATTTGTTTCTACTGCATGTACTGACATTTTGGGATCCTAGTCTATTTGGATACATATCTTCCTAGGCCTGGACTTCCTACAGGGCAGTGTACCCTGCTCTCTCTTAGGACCTGAGGGGGAGGGAGGAGGATGAGTAGGGGAGCAGGAGGGAAATGGGAGGAGGGGAGGAGTGGAAATTTTGAATGGTATTATTTGTAAAACAATAAAAAAGAAAAAATTAAATCAGAAAAATTTTAAAAAAGAAACAAAATAGGTATTATCCCACCATCTTTAATACACCTTAATACAAGCAGATAAAAACATAGGTAAGCAAAGTCAATTTTGAAGGGCCACTGAGGCTAGGGAGGTGAAATGGGTTTGGATTCCTGAGATTAGTTTTTGAATGGCATCTGTCAGCTAAATGAAAATAAGCTTGAGATAGATATAGAATAGGAACAGAAAGTGAAGTAGGACTGTAGGTCTCAGATACTACCTAACAGTATCCATAGCTTTTGAGTTGCTGTTATCTGTTGTTACATTTGTGTTTACCTAACTGGTAGAAAGGTGTTAGGTTAGATGCAAAGGAGATAAATAAATGACTATTAAGAGGGTTAAAAATGGCCCAGAATGATTTGTTTGGGGACTTGCAACATTTCAACTTCTGACTTAATTCAAGATATAAGCAGTCAATTGGCTTTTGAATTCATAGCTCTTTCCAGAAACTATTATTTACATGTTTACTATTATCTAATTATCTACAATGTTAGGGATAACTAGTCTCCTTAAAGTAATAACAGGTATATCTACCGGGAGTGTTGCATTGAAAGACCCCTGGTGTAGGGAGACTCTCACTCAAGTCTCAGGATAACATGACCCCCCCCCCACACCAGTAACTCATGAGAGACTGTCCTTGCTGCAATCACACAAGGTTTATTTGACAGGACAGGAAACAGTGCACTGGGGCTAAGACTCATAACCCATGCAGGGGAGGAGTTTGACCTTGAGTAGTTGGGAGAAGGGGTATATAAGGGAAGAAACCACAACCCAGTAATCCAAAGGTTGTAGGGATGGCATCATTGGAAAATTCCGAAAATACCAGTGATCATTGAAAATTCTGAAATTTCCAGTGATAATCACAAGGGGGTAACTTCCTGTTTCTCAAGATTATTCTCAAGATTACAGTCTAACTTTATCTTCAGCTAGTTCCTGAAACAGAGTCACTGAACCTGCTAATCCTAGATTTTTGGCTCTTCTCTTCCTGCTAGTGGGGTCTGGATTTATCCAGGTCTTTCAGCATAAAGTCCTATTTACCCTCTTTTCATTAATGATTGCAAACATATACTGCTTGGTTCCCTTCATTATAATTTTGGAAAAAGAATTTTGGAGACATCACATCTTTGAAAATATTTAATTATCATTTAAGCTTTTCCAAAAACATGTATTTCTACCATCAAAGTTTTAGCATGTCAATCTCCAGGGGTGGCTCCATGGCATTCTTCTGACTCTGTTTTCTCCTCCCATGCTATAGGCCAAGCCGGTTTTTAATTCATTAACCGATAAAAGCAACACATAGACAGAAGGACCTCCCACACATGAAAGTCTATAATCAAGAGGTGGGTCAATTCAACTAAATTGGCAGGATTCCATTTTTAATGAAACTGGCTGACCACTTGATGATTTATAAGCAAGTTTATAGGTATATTTGGCAAAAATAACTGAAATGTGTTATAATGGCCAGCCTCATGTTTTACATAAAGTGAAGATTATACCACCTCTGTGTAGTGCAAAAGGGGAAGATCCAGGTCAGAAGATAACTAACTTACTTTATAAAGTTAAAATGGAGGAAATATGTAGGTTGTTGAATTCTCTGAACTTCCACGTGTTTTAAACTTGATGTATTAAACTCTTATAATTTGTTTCACTGAGTGCTTTCCAGATTTTATATACATATATATGTATATATTGCATATATATGATATATATATATATATATATCATATACATTATAAAGGGTGATAAATACTTTTAAATATTTAAATTACAGACTGAACCATGTGGGATGAAAATTGAAATAAAATTCTTTAAAAGTAGACAATGTCTTAACAGTGACCCTGATCTTATAGCCACCAGGAATTATAACAATTATACAGTAAAATACTTAAGACTGAGCTAGTTGAACATAGAAAGAGCGACTTGCTGTACTCTACCTCCATTTGTGGTCAAGGCCCATGTGAACATATCCTGAGATGTAGGTGTCTAGCACCCTTTTCTCCTCTTAAGTCTTTCATTTTCATCAGAGACAGAAGAAAATAATGATTGTAATTCTATAGGTGCTAGAGACTAAAGGAGAAGTGACTTCTTCATATTACTAAAGAATCCAATTATTAGAAAAGGTTTAATGAAACTGTAAAACAGATCGCATATAAAGAAAAAATGGTAAGAGAAGTGTTTCATATTCTATTCAATATTCAAGGGAAAAAAGAAATTGATCTATAGAAGTTTTTTTAAAAAAACACTGTGTCTCTATCTTCTTCATAAATTTATATTGAAGGTCATTTTCTTCTGCTCTTTCTGTGTTAGGATGTTCAGGTCTTCCTGTTGTAGGACCACTAGGTTCTCGTGGTGCCATATCAGTCTTTATGGTGTTGGATGTGTTCTTACACTGCCATTTGCCCATCTTTTCCTTCAGTGGGTGAAGATCAGGCCTGTGCTCAAGGTGGGTCGCTTCAAGAGGGCCTGTGTCTTATGTGGTTCCTCTTTCTTCAGGTGCAGGCAGGTCTATGAGTTTCATGGATGCTGATAAGGCTCTGGGGTTCCTCTCTAGGGCAGTTTGGTCAAAAACTACAATGGCCACAGATGTGGAGGAGGATGGTAGCAGGTGTGTGAAGGATGCTTGGGGTCTTTCAGGCTTGATGGGTGGGGGTGACAAAGGGGGATGGGATGTTCCTCTCCAAGAAAGGGCCCAGAGAGTTGCACACTCTAAGCAGGGACCCAAATGCTTAATTTTCCAGGTACAGTGTGGGATAAGGCTCCAGTGGTTACAGATGTGGTGGGGATGGTGGCAGGTATATAGAGGCCACTTTTGGTCTCTGAAGCTTGGTGGGTGGGTGGGGGAATGGAGTGTTCTTCCTCAGACAGGGCCAGGAGAGCTGAGCCCTATAAGCTGGGACCCAGATGCTTACCTCTCCATAGGTAGTCTGGGCCAAGGCTCTGGTTCTTACAGATATGGTGGGGAATAGTAGAATCAGAGGACTCGTCTCCAAAATATATAAAGAGCTCAAGAAATTAGAGATCAAATTGTCAAATAATCCAATCAAAAATGGGATACAAATCTAAACTGAGAATTCTCAAAAGAAAAATTGTAAATTACAAAAGACACTTAAGGAATTGAACAACATCCTTAGCCATCAGGGAAATGCAAGTCAAAATAACTCTGAGATACCAATTTACATTGGCCAGAATAGATAAGATCAAAAATACCAATGATGACTTATGCTGGAGAGAATGTGAAGTAAGGGGGGGGGGGGCAATCTTCCATTGCTGGTGGGAGTACACACTTGTACAGCCACTTTGAATGTCAGTATGGTGAATTCTCAGAATCAATTGGGAATCAATCTACCTTAAGAGCAGCAATACTGCTTTTGGGCATAAACACAAAGTATGCATATTCACACCACAAGGACAACTCAACTATATACATAGCACCATTATTTGTAATAGCCAGAACCTGAAAACAACCAAGATGTCCCTCAATTGAAGAATGGATAAAGAAAATGTGGTACATTTACACAATGGAGTACTACTCAGAGGTAAAAAATAACATGTTGAAATTTTCATGCAAGTGGATGGAACTAGAAAAAAACATCCTGAGTGAGATAATTCAGACCCAGATAGACAAACATGTTATGTACTCATTTATAAGTGAATATTAGATGTAAATAGGATAGCCAGACTATAGTCCACAATCCCAGAGAAGCTAGGTAGCAAGGAGAACCCTGAGAGGGACATACATGAAACCCCCTGGGAAGGGGAATCACATAAGACCTCCTGAGAAAATTAGGAGGGTGAGAGAATGGAAGGTAAAAGGGGAGGGGGAGGAGAGGAGAGGGAGAAGAAGAACATGAGTGAATGGGTTGCTCAAGAAGGGGAGAGGACAGTGAGGAAGAGAAAGGAAGGAGATATCTTGAACGAGGGAGCCATTAAAAGGCTATTGAGAAACAGCACTAAGGAAATTCCCAGAAACCCTCAACGAACACCCCAGCTAACATTCTAAGCAACAATGAAGAGAACACCTAAATTCTCTTTCCCCTATAATCAGACTGATGGCAACCTTAAATGTCATTATGGAACCTTCAACCAGCTACTGATGGAAGCAAATACAGAGATCTATTAAAGCATTGGGTGGAGCAATATGAGACCAGCTTTAAAGGGGGAGGAGAGATAATATGAACAAAGGAGTCAAGACCATGATGGTGATACCCACAGAAACAGCTGACCTGAGCTAGTGACAGTTCACTAACTCTGGACTGATAGTGGGCAAACCTGTATAGGGCCAAATTAGACTCACTAAATGTGGAGGACAGTTGTGAGGCTTGGACAGTGTGTGGGGCCACTGGTAGTGGGGCCAGGATTTATCTTTAGTGCTTGAACTGACATCTAGAAGCATATTCTTTTTGGAGGGATACCTTGCTCAGCCTTGATATAGGAGGAAGGTCCTTGGTCTTGTCCCAAAGGGATGTGTCAGATTTTACTGACTCTCCATGAGAAACCTTACCTTTTCTGAGGAGTAGATGGGGAGGTGGAGTGAGAGAAGGGTGGAGAAGTAGGAGGAGGTGACCGAGTGTGACAAGGATAGCTATGTAAAGTGAGAAAAGATTGCATTAAAATATTAATAAAAATAAATGAAGCACTGCTTTTTCTGGTTTGCATTAAATATTTAAAAGATTTTTCCACCTTTTAAAAATTTTTTTGTATCCTTTAATCACAACACACATCTTTTCCTGTTTTTCACTCCAAATTCTCCAAAATGCTCTTATTTGCCCTTAATACACACTTTTACAATTTTAGGAGGGATGAAAATAAGACTTCATACTAGCTTAGCGTGTACTTTATCACTGAACTATATCACCAACCCAAAAAATACTTGGGATAAAGTTGAAAGTTAGCCATGTCCTTATACTCAATGTTCCATTCCAGACATTCTGTTTAAGTTCTGAGTGCAGAAGGACTACACACTTACTTAAGAAAACAACTTTATTGAAAATGTTGTAGAACAGACATATGAAGCAGATCAAAATATCTTTTGTCATCACTATTTGTTGCAGTTTGAATATAAAACATTCCCTATACATTCATGTGATTGAACACTTAGTCCCCAGCTGGTGACACTGATTTGGAAGGATATGCTATCTCTAGGAGGTAGAGGCTCACTGGAGGAAGTGATTCATGGGAGCAGGCCCTGGAATTTATAATTTGATACTACTTCCAGTTTCTTCTCTGCTTTTTAATCCCCCACTTGACCCCAAAATGCAAGAAGATAAAGATTCTCATTCAAACATGCCTGACACCATGCAGATGCCTTGTTCCAGGCCTTCCCTTGCATTGTTGCTAAAGCTGTAATCTCAGACATGCCTATCCTCCATTAAGGAGGCACTTTTCTGGCATTTGATCAAAGCAACATGAAAAGTAAAGAATACAGTCCTCAACTTGGGTTCTGTTTCTTCCCTTCCTAATAAGGCACAGGAAATTCATCCAGTTTGGATACATCTTTTCTGAATAAAACAAGCCACACTAGTTATGAAATTACTGTAACTTTAGTTCTAAATAACTGCCACAAAAAGTAAAATTCAAACAAAACATTTGATTGAATAATTTCTCAAAATATAGCAAAGGAGTAATATTAATTTGGAGGGACATGGATGTTTCCTTAAGTCTTCCTAACTACACAATATGAATAACTTTAAATTTCAACTTAAAAAATGTTTAGATTTTAAAACATCATTTATGAATCAGGTGGAATCTGAATACAATTCAGTTCCACAGAGATTTTGTGCAGTGGAAACCTCAGGCAATTTAATTACTCACAGCACAGTCATAAGGGGCATGTATTACTATCTGTAAAATCAGAAATTAAAAAACATCATTAATAATTATAACGAAAAGAATCATTATCATTAAATCATGGTGCTCTCTTCCCACTTACAAGTAGTCCTTCCCACCTCCTCAAAATACATAGTTATATACAGTCTATTGGAATTAATGAATTATTCATCTTCATTGTGGGCCTTTAGTTTTATTTATGGTTATTCATGGATAACCCAAATAATAACTGGAGTAAAAATAGTCAGGTAAGAAATAAACTTGGGTATTCTAAGGTGAAGAAAAGCTTAAAGGATATGATATGATTTACAGAACATAAAAGTAAAGGAAGAGAGACTAAAGAGATGGCTCACTGTTTAAGAATTAATACTTTTCTTGCAGAGGACCTGTGTTTGGGTCCTAGCACTCACATCAGGAGGTTCACATCTACCCACAGCTCAGTTCCAGGGAACCTGACACTACACCCTCTTCTGGCCTACATGGGCAACTGCATTCACATGTGCACATTCCCATACCCACACATAGATACACATATGCTTGTGATTAAAAAATAATTTTAAAAACTAAAAGAAAATAAGTGTGGAAAAATATTAAAAGGTCAATACCCTATAATAGAACATTTGCAGTAATTTCAAGCCCTCTAGGGTGATAGAGCATGTTTTTATGAGCAACTCAATGGTCAGGGAGTCTCCAAGTGGTCTGGGCTGACTGATTATTTTGTAAGCTCCAGGGATCACGTCTGTGTATAGCTCCTTTTCAGCTCCAATATGTAGCCATCATTTTTGTCTAGTAAAACATGAAGTAAGTAAGGCCTGCATGTTTTGCATTTCTGTAAACCTTGCATCTGTGTAATACTTTATAATGGATGTGGACAGCAGAGGCAACATATGTATTGCTTTTATCTCTGGTCAATGTATTTGAGTTTTCTAAAGCTAAACCACTAGGCTATTACAATTCCTGTAACCCTTGTGATGTTTGGAAGGTAATTCTAGACTCTACCCTAAGGAGGACCCAGCAGCTGCATCTAATCTACAGTGAGGACACAGTGATAAAACAGATGAAACGGTGAACTTACACGGTTGTCATACCAACACAAGAAAATACTTAAAATTGAAGTTCTATGCCCTTTCCCCAAGTTTTAGTGACTGTTTTCATTGCTATAGTAACATATTTTGTAAAAAAGCAACTTAGCAACCTACTGTACCACACTAAGGGACCCGTCCTAGAAAACTGCAAACAAATGTCACCATCACAAGCAACTACATCCACATAAAACCTAAGAGAACTTGGAAAGCAATTCTAGACAGAAAAGAACAGAGTTAAGTACTGCTTCTTGGTGGTTACATTTTTTCAGGTGGGTCCATTTGCAAGAGAAAAGAGAGAGAGAACTAGTTTAGCTCATAGTTTCAAGTTTCAGTAAATCATGGTGAGGATGTGAGGATGTCATGGATGAAAATGAAGTAGTTAGCCATATTCAATCTGCAGGCAGATAACTGACTGTATAATGCTTGTCCTCAGCAATCGCCTTTGTATTTATGCAGGGAATCCCACATCAATGCAGTATAGGACCTAAACTCAGGGAATAGTGATATAGTCCTTTAGTACTGGTCTTCCTACATCAGGTTATTAAAAAAATGTACAAGCATGACAGAGGTAATAAGTATCTACATAACCTTGGACAAAGGTTTCCTTGTCTTTTAGGTGATTCCAGATCCAGTCAAGTTGTCAAGCATCATCCCCAGGCCCTGCTTCCATAAGTTATCAAGCACATTGGAGGAGAACACACCTGAGAAAGGTTAAGAAATTTTTTTACTTGATAATGTTAAATTGTAATCAGTAATTCTGGTGTTATTTTAAAAATTTCCTCTAGTTGTTTTCTACATGAATGAATAAAATTTGTACCTGGCAGTGCTGAAACATGCTTGGGCAGCCCATATATAGTGGTTCTGCTGAATTTGTCCATATTGGGTTTCATGGTCTAAGCTGTTGAGGGTGACTGACCATGTCTCTTCTTCAAGAGAGCACCAGATCTCTTTACAGTTGGCTGTGATCCACCATGTGGATGCTGGGAATTGAATTCAGGACCTTTGGAAGAACAGGTAGTGCTCTTAACTTCTGAGTCATCTCTCCAGCCTTTGATTTCTAAATAATTATGACAAATTTTAGAAAATGAACTCAATATAAGTTACTGCAGAGTTTAAGTTATAAATTGTCACTGTGAACTATTCATTCTACTATCTCAGAAAGATGGGACAGGGAGCCCTATTGCACATGTTCTAACATTGCCTAAGTTTAAGACAAGATCAAAAGAAAGCATTCTCAATGAAATCCACAATCTGTGTTTGGATAATCAAGTACATGTCCTAGAGAAAAGAGGACCCAGAGAAATAAACAAGAGAGAAGGATCAGGAGACAAAGAGGAAGAGGAAGAGGGAGAGGGAGAGAGGGGGAAGGAAGAAGTATTGAGGGTGACAGTATGTTATAACCCAAAGTAAAATAAGTTAAGATGGAGACTCAGCCTGCTTTTCCAGTTGCATTTTTATTCTCACCTTAGTGAAACATAGCTGTCTCATCAGTGTGCAGTACATCCAATAAAATCTGGGCCTTGAACTAGTCAAATACACTGTTACTAAACTACAGGCCTAGCTTGTAACTTCTGTTACAGGGATGTAACATACTACCTAAGGAATATGAGCTGGCCTTAAATTTGATAGCCTCATGTTTCTGCCTCCTGAACACTATGATTATAGGCATGTGACACTGCCTATATTGTGTGGCTAATACTGATGTGGGTTAATGATCTCAAACATTGCCTGTATGAAAATGCACTACTATAATTATTGCTTGCAAGTTTTAATTTGTTCATCAGGAAGTTATGTTTTGGCTTCAGTGCTTGCTTAGCTGATAAAATGTTTGCTTTTTATGTGAATTCCATTCCCCAAACCTATGTTTATTTGTCTTTTGATTTTTTTGAGACAGGGTTTATCTGTAGCTTTGGAGCCTGTACTGGAACTAGCTCTTGTAGACCAGGCTTTGGAGACTGTACTGGAACTAGCTCTTGTAGAGCAGGCTGGCCTCCAATTCACAGAGGTCCACCTGCGTTTACCACCAGAGTGCTGGGATTAAAGTCGTGTACCACCACCAGCCAGCCCCAATGTTTAAAGCCTAGGTGTGATGGCAATGACACAAACCTACAATCAGAGAACTGAAAAGGCAGAGGCAAGTAGCTAGATCCCTGGAGCTGACCAGCCACCATAGACTACTGTAAATTCCAGTCTCTTGAGAGGCCCTGACAGAATAAATAAACAAACAAACAAGAGAGATAGCAACCAACAAGCTACAGCCAAACTTGTCCTCAGGCCTTCAGGCTTTCAAATCCATTCATATAAACCGCATGGGTATGTGAGTTTTCACACAGGAACATGTACATTACAAAAAAGTCATTCTCAATAAGAAATGCTTAAGTATAAACAAATTGGATTCCTTCAAGAAACATAAGGATAGCTCAGCATATGTATTGCATCTGATTCATGCAAACTAATGATAGATGCACCACATCACAGAAGAAATGAAATTAGATGCCGAAAAGACATTTCATGAAATTTAAATCCTTTCATGGGAAAAGTCTGAATAAATTAGTTTTAAAGTAGCATAATTCTGTATAATAAAGGCCATTTATGGAATACAGTAGCTAAGATTATTCCTAATGTGGAAAAGTCAAGAGCTTTCCTAACCAGGAACTAACAAGAGTGACTGTTTACTAATATACTTGGCAGTGGGAGTTGGGAGAATAGAGCTGATAAATGAGGTAGACTGAAGTCTCTTGCAGTAGCCAACTTCACTCAGGGCACCAGCCGATCTATACTCTGAGGGTTAAGAAGAGTCTCATGAGTAAAATCTCCAATAAGAAAGACAATCATGCACAAGCTGCATGCAGCAAACTCTTTCTTCCACAGAGACATATAAACAAATACCAATACTCAATAATAATGAATAATATGAAGTGAATGCACTCCTTTCTGCTTTATCTGGAAGAGGCACAAAAGCCTGTTCCAAGAATAAGTCCATGATTTTGAAGAAATTGTGGTCACTAGACTCTTGACTTGTTTACTTGGAGTTTTTCACAAGCACTCAGAATTCTCCTCATATGAATCCATTTTGGGGCCATGTCCTGACAAGTAACCATTTCACTACATTTATTTGACATACAGTTGTGATAAAGGGAATCCATGCTGGAAAAGAAGTCAAATTATCACTGTTCACATAGGACATGATCTTATATAATAAAATCTGTAAATAAACACCTATGAAATCCATTTAAAAATAATTAAAATGTAGTAAAATTTCAGGATATAAAACTAATATGTAAATATTAACTCAGTAATAAATTTATTCAGAAAGGTAAAAGATCACTGAAATGAAAATCTATTGGTGAAATATGACATTGCAAAAAGACAGACATCCCACATGAATGGATGAAGATAAATATCACTAAAAAGCAGAAGCAGTACTACTATATGACCTTAAATTACCTTGCAGATCTATATACAGGAATCAAAGAAATTTAGTGTTTATGAACATTTATGCATACACATATGACAGGTATCCATAATTTGAAAGAGAGAAAGGAAGAGAATATATGAAGGCTTGGAGATAGGAAAGAACATTGAAAACATACAATTATCATCTAAAAATAAAAAAAGTTATTTTATAAGGGAAGAAAAGCAACACAGTACTGACATACAAGCAAATATAAGGATTAACGGAAGTCTAGAAACATCCACTGCCAAATCACTTTTGAAGTTGCTTAAAAAACATACGCTAGGGAAAGGAAACTGCTTTACTAAACCATGCTGTAGGACCAGCAGTGCAACCAGTAGCACCACAAACAGACGTGCACCACTTTGGTATTCCGCCTTGGTGCTGGTTAAATACTAACACTAATGCTTTGCTTGACAAATTAAAAGTAACTAAATCAGCTCTGTACTTGGAGCAAGAAGAGCAGAGCTTGGGAGCAGGGACCACAAACCAGAAACCAGTAGATGTTCAAGTGTCTGCATGGCAGGGACATGGCAGTGGGGGACGGGGAGATGTGAGCAAGCTTGGGAAATTTCCAAGTCACCATTGTGGTGAGGGCTTTACAAAGAACTGCTTAATAGGTCAAAGCAAGCCAAGTGGGCAGGGGTGGGAGACCTTCAAGGCTGTGAACCATTTGGGCCTTTTAGACTGGTACATCCGGAATGTGTGGAGTTTGGATCCACATGGGCGTAGGATTACAATGGATGCTAAAAAAAAATTCCACACTAACTCAGAATTGAGTATAATAGTTATTTATTTATGGGTAACTCACAGATCACAGTCCTCTGCTCAAATGGGGAACAGCAACTGAATCCTGCGGCCAGAAAAAAAAGAGGGAATTCACATTTTACTTTAGCATTTGTACTATAAGAGGCCATGCCCAAGTGGGCAGGTAACTTAAAGGTTACTGGTAAATGGAGAATGGTGACAGATCTAAGAGCTATCAGCAAGGTAATTCGACCTATGTGCCCTCTACAATCTTGAATTCCTCTGCCTTCTCTACTACTGAAAGGATAGCCTCTTATAGTTATTGATTTAAAAGATTGTTTCTTCACTATACCTTTACAAGAAAAGGATAGAAGAAAGTTTGCCTTCACAGCGCAGTGGACCTACCTTCCACAGGGAATGCTCAATAGCTACATCTTATGCCAATACTTTGTAAGTCATCCATTGGAAATAATACATAAAAATTCCTAAATCTATAATTTACCATTACGTGGATGACATTTTGCTATCTGATTCAAACACAGATACTTTAGAATGAATGTATGAAGAAGTTAAAAAAAGTTTTGCCAAAATGGGGTTTACAAATTGCTTGTGAAAAAAAATACAAAAAGGAGATTCTATCAGTTACCTAGGTTATAAAACAGATTTATACATAATTGGAACATAAAAGGCACAAATTAGGAAAGACAGATTGCAGACTCTTTTTTATGGTTTATTTTTTTATATTTAAAAATTTCCATCTCCTCCCTTCCTCCTCACCCTTCCCTCCCCTCCCCTCCACCCATACTCCCCTCCCTCCCTCTACAGGCCAAGGAACCATCGGGGTTCCCTACTCAGAATATGAGAAAGAAAGTCAGGACCGTGAGGGGTGCGTTCACCCATGGAGATGGTGGGACAGAACTAACGGGAGATCACCAACTCCAGTTGGAATGGGACTGATAGAACATGAGACCAAACTGGACTCTGAATGTGGCCGACAGTGGAGGCTGACTGAGAAGCCAAGGACAATGGCGCTGGGCTTTGATTCTTCTGCATGGATGGGCTCTGCTCTGTGGGAGCCTTCACAGCTTGGTTGATCACCTTCCTGGACCTGGGGGGAGTTGGGAGGACCTTGGTCTTAACACAGATTGCAGACTCTTAATGACTTTCAAAGACTGTTAAGAGGTATTTCCATTCTATGACCAGCTGTTGGAATAACACCTGATCTAATTGTTCATTTAAACAAAACGTTAGATGGTAGCAAAGACTTAAATAGTCCCATATAACTAATGGCTGAAACAGAAAAGGAATTGATTGTTGTTGAGGAATAATTACAGAAGGCATAAGTGGATAGGGTGAATCCAAATCTTAATTGTATTCTAGTTATACTGCTTTCCAGAACTTGCACCACAGCAATTTTAATGCAAAGGGAAGATATTATCTTAGAATAGATTTTTTTTACCACATAAACCAAGTAAAAACTTAAAAATCTATGTGGAAAAAGTCTCTGAATTAATTATAAAAGGAAAACTGAGACTTTGCCAACTAGCAGGTATAGACCCAGCAGAAAGTATAGTGCCTCTTACTAATGATGAAATTAAAAAATTATGAGAAGAAAATGAACCTTGGCAAAGAGCTTGTGCTAAATTTTAGGAGAGATTAATAGCAATTATCCCAAAACTGATAGAATTAACCTTATAAAGAGAACTACTTGGATTCTTCCCTGCATTGTACTGAACACACCAATAACAAAACCTGTACAGTCTATACTGATGCAAACAAATCAGGAAAGGTAGGTTACAAATCAGAAGATTTAAGTAAGATTGAACAAAGCATTTATAATTTTTCTAAAGGGCAGAATTATATACTATTCTCATGGTACTAAGAAATTTTAAAGATCCTCTTAATGTAGTTCCTGATTCACAATATATAGAAAGAGGTGTTTTGCATATTGAAACCACTGAATTTATACCAGATCATGTAGAATTGGCTTCATTATTCATACAGATTCAAGATATAATCTAAAATAGGCTTTGTCCCATATACATAACACACATCTGATCCCATATATGTCTGCCATGTCCTCTAGCAAAAAAATGCAGAAATTAATCTATTATTAATTGGAAATACTTTGAAGTCTTCAGATTTTATAATAAACATCATGTCAATAGCAAAGGTTTAAAGGAAAAGTTTTCTATTATATGGCAACAAGCTAAGGAGATCATAAAGAGATGTCCTACTTGTTCTTTCTATAACCAAACACTGCTACTTGCAGGGAGTAACCTAAAGGGTACTCAAAGGAATAAAATCTGGCAGATTGATGCATTCTACTTTGCAGATTTTGGAAAATTAAAATATGTACACCACACCATTAACACTTATTCGAGGTTACACTGTGTAACTACTTTGAGCTCAGAAAAGGCTGATTCAGTAATCAAATATTCATTAGAAGTTATGGCCATCATGGGTAAACCTGCACAAATAATGACAGATAATGTTCCAGCATATGTTTCCAAGAAAATGAAACAGATTTTTGCTTATCATAATATACAGTATATTACAGGTATAACAAACATTCCTACAGGTCCGGCAGTTATAGAAACATCAAATCAAACTATAAAGAATATGTTGAACAAATAGAACGGGATGGAAAATACCCCCAGAAATAGATTACATAATGCCTTATTAACCTTGAATTTTCTTAACACTAATGAGAAAGGGACAATGGCTGGAGAGAGACATTGGATAATAGAAAAGCCTGTTGAATTAAATCAGCCAGTTGTATTTCAAGTACGTGCTGACCTCACACTGGAAGCCAGGAGATATGCTGCATTGGAGAAGAGATTTGGCTTTTGTTTCAACAGGAGAAGAAAATTATGGATATCATCAAAATTAATAAAGATTTGGCTTGAAAAAAAAAGAAATCTCTTGAGAAAGAGAAATGACAGCTCATTCACAGAGGTGACAACAAATCAGGTGGTAAGGAAACCTCAAAAGGGTTGGGGCAGGGTTCTGTTCTTATCGTTACAGGAAATACTCATCTTCAGAAAATGAAGGAACCCTGGACATCTATATGTCTAAAGAGGAAAATAGAATTATCCAGATTGGATTACCAAGAAAAGAGAATTATCACTTATGAGGACAGGTTTTCTGTGGGTAAGACTCTCTGAATATTAATTAGAATAATAATCATGACTCATCTAGAAATCAAAGCTGGCTTTTGAGTGGGACAATGGCTCTGTCCTCTAAATCCAAGCATGATGTTAAAAGAAAAATTCAGAGTTACTGTCTCATGTCATTATTCCATCAGTGTATAATTCTTGGCAGCTGCTTAAACACATAAATATGAGAAAATTATTTTCCATCATATTCCTGGTGCCCATAGATTATAAGAAAATTTTATTGATGAGCAGAATTTTACCATTTTTAATAATAATTAATCCCTCTTGGCTGTAGAAAAGTCATTGCCTACAATTTCAATGAGGATCGTATTTCAGCATTTCAGCATTTGGCATGCGCGGTGTGTGTGTGTGTGTGTGCGTGTGTGTGTGTGTGTGTGTGTGTATTTTTTCTGAAGAATGGTGACTAAAACTTCCCTGAAGAGAACACCCAGATCTAGACACATAGTTTCTGAACTGATCAAATCCACATTTAGTACACTTAATTCCCACTCATCCTTGTGATGTATAAAAAGCATACATTCCTGTGCTTCTGGTACTTCCTTCCAGGCTTTTCAACAGGATACACAATTGTCAGCATAGAGGAACTTTTCTCAAGATAGGACCAAGAGCTACTCATTATATGAGAAATTTGGTGATGGGTTCACTTAGGGGCACAACAAATGGTTTAATTAGGTACAAAATTTCAAGAGGAAATGGGCAGGTCTACAGAATTTTTGTCAAAAATCAATTATGCTAACTTATTCATGTAAGAAATTGCTACCTGAATAGAATGTGTGAGTTTCAAGAAACTGAACACTTTAAACAGATTCAGTTGTTCCTTTGTTTGCTCACTGAGGTCACAACTTAAACATTACAGGCTCTTTCCTGTTACTCAAGGTTCTTACTGAAATAAAACTCACCCGGTACTGTTTAACAAGTAAAATGTAATGGATATTTAGGTATTTTGTAATATTAGCTAATGTAGTAAGCCCTGACTGCATCATCCCAGATTTGGATTATCCAAAACAATACCAAAAATGTTGTCAATGATGATAATGATGATGATAAAGAAGACGGGAAATAGCTAGAAATAACATATCTTCTGAAAATAAATACTAATTTTTAATTTCCATCACTAACTAGTATGAGACAATTTTCTGTATTGTTTATAGTCTGTAACAAGGATGATGTAGATATTCTGACCTAATGTTTTTTCATTTATAACTAGAGACTAAAAATTGGAAACAAGACACAAGATGAAAAAGAATGATTCTATGTATGTGAAGTTCTACTTTTTTTATTATTATTATTATTTTTCTCATGGTTAATTTTTTTTTATATTTAAAAATTTCCATCTCCTTCCCTCCTCCTCCCCCCTCCCTCCGCTCCTCCTCCCCCTTCCCTCCCCTCCTTCTCCCTCTTCCCTCCCCTTCCCTCCACCCATACCTCCCCTCCCTCCCTCTCAAGGCCAAGGACTGATCGATCACGCGACCAAACCCGTCTCTCTGAATGTGGCCAACAGCGGGGCTGACTGAGAAGCAAAGGACAATGGCGCTGGGCTCTGATTCTTCTGCATGGACGGGCTCTGTGGGAGCCTTCTCAGCTTGGTCGATCACCTTCCTGGACCTGGGGGGAGTTGGGAGGACCTTGGACTTAGCATAGAGTGAAGTTCTACTTTTAATTATTTTATTGAAAAAACTTTTTCAATATTTTATAACCATTACATTTTTTTTCTAAATTTTTTATAAACACAAAAATTTTACAAACTAAGTAATTACTAATATAACTCTTTGGCTAAAGAAGAAAATAGAAAAACTGCTTCTTCAGGATAATTTCAAAAATATTCATGCTTATATATTAGGATGAATATATTTTAAAATCATTATTTTTTTGAAATAGAAGAGCATGGATGCTATCCTCCATTACCACAAATTATGCAGCTGAGTTTCCTGCATTTGGGGTAATTGCAGGGGTCAGCACATCAGGAATGAGATTAGTAAACCTCACCCTTTGAAAATTACTTTCATGATCATAATATCTCTCCTGTCTGGGAAGTATTAAAAATCAATTTTTATATGAGTAGTAATTTGCATTTGTAAAGCCCTTGTTAATTTTTAAATTATAATCAAGTATTGATCATTTTAAATATGCTAAGGAGTGGCATACAAGTCTCACTATCTTAATTTCACAAGTGAGGAATTAAAACTCATGTATTCGCACAAATACAGACTATAAATTACTAACTTTAATAGTCAAATAAAATTATGGCTTGCTTGGTTTAAATATTCACTGACATATGTCTGAATCATATGGATAACAAGTATGGGATGCTTCAAAAATGGAAAGAGAGCATTAAAATAGCTGTCTAATAAAGGAAGACACACAAGGCAATTCCAATGTCACAGAACTAAAGCATGTGAAGAGGTGGAGAGTGTTGATCACACTTCAGACAAGTTAGCTCTGGATCATCAAGTACTAGAGTTTCCAAATAATTCTTTTTTAAAAATATTAAAACAGATGCAGAATTATGCCAGTGGTTGTATAATCATATGAATTGGATACAAGTTTTAAGTGAGATAAGTCATCAACTTCCTGCATCACAGAACACCTTATTTATCGTCCAAATAATTGTAACCACTAATCATTGGCACCATAGGAGAGTGATGGGGAGGAGATCCTTTAAGAACCATAGCTCTGTAATCATAGTTCAGTAAAAGATTGCTACTTGTCTTGCTATTAATGTAGTTAGAAAACATCTTTCTTTTAAAAGGTAGATAAATGAGATTATGTTGCAATCTCTTATGGTATTAAAATTCATGTTTTTTTAAAGGTATTGAATAGTTAAACTGTCTGACTCACAAAACAACCTGTATTATAAATTTGGGAGATGATATGTGTGTGTGTGTGTTTGTGTGTGTGTGTGTGTGTGTGTGTGTGTGTGTGTGTGTAAATATATATCAAATGAGTTGCAAAACTCAAAATAGTGTTGTGAAACAGTTCTCGCTGTTCTGGAACTCACTGTGTAGACCAGGTTGGTATCAAACTCAAAGATTCACCTGCCTCTGCTTCCCAAGTGCTGGGATTAAAGGGATGTGCCACTGCCACCCGTTGAACATCAATGATTATTTTGATTTGGTGATGGTAACATTTACAAATACTACCTAAAATACTTGTATTTAGTTAAGATGATTAGTAGAAAAACCTGAAAGACTCGAATTTATTTAAAATTATTTGGGTTATCTGAATATTCTGTAAAAACATTTATAAGTTTTAGTCTGTTCTTTTTAATATTCAAAATAATATTTCTGCCTGGAGAAATAGTATCTGTCCTGTTCATGAACTATATGTTCTGGTTGCTGGGCAAATAATACAATGATCATCAGTTAAGGGAACTGCAATGCAAAGGTGAAACTCTTTTCAGAAAGCACCAAATCTTACGGCTTGAGAAGGAAAGGCATGTTGATGGGGAGTGACATTTTGCGCTTCTCCCATGAGAGTGACACACTTGATGGACAGGAAATAAAATCAATCCCAAAATAAAATGAATAATAGTTAAAAATTTGTATCTGTTTTTATTTAATTCTATTTTTTTCTTTTTCCCAGTGTAATATATGGCTATTATAGTTATTTTAAAACATAAATTTAAATGTTTACTTTAAACTTTATTTTTTTCTTTTTATTTTTCTATGCTTTTTTAAAGATTTAAAAAAAATACCAATCCAAATTTTATTCCCTTTGCTCCTCCCATTTCCTTCATATACCCTCTCACCCCAACCCACTCCTAAGAGAGGGTAAGGCACTTTGCTTTGTGGAAAGTCCAAGTCCCTACTACATCTAGGCTGAGCAAGGTATACATTCTAAGAGAATAGGATCTTATGCTTTTAAACTTCCTTTTTTATGTGTTATTTTTGTAGACCAGCTTTCAATTTTTATTTTATTTTACTTTTCTTTACATTTATTGGCAATTTCATACATGAATACAATGTATTTAGATGACATCTACCTCCAGACCATGCTGCAACTTCTCCTGGACACTCTCACACATACATCCCCTTTCAACTAAGTTCTTTACTTCCTTCTTTTATCTCTCCATCCCTTCCTCCCTCCCTCCCTTTCTAGGTCTCTGTCTCTATCCCTTCCTTCCTTCCTTTCTTCCTTCCTTCCCTCTCTCCCTTCTTTCCTCCCTCCCTCCCTTCCTTCCCTCCATCCCTTCCTTTCATCTTTTCTTCCTTTCTATCTTCGTCACCACCAACCTTTCTTTTTTTGTTTGTTTGCTTGTTTTTTATGACCCATTTAATCCAATTAGCACTGTCCCTATGTGCACAGCTATAGAGTGCCACCTACTGGAACGGACAATCCACCATGAGATACCCTGAAGAAGAAAACTATCTCTTTTTTCCTAATAGTCATTATCTGCTAACAGCTTCTCAGCTAGATGTGGGGCCTATGACTCTCTTCATTTCTGTGTGGAATCGCTGACTTCTTTGATCTTATTAAGGTCTTCTGCCAGTAGCAACAGCTGCTGTGAGTCCAGGAGTTCAATGATCCCATCATGTTCAGGAGTCATAATTTCCTAGCCATCTTTCCTAGCCTGTGGCTTTTATAATTCGTCTGCCACATCATCCAGAAATGGTCTCTCAGCCTTGGGAAAAGGGAGAAGTATTGTGATATAAGTTTTATATTTAGGGAGGACTCCAGACACATCACCTATTTACTTTGGCCAGCAAGGAGTCTCTGTATAAGCTGCCTGAATTAAGAAGCTTCTTTAAATGACAGGTGAAAGTCTCATTAGCCTATGGACATGAGAATACATAATTAAAAGGCAATTATTACTATATCTCTTTAGAAAGATAATTATAGTAAGATCTGTGATTACTCAAGGCTTTTAGTATCAGGAATGATGAGGTCCCTCTTTGGATTAGCCCTTAAGTCCTATGATAAACTGTTGGCAACCTCTGTAACACAATGCCTCTGTTATATCATGAACAATCTTGCCAGGCAGATAATTGTTTTGGTTTTCAAGGTTCACAGTTGGGTGAGACTGTTGATGTCTTTTTTTTCCTTCATCAGCCCATAGAGCACCTTCTGGAACTCTGAAAGCTAGTGACTATGGAGACAAGTTTCAGGTCAGTACCAGTTTGATTTCTCTGTGTCCTCCGACTATACTTCTTTTAATCTTATTGTCTTATTGCTCTTACTTTTGCTGGCACTATATTGTTTGCTCCCTTCTCCTTTCCCTTGGCTATTTCCCTCCATTACTCTCATACTAACTGCTAGTCCAGCACTGTTTGTTTTATTTCCATTTCCACTTTTAGCAACTAATGTATTAGTATATTCAGTACAGTCTTGTTCTTTTATTCCTTGAGGGTTATTACTAACAAAATTGAAGGGAGGATCAGTCTCAACCGGCAATTTTCATATTTTCCTGGTAAGCAGACCCACCAATTGTAGTTGCTTCATCAGTTAATCTTCTGTACTTGTTGATACTGATATCATATACAGTACCACACAGGCAAGATGAGTGTATAGAGCAGCCGCTGCAGCCAGTGAGGACGAGAAACACTGCAACTTCACCGTAATCAATTCAGACTTAAAAAATTGAATAAATATAGATAATTTTAAAAATCCAAAAGACAACAGAAATCCCTGTATGTATGTATATCAAACAAAAAAATCAATTAAACAGAATTAGATTATAACTATAGTTAAATGAAACATAAGCTTTAAAATTCAGAAGAGTGATAGTCAGCTCAGCAAATCAAAGAGGGGACATTTAGAATTCCAAATAAATGAGATCAGAAAACAACAGCAACAACAAAAATTTATTTACCTTATTACATTTAAAATACTACATGAGCAGAAGAATGTGTGTGTGAGTGTGTGTGTGTGTGTGTGTGTGTGAGAGAGAGAGAGAGAGAGAGAGAGAGAGAGAGAGAGGGGCTTGCTGAAACAAAGTAGAGAGGAAGCTCACATACTGCAGACATACTGCAGAATGTCCTTTGGCTTCCACACAAGTGCCACGGCAGACCCACTTCTTCACACAGACACATGAACATGCACACACACACACATACGCAGAATTCATTTTAAGTTCACAGTTTAAAATACATATATCCAATGCACGCGCCGCGCGCATGCACACACACACACACACACACACACACACACACACACACAATGGACTTAGTAAATTGTAAATTAGCATTTATGTAATTTGAACTCACACCCATGCAATACACACAAAAAACAAAAACAGATTTAGCAGAATATATTTATATATTTTGAGTATACACATACACACATCCTCATAAACAATAACAAAGAAAAACAGGCTGTCCATTTGAGAGGGGCGAGGGGCAAGGCGTGGCAGGCGCTGGATGCAGGAATAAGAGGAGACAAAGCAATAAATTTCTGTTTTAATTAAAAGCACATTTAAAAATGTAAAACCTTGTAACTACCCAAATGACCAAGTTTTCCTTGATCATTTCTACAGCCTCAGCATCTTTATACTCCTTTCCTCCACCCATGGCCTAGACTGATTCTCATTACATTAAACATTAAAGCTGTATTTCATAGAGTTTTATATAAATAGTAAGTTAGGGTTTACCTGACAGTAACTAATGTTACTGTCTTGAGATGAATATTTAGATTTATGTATGTTCTTTTCTTGAGAAAATTATTTGTTGTTAGTGTTATATGATGTCTTATATAAGTATATCAAATTTTTCACTACATATAACTAACATTCATTTTGGTTTATTGGTTTACAATGATTTTAAGAAAATATTTTTAAATCTCTTGTAGATATATATGTTTTTTTAAAAATTATCTTGTTGGAATTGCTGGATTCCATGACAATGATATTAGAATAAATTATGGAAATATTTTATGTTGTGAATTTATTTTTCTTAACATCTAAAACTGCCATTGTTTCATGTAGTCATGCTAGAATATGGCAATTACTCACCGTGAGCTTCTGGGATAGATTACATTTGAACACGTATTGCGATTATTAATTCTGAAGAATAGTTGTTAAGATTTCGCAGATAGTTTTGAATTCATGAGGGAAATTGCCTTCATTTATTTACTTGTTATTGTTACAAATATGCTTGATATTTTCCTGTCTTTTCTTATACCTTTATGTTCAAAGAAATGCTGTTTGCACATTGTTTATTCTTCTTCTATATCATGAACAGGTTAATTAAAAATTATTGCTTTCATTTTAAATTGTTAGCCTACTACTAAGGAATGTATCTCATCCTAAATTTTTCTGTGTGTTTTATTTAACTTCTAATGTAGTTTATTAAGTGTGTTTATTAAGGCAACTTATGTGATTGTACCTGAGAAACCTGTTGTGATGTTCAAATAGTCAATGTGATGTTGAATATCTGGTCTATAAACATAATGTTCTTAATAATAATCCATGTTATGATAGTGGAATTTAAGATTTGGAGTGATGTCATATCTCATTTCTAATATTGGTGATTTATAATCTCTTTTTTATTGTTGGTTCATCTGGCTATAAAACTGTCTTTCCCTTGATTTTTCAAATAAAATATCAATCCATTTATTCCTCTCATATATGCTTTCTGTTTACACTACCTTCTGCTTTAATCTGACATTCTTTAACTGTTTAAGGTTGAACATTGGACAACTGTTTTTATTCCTTATTCTTTGACCAATAAAAATCATTAGTACATATAATTTTCTTTTAATAACTACTAGTATAATTGAATAAAAATATGATATTTACTTTTATTTTGTTCACATTAATGAGTATAATGACCCCATCTGATTCCCACCACATAGCCTAAAATCTAATCACCATGTACATAGGTAGATAAAGCCTTATTTGTTATGTTATCAGGCAATACTTTCTTAATGAATTTCCTCCATGATCTTGATCAATTTTAGAGTAGATGTAACATTCTGGACGTACAGATTAGATTGAGTTGATAGATACTATTATTCAGTCGGCTTTTCCTTATTAATTTTAATTGTCATTAAATTTAATTGCAATTAAAAGTAATAAGTTAATTTAAAATAATATATAGATCATTTAAATTCCCTTATTAATTTTAATGTGCTTAATTATTACACCAATTATGGGGATATAAATATTGAAATCACTAAATAAAATTGCTAATTTCCTTCTGTGCCCCTATGGTAAGTATGACTTCTTTTGTATCTAACCTGAAGATTTTTTGATTTTCACAAGTTTCTTCTTTTATCACTAAAATTATTTTTCTGATTATAACACTTCATCCCTATAAACATATTCCCTAGCATTAAATTATTACCCTTAATTTTGTCATGAGGCTTGGTGTATTATATCCTTTCACATTTTTATATGAAGGGTATTTAGGTAGCATAGTGATTCACAAAATAAGTTCTTGCCCTAATATTTGAAAGTTGCACTTATTTGAGACTTTAAAGTAGTGACTCTGTAAATGAATTTGAAAGTAGGTAATGAAGCCAGATCTGAGTTTGTTATATGCAGTTCTGCATTTTGTAAGTATTATGGAGAACTTACTGGGGAGGCCCAAAAATGTGTGCCTATTTCCACATTGACCAAAGGGCAGAGAATTGAAATTTACCTCTATTTTTTCAATATTATTGTGTTTCTACCTCAAACAAAGGTACCATCTAGATTTAGGTCAGAGAGTTCTGCTTTCTCAATGTTATCATCAACAGGTGTTACTGGTCATCAGACATTTGATTTCAAGTACGGAGAAGTAGATATGCTTCTATCTCAAACAAAAGTCTATGAATCCTACTAAGTTCCAGTTTCCTTAAAGGAGATAATGTTGGATTCCACCCTGGGAGTGGTTTGCTTACAGAATGTTTTGGTATAGTGTTTGAGCATGACTTGTTTTGTCCTAGCAACAGAATGTTTAACTATGAATGAAGCCGAAAGCCTTCTATTGGTATGTTCATTTCTTTGTATCATGTTAATGCAGTTTTATCTTACTCCTACCTTTTGGGGTCAGGGGTATTTAAATCATTTGGAAATTAAATGTGGGCAAATTTAAGTTTTCGTGAATTCCCTCCTGATACTATCCTATATGATTCTCCATTTTATTATTTTCATTTGCATCTTCATGTTCTTTACTATATTTCTAAATTCCCACACCTCTATAGTGGCAAGAAGTATTTTTGTTAAGGCTGGTCCCCAACAACTTACCTCAGATAAACATAGCTGAGGATGGAACTGGCCATATGAGAAACATTCTTGGAGAGGGATTGAAGAATGTGCAAGAATGTGAAATTTAATATAGATACAGTAAAGGGAGAGAAAGTTTTTGTGTTTACTAGTTTATATCAACTTGAAAGAGAAAACTTCAACTGAAGAATTTTTTCCATCTGATTGAACTGTTAGGATATGTACACACACAACACAAGTTTCCTTCCTCCCTCCCTCCTTCCCTCCCTCCTTCCCTTCTTTCTTTCTTTCTTTCTTATTTTAGTTAGCTGTTAATTTAGCTTTTATTTTCCATAGAGCTATTCATTATTACCTGTGAGTATCCAGATATTTACATGAAACATTAACGAGGAAAAAGTCATATATGTACTACTTTCTCTATTTTAACTGAACATACTTGAGTATTTCTAAAGTATACAAATCAAAACATGTTTCTTGGAGATATATACAAGCAAACAAATAATCAAAAAAGTAATAAAACACCAAAACTCCAAATATGAATGTGTAGAACATTGGGAGGTTTAGACTGTGTCATAACTCCACACCTGCATTCATGTGGGAAGACCCATTGTGATTGGTACCATTTCTTATTAGACAGTCCTGGGTCACATTAAAAAATATAATTGACTGAGTGTAATCATCTGTCCTGTCCCTTTAAGAGACAAGCCCCGCCCATTCCTTCCCCCATCTACTGAGGCAGGCAGATCTTCCTTTCTGCTTGCAGCCTGAGTCTCTTCATTTTCCATCTCCCTCTAGAAAAGGTAGCTTCTGGATTTCTCCATTCTCCTCTTCCCCCTTCTGGTTTTTTCTCTCTCTCTGCTCTTATCTCCTCCTTCTTCTCTTCCACAACCCACTAACTCTGCAGGCCGTGCTTATCTGTCTGTCTCTCATCCGATGTCATGTGGCTCCCTGACTGGGGATCCAGCAGCATTTTCAATTAATCCATTATAATGGCGCTGTGAAACTCAGGAGGCTCTCCTACCCTGTGTTCCTCTCTCAGGGCCAGAATCTGGAAACAGGTAATTTTTTTCCACAACAACCACATGTTCCATATGCCTGAGCATTTTTTCTACAGCATGATTTCTATGCACAACACTTCCATTGGTTAGTTTTCCCCATTTTGGCCAGCTTAGCCATTT
This sequence comes from Arvicola amphibius, assembly GCF_903992535.2. Classification (NCBI taxonomy): domain Eukaryota; kingdom Metazoa; phylum Chordata; class Mammalia; order Rodentia; family Cricetidae; genus Arvicola; species Arvicola amphibius. The sequence goes on along the minus strand of NC_052048.2, from coordinate 71,617,429 downwards.
CTCTGAACCCAAAGAATTGATCGGTGAGCTTTCAGCAATCTTCTGGTGTTCCTAGAAATGGTGGGACAGCCCCCAACCACTGATGATTGAACACTTCTCTGACATTAATCTCTGGATTGCTTCCCTTAGCTAAAATCGTAACAGGACTGACCTGGGGTCACTCGTCCCATGCTAGCAAGCACACTCTGTGCAGTGCATTCAACTAGGGGCCCAGGGGCCCTCAGTTTTTCTTTCTTTTTTCTTTTGGTTCTCTTTTCTTTTTTTTTCTCTCATCATGAAAGGCTGCTCGGAGTAGCCTCTAGCCTCTCTGGCTTTCGATTCACCCCAAACAAATCCAGTTAGGCTGTAGCACTCTACCTGGGGGCAAAGGATACTCTCCCATGGGTCCTGTGGTGTTCAAGCCAATTTACACCCTGCCTATGGGGGAGATGTTCCATTATAGGCCTGTGGTGTCACCATTTTTCATGGGTTTTCACAGCTTAAGCTATGGAAAGCAAGCCATCCATGTCCACCCCCCCTGGAATGAGTGTTTTTTAGAGGCCATAAAACCATAGGCCTTAATACCCTACTTCTTCACCTCCTGCCCTCACTCTGCCAGTGTCCTGCTGGCTCCACTTTTATAGGAGCTTTCTAACAACTGTCAGTATGATGGAGGAGGGTCTATGTGTTAATTTCATTGGTTAATAAAGAAACTGCCTCTGCCCTTTAATAGAACAAAAAATTAGGTAGGCAGAATAAACAGAATAGAGTGCTGGGCAGTCACCATAGGCAGTCGCCATGCTTCTCCTCTCCAAGACAGACACAGGTTAAGATCTCTCCTGGTAAGCGACCACCTCGTGATGCTACACAGATGACTAAATATGGGTTAAAGGAAGATGTGAGAATTAGTCAATAAGAGGCTAGGACTAATGGGCCAGGCAATGTTTAAATGAATACAGTTTCCATGTAATTATTTCAGGTGTAAAGCTAGCCGGGTGGTGGGACACAGCCCAGCCGTTCCATCTACATCAGTACACAGGCAAATGGAAGGAGTCTCTTCAAACTGTCTCTGCCACTGCTACTGCTACCAACAAGATTGGTCACATCCACAAGGCAGCTTTTTAAAATTCCAGCCTTTTGCTCCCCACTGAGGCTTGTAGCATGGCGACTAAGGTACAGGACAAATCACACCTCTAGACCTCTCTTATTATTGACATTAAATTCCCTGCAGCTCAAAGTTGTGGCTTTTCCATGCAACATGTGACTGCTGCCATTTTGACTGAGGTCAGATGACTTCACTACCATCGTAACCGATACCCAGGTCTGGTGACCAAGTCCTGCCATCTTTACTGAAGTATACCGTACTTGTTCCCCACAGTTTACTTATATTTTTGTCTCTAAATTCCTCTTGTTGACTCTGTTGCATATGTGTTTTGTGCAGTGGCATGCCTTTGGTAGGGCACACCAAGAGCATCTATTTTACCCAATTCCTATTTACTCTGTGTACGTGTTTTCATACATGTAACTTAAATGCAGCTATGTTTTTGTTAAATGTTGTAATTGTTCATTCATCCAATTTCAGACTACAAAAACAAATCTCATGTTTTAAACTGGTATGTACTTTAAGTCTCTTATAAAATACTTTATATTTAATCCAACCCTGATTAAAAATATATTAAGATGCTTTCTACTGCTGTCAGTTCTGCTGTTAGCCTTCTATCACAAGCAGTTTTTTCTTCTGTCTTTTTATGAGTATAAATCTTACCTGTTAAGTTGAGACCCAGTACACTCAAGCTGGGACTCAGCTCTCCAGGAAGATTCTATACAGTATTTACACCTAATAAACAGCCCTCAACTGTTCAGAGACTTGGAGAATATGGCATTTATATATTTAATTATTAAAAACTTTTCATATCAAAGAGAGACAGTTTGGCCACTAGCAGCATTCTACTTCCTCCAAATAAGACAGAAGACAAATGTGCACAGAACAACTTCCATTCACAATTTGCTTCAACTGCCAAGTGCTGCTGACCACTTGGCAAAACGGCTGTTCATATAAACTGAAGAATACCAGACAGTGGACAGAATCATGGGAATTGACAGCCAGGTAAAGGTAGGCTTGTCTTCCTAAAGATTTCTTAGGCCACAGGATCTTCTGCAGCCTGACAGGCCCTGAGCTAAACAGCTAAAGGCAAATACGATGTTCAACAACCATGGAGGACCCTAAAGAGTAGCCCTAGGTGCCAACCACATAAGTACTCTGTCGTTTTTTAATCAGTAACTCAAGTAAAATGTCATCCTACTCAATGATCTCTGATGCAGTTTGATAGCTGAGAGGTTTTTTTTCAGTTTAAAAGGACAACCTCACCAAACAAATTTCAGTAAATTACAAGGACATGTAATTAAGGTGTGTACCTGTAAGTTATAAAGGCGTGAGTATAAATACAAGTTATCAAATTTCTCTCTCATGCTGCCTTCCATAGTCTTAAAAATACTTTTTATTGTGCAAAAATATCTGTCACATTCATTCTGAAATAAATATGCTACTGTTTATACAATATATATGTCTAAAACTTCTGTTTTCATAAACCCAAAGAATTCTTGTGAGTTCCAGGTTGCTGAATTGAAGGTTCCACCTAAAACAGGCATAAAAGACACCAGACATTTCCATAGGACAAATACTGGACAGAAACAAACAGACCAGCTATGCCAAGATGTGACTAGCACCCAGATTTCTCAGCCCCCTCCCAAAGATGATGCCCACAAAAAATAGGAAGTGGACTTGAGGACTTGCTGTCCCAATTCCTTTAACCTGTGGTGCCTAACTTCCTGCCTTTTTATTATAAAAAAGAGATGGGAATGTAAAAATCTGTCCTGTTCCTTTAAGAGACAAGCCCTTCCCACTCCCTCCCGCATCCACTGAGGCAGGCAGATCTTCCTTCAGCTTTTAGCCTGAGTATCTTCCTTTTCTGTCTCCCTCTCAAAGAGGCAGCTTCTGTCTCGCTCCATTCTCCCCTGGCCCTACTGTTTCTCTCTCTCTCTCTCTCTCTCTCTCTCTCTCTCTCTCTCTCCTCTCTCTCTCTCTCTCTCTCTTCTCTCTCTCTCTCTCTCTCTCCTCTCCTCTCCTCTCCTCTCCTCTCCTCTCTTCTCTTCTCCTCTCCTCTCCTTCTCCTTCTTCCCTTCCATAACCCACTAACTCTATATGCTGTGCTTATCGCTTATCTGTCTGTCTCTTGCCCCGCCACCATGTGGCTCCTCTCCCAGGGGTCCTGCAGTATTTTTAATTAATCCATTATACTGGTGATGTAGGTGTGTCTTCTATCTATCTGATGATTTCATTGGATAATTAATAAAGAAACTGCCTGGCCCATCTGATAGACCGGCCCTTGGGTGGAGTAGACAGAACAGGAAGAGGAAGTGAGGTAGAAGGATCAGTAAGATGCCACGCCTCTCCTAAGTGAGACAGACCACCATACCTCTCCAGAGAGAGATGCCAGATGCGATGAAGCTCCAGCCCAAGATGGACGTACGCTAGAATCTACCTGGTAAGGCACCACTTTGTGGTGTTACACAGATTATTCGATATGGTTTAGTCAAGATGTAAGAGGCTGAAAATAATGGGCCAGGCAGTATTTAAAAGAATACAGTTTGTGTGTTGTTATTTCGGGGCATAAGCTAACCATGTGGGATCCAGGCAGGACAAAAAGCCAGCCCGCAGCTCCACACTACATACTGGGGACCAAGTTAGTAAGTAGTGTATCTCCACAGCCTCTGCTTTAGTTCCACTCTTCAGGTTTCTGTTTGAGTAACTGCCCCAATTTCCCTTAGTTATGGACAGTTATGAAGTGTAAGACAAATAAACTCTTTACTCCACTGATTTAATTTTGAGTGGTGTTTTATCATAGCAACAGGGAAACAAACTAAAGCAGACTCCTTAAACATAATTTCAAATTAAAATCAGTAATCTTAGTCAAAATATTAAATCACATTATTCAAAATAGCTGGGGAAGCAAAATTTTATTGTTCTCATTACAGAGAAAATATAAATATGTAAGGTTGTGAGCAATAATAATAAAATATGGTAATCAACCATGATAAAATATCATACATTGTTCCACAAAGATAAATGTTCATTATCTGTAGATTAAAAATGAAGATAGATATAAAGTAAAAGGAAAAATGTGATAAAATATACATCAGTTTGTTTACTTAATTGTTTGATGGTGTTAATTAAAATTGTTTTAGTCAATGAAGTTAGCATGTTGAAAATAATTCTAGAAAATATATTTAAATTTCTAAAGTGAACATCACATGGCATCTGAAAATATAAATCATTCCTTCAAATTGACAGGTTCAAAAAAAGATGACAGATACAGGGAAAATGTTTTGCATGATTTAAAAGGTGTATGAAGAGGTACATATCAAAGTTAACAGAGGCATTGAACTTAAAATAACATTAGTTACTTTGCTGTCTAAGTTTCTATAACTCTGAAAGTTCCACTCTGCAGTAGTCAGGAGTGAGAAGTCCCATAGACAACTCAGACACGTTTGGGATGCATAGTGGTATCATCACTCTAGACCATGATGTCACAGAATTCTTTAAGGACTATGCGTTAGCATATGTATCCCATTTTTTTTTTTCAGAAGTAACTATAGCTACACATGTTCTGTTCAATTCTGATGGGAAGGTGATAATATTTTTAATGTGACATTTTTGGTTTTTGATACTAGTTCTCACTATCCATGACTGACCTAGTACTCTATGCAGCTCTATATTCCATGCTAGCCTCAAACTGAGAGATCAGCCTGACTCTGCATCAAAAGTGCTGAGATTGCAGACACCTACCACAGTAACTGCTTGTGCTTTACTAATTCAATTTGCATTTTACAATTGGATAAATGTATATAAGGTATATTTATTACTCTCACACCACCAGTGACTTCTTATTTCTCTTCATTCCTATTTGTTTGTGCGCTGAAACCAGGATAGTTTGTGTGAGTATGAAACAGAGACTATCCACAGGAAAGGCTCATCTATAAATATACAATGAAGACAATGACGCCCCCTCTGCCAGAATATGCCAAGCTCCAACCGTGTATTAGTACATGATAAGGTTTCATGAGCAGATTACTAATTCATGACTGACTGCTAACAGGGCCATCTTGCAGGATCAGTGAAAATGATGGCAACTTCTTTGAGTTCATGAATTACAAGGGTTGTGTTGTGCTTAAGGATGACATTTTTCAACCCTTCTACCTATATCTCGTCTTTTAAATTCTTCCTATCCCTCCTGGACAATATTCTCTGAGCCTTAGAGGAAAAAATAAAAAATTTCTTTTATGGGACTGGACCCTCCAAGGTCACTTACCATCAGTCCTTTTGACTGCCTTTTAGAACTGCAGGATTAAAGCTTATTTCTGAATACAACAAAAATTTCAGCTGCATAGAAAATAGGAAGCACAAATGAGTTGGAACCTTCCTCTCTGATGGTTAGTTTTCCAGTTACCTGAAGGTCTTTGCAGTGGCATTATGATTGTAATGGGGAATCAACTGATGACGGATTTAGTTTAAAACCTCCACAGGAGGGAGTCCATATCTGATTGTATAAACCTGGTTAAAAAAATCATGGTCATGCTTTGGGAGGTTATAGGCCCAAATTTGAATGTTTTGGCTTTTTTAATTTGCATAGCATCAAACTGCTTTTGAAATATATGTTTTATCCCCAAACAAAAATTATTCTCAGTCATAATCCAAGAAGCCTCTTTAAAGTGAATTGTGGTAAATGCAGAGACTCGAGACAGCCCAAAATGCTAATATATGTAACATATTTTTAATGATATCATCGAGTCCCTGTCAAATGTTTGAAAACTTCACTATAGATATACATTGGGAAGTTGAATGATTCACATGTATATTGTATGTATAAAGGAAACAGAATAAAACATAAACTAAGTAAATTTAAAATGTTTGCATATTTACTAATAGTATCAATGACAGGTAAAAATGAAATAAAAATACTTAACAATAATGTAATCATAATTAGCATTAAGATGAAACACAAAGAAAATATGAATCAAATATCATAACAAAATATTTCCCCATCTGTTTTATATTTGTAGATGACCACGTGATATACATTAAATTTATTGAAAAGCCTAGGGGCTCTGCTTTGGGTTATCTCGGTCTCATTGTCTGGGTGCAGATGAAATGCCTGGAATTTAACAGTGAATTGTTTTCTTCCTGAGAGTAAAAATGAAAATTTCAGAGGTCATCAATATGTTTGTAAAGTTAAACAACTATAAGTACTAAAGCCCAAATATTTTATTGTGCTTTGCTTGTAGCAAGCACCATTTTTGCTAGGGAAAAAAACAAAAACAAAAACCTAAGGTACATTGTGAGATTTTTCCTAAAGTTTGATCTAGCATATAGGGATAATAACAATTGTTAAGATATGATAATCTATTAAGTCAGTGTGAGAATGCATCATCTGAAAGAACAGGAAATTGTAGAGTCATGAGCTATTAAGTCAGCCTCATCCTGCACTATGGCTGAGGTTCTAACATGACAGTGTAAATCACAGTGCCCCTGAAGTTGTCACCCCAGTATCAGGAAGACATATTCTTATGTTCTTAAATAATAAATGCTACATTTAAAATACCAACCATTTAATGCTTGAAAGGTTTTATTGTTTTTGACTTAAAATAAATAAATCTAGTTGCATCCTGAGAACAAATAGAAAAAATGGTTGCAAAATCATCTGCTTCTGTACCTGGAGAAGGAGCTCAGGTTGGGTGTCTGAGTTGGACTGACAGGCTGACAGTGATGCAGAGATCTTTTTCGGGTCATACTGTAGACGTCAAAGCACCGTATGTGCTTGCAGATGGCATGCTGGCAGGAGGGAGCTGCGATATTTCAGATGACAAAGTGGAGTCCAAAGCACTTTAAAAGGTTAACAAGAGGGTCATGAAACATAATCTAACAGGATTATATATAAAACATTTTGATCTGGCTTTTTAAAGTTAACCATACAGGACTGACAAGAAAGGAGAATTCACTTGAAACATACAATACAAAAGATCAATGGTTTTATCCACCAGGATAACAACTGAAAACAATAAAATGAGCTTTAAGAATGCTGTGAGTCCATGATAGCTATACAAACCCACATTTGTTCTGAGGACCTAATAAAATAGTAACATAACCACCCCATTTAAATAAATAAGATGACAGTTTTCTGAATATTATGGCTTACATCAGTCAAGAAATCAGTGCTCTGTACCCAAAAATGGGATTGATTTTCATGGGGAATTTGTCTGTTTCTGCCATGGAGAACTACAGACAATATGACAAAGTTCAGGTAAGAAAGTACCCAACAGGCACAGGAGTCTATATGAAAGACTGAATGCTGAATTATGCTTCCTTTCTAGAACACTGGCAGCCAGAAGTGTGCATTAGAACGCATGAAGAACGAGTGAGTGGCAAGTGGTTGTGAACCTCTTGACGTGGATGCAGGGAACCAAACTCCAGTCTTCTTAACCCCAAGTCATCGCTCCAGCTCTGAGAATTACACAGTTTTAACACCAAACCATGATGGCTATAGGATAATCTTCAATAAAACTAACACTCTAAAGCAAATTTTAATTGTTTATGATCATTTTTACTCCTAAACAAAGAGAGGCTTATGATAGAATTTAGTAGATTACAGTTTGAACATAAAACCATTATGTTCATTAAAAACAATTTGTATATATATATATATATATATATATATATATATATGTATATATATATATACAAATTAGAAGCAATTCTTAAAAAAATAAAGCAAAATATAATTATTTTATCTATAAGAGTAAACAAGAGAGACAGAAATCCATCTGTAAGAGAGGGAGAAATCGTTCTATAAGAAAATAAAAGAAATTGGTGCTGCTTACCAAAAATCAGTTTCCTTAGCTAGACATGATGGTACACACCTGTAACCCAAGTACTTGGGAACAGAAGCAGGAGGATTCAGCAACCAAGAGCACCTTTCCCTACAGAGAAATTTGAAGACCAGTTAGAGCTATGTGACACCTGTTTAAAAAATAAACATGATCAGCACCTTCCATTTCCTTATTCTAAAAAAAATTAAAATTTTGTTAATGTGAACTATAGAATATATAGTTTTATATATTCATAAGAATATATAAAATAATAATAATAATAATAAACAACTACAAACCTGTTAAGCACATTTAAAAGAAGAATCAGTAGCAGGGCTCTTTTTTAAGTCACAGTACATCAATCAATATGTAGAATAATACTTTTATGGACAAAAGTCACAGGACTGAATATTAAAATGTGTGTGTGTGATGTATTCAGACTGTGTGTGAGGGTGCCCTTGCATGTACAGAGTAGGGAGGTAGATATGGGGTGTCCTGCTATATCAGTGTCCAGTTTATTCTGTTGACACAGCATCACAAACTGAGTTGGGACTGAGCAAGGTTCAGAGGGTTAAGTTTGTTGTAATAGGCTGTGCAACACAGAGAATTGTGTAGAAAGAGAAATAGTGTAAAAGAAGGAAAAATTGTAAATGTCCCTATAAAACAAGACAATTTTTATATGATGATTGAAAGTCATTGAGAAAAACATGAAAATCAAAGGAAGGTCAAACAGGAAAATGTAGATTTTGATTCCATGTTGTGGAGGGCCAAGTATTATTCCTCTCAGTGCACTGCTTTGCACATGTGTAAAAATTGTACAATCCAGCTCCTAAAAATAAGGCTCAGGAAAAATTAGAGAAGAGTAGTTGGACAGATCATAAGGGCCAGTGGAACAAAGTTTTCTGTGAGACTGTGTCTCCTGGAATTTCAGAAGCTACACTCAAGAAGTCTCAATAACAAGAATGATACTGATAGACATGCTAATGTTGAAGGGACTTTATTGGGCCACACTTAGGAAAATCACTTATAGTCTATAAAAGATCATGAGCTAAGGAGATTGATCAAATGGGTAGCCACATTTACACAGTTGGGAGGACTTCTGTTCTGTGTCCTAGAGCCCATACAACAGTTAAATGTGGTAGTATGTCTCTGAGATTAAAAAAAAAATGAACAGAAGAATCCCTGAAAGTTTGTGGTGAACAAGTAACCCTGTTTTAAATGAAGTGGAAGGCAAAGATTGACATCTGAGGTTGAGCATGTTAGAACTTGGAGGACTGTACTCATATATATGAATATTTACTTTACTGTCCATACACAAGAGCATCATATATAAAAAAACAGGATGGAGACAGACACACATATGAGACAGAGAGAGAGAGAGAGAGAGAGAGAGAGAGAGAGAGAGATAATAAACTTCTAGACTGCCCAGGTGTGAGCCAAATATACTGCCTGTGAATCTTCTGTCGAGTCCTATTCTATCACAGCCATTGAACTTAAGGCACCATTGTAACTGTGTATCATCCCAAGATATGTGGTGTGCAGCATGACCAATAGAGCCACCTTCTCTCTCACCTCTATGTGACATTCTTTCTTCATTCATGACATTGTGTATATATAATCTTGTAGCTGGCAAATAATAATAATAGCCTATTTCCAAACTTTGAAAAAAACTTATGAATTTAATCCTAAATAGTGAGAAACTTTAAAACAAGACAAAATAAAATTATATATATCAAATGGTGGTCATTTTATGAAAGAAATGGGAGTAAGTATTTTCACAACAACAATTTACTCAGGTGATTTAGTAAATAAAAGAGAAGGGATTATTCTGCTTAAGGTTAAAAACCGGTAGATATTGAACCAAACAGAAAATGAGTTATAACTACAGACTGCAGGAGTGCAATTATTTATCCCAGGGTCCTTTCTGTATCTTACCTTACTTTATGGCAAGCTTAATTTTTTAGTAATATTTTATTAATCTCATTGTAAGAAAAATGCTCTTATAGTTTCACTCAATGATACTTCCTGAAGTTTACAGTTTTATTTATGTCCCTCTAATCGAAAGTATCACTCAAAGAGATTGAGTTCAGCCTATAATTTGTTTTTGTAATGGATTGGAGAGAATTACTATACAAACAAGAAAAGCTTTGTAGTCCCACATAGGAGCTGAAGGTAAGTTATTATTTGTGATTAGTGAAATATCACCAGGCAAAATATATCAGGGATAATGGCACATAGAAATTGTAAACTGATAGACACATGAACTAACAATTCAGGAGGGGAAGGTGTGCTTCACAATGAAACGTTGACTCTCAATTGCTGTAACACTGCTATACCATCTTTCTCACAATATAAGTAAATGCTACAAGGTTTTCTTGCAAGATCTTGCACCAAGGTGTTAGTTACTGTTCTTTCCAGTGACAAACATGCTTTACTACATGTATATGTTCTTAAACTCAGGATTAGTTGGCAGTATTAAGTTCAGGAGCTGACTTTCAGTAGTCTGCAAAAATCAGATTGTGCAGTGCCTCACAATGCTGTGACTTCAATTGTGTTGATAGCTCAAAAATGGCATCAGTGGAAGCATTTATATTTAGGGATCCAGTGAATGCTACAAGTAGAACCTCCTTTGAAAATAAGTAACTGGCTTGCTTGTTTTTTACTAACGTTTTTCATTGCTATGTCAATTTCTAGACAAGACATTGCAAAGTCTTCTACCTTTGTGTATAAGACATGCACATTAATTGAGCATAGCAATGCTGGAGAGAGGGCTAAGCAGCTAAGAGTACTTTAGTTCTTTTATAGAACCCAAATACACAACTCAGTACTCATGGTACAAGGCTCACAACTGCATATTCATGGGTTCCAATGTGCTTTTCTGGCCTCAAATGACACTGCCATATATATACCCTACTCAACATAAATAAAAACATATTAAATATTAACAATTGAGTAAACTAGGTCAGGTAGAATGAGAACGAATAGTAAGATACCAGTAATAGTAAATAATATATTAGATGTAAATGACACAAAAACTTGTTCCTTTTATTTGAAATGAGAGATTATTTCTTTAATTACATTTTATCTGTCACCTAAAATGCTACTACCTTATGCCACAAGGTTTACTTTTCCTGCATAAAGTAAAGAGAAAAAAAGACATTGTCACTCCTGCTAAGATGGATCATCAAGGCAATAGGAGGCCTGGGGAAGGGATGATCATTATTAAGCTGTAACCTGGAATTTTGCAATTGTATATATCTCTACATAAAATAGTATGCATCAAATGTACAGGTTTTTTATGTCTATCATATGTCAAAAAAGTATTTTTGAGTTACATCCATTGAATATGGAAACATCTGACACACATCCATGAATAGTAGTAATTTGCGTCTTACAACTTAGCAAAGTTTATTGCATCTAGAATACTTTGAAAGTACTTTAAAATGATTTATGACATTTTATGGTTGGTGGGTATGTATATGTTTGTGTGTGCATGTGCATGATTTTTTTGTATTTGAATGTTTGAAGCTACATTGCTCAAAAATATAACCAGTTTCAAAGATGAAGTGCTTGAGTATTTTTAAACAATCTTATTTTACATACCAATCTCAGTTCCCTCTCCCTCTTGCCCTCCTGTTTCCCCCACTTTTCCCCCACCCATCCACTCCTCAGAGAGGGTGAGGCCTCCCATGTAGAGTCAACAATGTCTGCCACATCACTTGAGGCAGGACCAATGCCCTCCCTGTATCTATGCTCAGCAAAGAATCCCTCCATAGAGAATGGGCTCCAAAGAGCCACTTAATACACTAGAGATCAATACTGCTCCCACTGCTACCGGTTCTATGGACTACCCAAGCCACACAACTGTCACTCACATTCGGAGGGCCTAGTTTGGTCTTATACAGGTTCCCCAACTGTCAGTCCAGAGTCAGTGAGCTCTTACTTGTTCAGGTCAGCTGTGTCTGTGGTTTTCCCCATTATGGTCTTGGTCCCTTTGCTCATATTATTGCTCCTCCCTCTCTATGACTGAACTCCAGGAGTTTAGCCCAGTGCTCAGCTGTGGATCTCTGCATCTGCTTCCATCAGTTACTGAATGAAGGTTCTATGATAACAATTAAGGCAATCATCAGTCTGATTACAAGGGAAGGGCCATTTAATGTACCCTTTAAGTTTTAAGTTCAAACATATGAGCTAATTTTACTTTTATTTTTCTTAAATAATTTTCCATTTGCAAAAGAAAAATGTAACCCGGTCTGTGAGGTTAATCTTCTGTTGTGCTGGTAAAGAAGATCTAAGAGGATTAAGAGTAAAAGTTAGCAACACTTTGACATATGGGTTTTTTTTTTTTAAAAACAACTCTATCTGTGATATCTTTTAAAAAGTAGTATATTTTGCATTTAGACAGTTTTGACATTTTCTGTTGTGTCTGACTCTCAGCCCATGAGAAACTCAATCTAGATTGGAGGGTTGGGGGCATCTTGCCTTCCCAAGTCTTCCTAACTCTCCCTGTATTTATCTGTCTCTACTCTACTGTTATCTCTGCAACAGCCATCCATTGTTACTTTGCGAGGGTAGCATCTTGGCCACACTCCTCTCAGAAGAAAGCATTTGTGTACTCTTTTGATATTCTGGCATTGGTTTCTAGGGGTAGGTGTTTCCAGGAGATTGGATGTAGAAATGGTACCATTCTAAATAGAAACATCAAAAACAGACTTAAGTTTTAATGACTCATCCTTTTTGATTAGTAGGACTATTTTGAGCCCATCCAGTAACTTCTCTAAATATTATTTTATAAACCTAGAGTAAGTGTAATGACCCATCTCGTTTTACCCTTGAAGGCTTAAAGTGAGAATAGAACATAAAAATATTTTAAAGACCATTAAAATTAGAATATGCATACTAAAGGATTCTGTATTGCTGCCCAGAGGAAGAAGAAGCATATGTCTGCTAAATATGCTTTCAAATCAGCCAGAAATGTCCTGCTTTATATGTAAATATCAAATCTGCTGAACTGCTAGCTATGACTTTTCTAGAAAATAATATATCCTAGAGAAATATCATATATACATATGTGCAAAAATAAGAAGATACAAATGTGCAGAATAGTATAAAAAGATGAAAAACCAACTCATTATAGAGAATGATTGCATCATTAGATTATGTTGGGAGAAAACAGAGATGAACATGAAGACGTATTAAAACACGAATTCTTGACTTGAATTGCTTCATGGGAGTTTGTTCACATGCAGTATAAAAGATGTTTAGAAGAGAATTACCACTAGGAAATACACTCCACATTTTTGGAAAGTGTTTGAAGATGAGAAGAAACAGGAGGGTGCCAGTATAAAGTTCTTCCCTCCATGGACAGATTTAAATAGAACTCCTGGTATCAGGTTAGCATTGTTCTATCTTTTCTGAATGAAGTATTTCTAGGACTCAGGCGGTAGCTGTGGATGCCAGAAGTGGAAATAATATCAAAACAAGAAACTGTAATGTTGCCAGGTGGTGGTGGCGCACGCCTTTAATCCCAGCACTCGGAAGGCAGAGGCAGGCGGATCTCTGTGAGTTCGAGACCAGCCTGGTCTACAAGAGCTAGTTCCAGGACAGGCTCCAAAGCCACAGAGAAAACCTGTCTCGAAAAACCAAAAATAAATAAATAAATAAGAAACTGTAATGTTGCTTAAATTTAAAAAAAATGATGTGATGGGTTTTAACTTTGTTGTCCTGGGAAAATCATAGTTCTTCAGTGAATGAAACTGTACTAATCAATAATGCCCTGTTTAAACACATAAAGAACCCCATCTTAATGGAATCCCAAATGAAGAGAGTATACTAAGAAGATTTTTGCTACAGTAATACTTATTCATACTGCTAATCAGAACTAGTGCAGTGAATAAGAATACTTTCTAAGAACAGATATGGTAGTTTAAAGAAAATGCCTCCCAAAGAAGGTAGAATAATTGGGAATTGGTGCCTTCCTTGTTAGAGTAGGTGTGGTCTTGTTGGAGGAAGTGTCTCACTGTGGGGGTGAGCTTTGATGTTTCCTATCTTTAAGTTTCTCCCACTGTTACAGTCCACTTCATGTTGTCTTCTGATCAAGATGTACTCAGCGTCATATCTGACTTCATACCCCCATGCTCTCTGTCATGATGATAATGAACAGAACTTCTGAAATTGTAAGATACCACATCAACTAAAGACTTTCCTTAATTAGAGTTGCCATGGTCTAAGTGTCTCTACACAGCAATAGAAACCCTAACTAATACAACAGTAAAGGATGTACTTAAATCCCAAGGACACAAAAGGATACACCTGAGTGGAGAAAAAAAGAAAGGCATTAGAAAGGCACAAAATTATAAAAACAGAAAGAGTACAAAAAAGAAATATTAAACATTTCCAAAAACATTCAGTATAAAAGATAATTTAGTTACTGAGAGAATAAAAATTGTAAGTTATGAAACCTGTTCCTGCTTTCAAAACCTGATGAAACAAAACAGAATCATACAAAATTTAAAAGTTTTATTCTAGGAGACACTCTGGTTATACACTATAGTGATAGAATGGACTACAAGTATATATATATATGAACTGAGGAATATGCATACTGTTCTTTTTTTCAAGTTATATCTAGAGCTTTACTAAGGAACAGATTAATGTACTGGCATTATGGTAATATTAGAATATTGATAATATATTATCAATGAAATTAGAGAATTTACAATGAAAATAAGAGAATTTAATCATCAATTATTTTTATGCTACAGACAGCTTCACAAACTGATAATAGGGAAAAGGAGCACAACTGAATAAAAAATGTGGAAAATATGCTGCCTCCTTATAATATATATTATATTATATTATATTATATTATATTATATTATATTATATAATTAAAATTGGTATCCCTATCTCATGCTAGCTTCTCCAAATATAAGTGTGGACAATAATGTCGTTGATTTTCCCTAGTATATTGTAACAACCAGAAGATACATCAGAGCACTGTTTGAAGGTTCCCAAATTGATATCTGGGGTCCTTAAAGTTATCCTTAACCAGATAAATAGCCCTAGTACAAAAGAAAAAAAATATTCTAAGAATTAGTTTGATGTATATCAATTTTATTAGACAGTCAGACAATTAATTTTGTGTTTTAAAGACATAAGAAAAGTCAGAAAAAAACTTAACATGAACTCCTTTGGTAAAAATGGAACTGTGGAAATATGCCTTGAGATTTCATAAAATAAACCACTATTAACAAATAACTATTATGACAATATTGAGTTTCCATTACCTTTATTTGTATCTGAGATTTAGTAATAGAACCATGGAATTCTAAATGTCAAATTTTCTCAGAGACTCATTATGTAATTAATCTGGTTTGATAGATTAGCCACACTTGTTATATGAAGAAAGAGTCTTATTTAATTCACTTTTATTTTGATGCCTCCTTTTTCTAATCTTTATCTTTGTAGATATAATCTAAGGGAAAAGAAAAAAGCAACTTTGCTAAGTAGGGCAGAATTTTGGATTTTATTTTGACCGCTAAATTTACTTACTGTTTTCACTGTTGTCTAGGCACATTGGACGAGGCGACAGTCTATCTGAATGCTTTTTTCACTGTTGTCTAGGCACATTGGAAGAGGCAACAGTCTATCTGAATGCTTTCACTGTTGTCTAGGCACATTGGACGAGGCGACAGTCTATCTGAATGCTTTCACTGTTGTGTAGGCACATTGGACGAGGTGACAGTCTATCTGAATGCTTTCCACCCCTTTCAATAAGTAATAGTATTTTCTAGTTTTCTCTTTTCCTCCAAGTAGCTCTCCAATGTTTTAGATCTGTAAAGATTAGACTAGGAATTTTGCAACACAACCTGTCAGCTGAAATTATCAAATTAATAAAATTAAAACACTTCTATGTTCGATTAATTTTGACTTGAGGGAAATGAAGTTAAAAGACAGAAAAGAAAAAGTAATGCTTGGAAATGAATTTGGCTTTTGAAAGCAGTTATTCAGCCAAATTGGAAAAATCTTCCTTGACATCAAGGTCAGATCAAACTCTGTAGTTGATTTCATTCAGATTGATTTGATTTTAACCTAAAAGTTCAGTTGAGTTCTACCCAATAGAGACTTTCAGGTTAATGAAATTTAGCCCAATACACTACATGGAATATTAATGTGGAAACTATCTCACATTTACCCCAGAAATTCAATAAAATAGGAAAGATTTCTTTGTATGGACTACATTGCAAAAAGTTGAAGATCTTTCTCCCAATATTATTGTCAGTTCCGATGCTGTTTTAAAATGTATAGATTGCTTTTATTTTCCTGTGAGCCACAGTTTTTTGATTTGTGTGTATACAATGTGTATGTATGTGATGTGTTCATGAGCAAATGAAGTTGTATACATACACGGGCCCATGAAGGAGTGGAGTCTTTTCTGCCTCACATGGCTTTCCTCCTTATGTTTCGAGGCAGGGTTTCTCACTGAAGCTGAAATCAACAATTGTACTTGGGCAAAATTCCACGGAGCTTCAGGAATCTACCTGCTTCAGTTCCTCAGTAAGGCTGAGGTTACTAGCATACACTTCCATGCCTAGCTTTTGATGTGGACTCTCGGGATCTTTATTTTTCATGGCAAGTCTTTACTGACTGAAAGTCATCTCCCCATCTCTTTTAAAAGCATATGTAGGTGCTTGGTGTCTTAGACCAATCTTTGCTGATGGAGATAAAGACAGAGCCACACATCGGTGCACCGAACTGAGCGCCCAAGGTCCAAATGAGGAGCAGAAGGAAGGAAAACATGAGCAAGGAAGTCTGGACTGCGAGGAGTCGTCCCACCCACTGAGATGGTGGGGCTGATCCATTCGGAGTTTACCAAGCCCAGCTGGACTGGGACTGAAAAAGCATGAGATAAAACCGGTCTCCCTGAACATGGCAGACAATGAGGGCTGCTGAGAAGCCAAGGACAATAACACTGGATTTGGACCCTACTACTCATACTGGCTTTGGGGGTCCTGGCCTGTTTTGATGCTCACCTTCCTAGACCTGGATCGAGGGGGGAGGAACTTCGACTTCCCACAGGGCAGGGAACCCTTACTGCTCTCTGGACAAGAGAGGGAGGGGGAGTGGAGGAGGGAGGGGGTAAATGGGAGGCGGGGAGGAGGCAGAAATTTTTAATAAAAAAAGAAAGAAAAAAAAAGAGATGAGATGGGCAGTCCCTAGCTCTAGGAGGAAATAATCGCAGGCTGTTGGGCAATAAAATTGATTTTCTAGGTCTAAAAATAAATAAATAAATAAAAGCATATGTATGAGCACTGGGTAAACACTCTCACATACAAAAAATATTTTTGATGGAAAGTAATGATTATATAATTATTAAGTGCTATTCAGAAATTAGCAAAACTTTTATAAAATAATACTTAGGAGTTCAAAGATTAACACGAGTGTTACATGTTTAGAGATTAGGAAAGAGGGAAACAAATAACATTAATGCTTTAATCATTTACAAAAGCAAATTGCACTGTCAAATATACCTTAATGACTGGGGATTTTGCTTGGTCTTAAGATAATATGAGGACTAAAACAATGTAGTCATGAAATTTTGAGCTGAATGAATGAGTTCTTAATTTGTGTGAAGATATAAATCAAGACAAGTGCAAACACACATGTACTTCCCTCCAGCTGAAGGTTTTATACAGAACCTCATAAGAACAGGTGAGGAATTAATATTCTATGTCACTGGTGATGCTTATCACTGTACAATTGATAAATCCAAGGGCCATGGATTTTATAGATGTGAAAATAGACTAAGAAATCAAATTATTTTCCAAGAGTGATCTGTGCGGTAGGCGCAAAACTCAACTACTAAAGTGTTTGCTTGCCCCACAACCATTAATTAGCCAAAGTACCTCACATTCCAGATGTGGTGTGCACTACTGGGGAAATAGAGGCAGATGGGTCAGCAGTTGAAGTTTCTTCTACATAGCTAGCTTGAGGCCAACACATCATGTAGCATCTTCCTTCAAGATTATTACATTCCATCCTGCAGGTAGACTTGCTAAAATAGGAAGTAAATAATTCAAAGTAGTATAGTTTCAGTCCCCCACCATTTTCAAGAGTAGATAAGCAGTAAAGACTGCTGGAGATTACTCACAGACAAGTAAGACTTACGAAAAGACTCTCAGACAAACTGAGCTGCTTACACTCTTTTAAGATGAAATCCACACAGCTGGAAAGAGCAGTCTCACCAAGTAGGCTGGAAGAAGCAGAGACCAGTTGAACTACATAGAACAAAGACCCACTGGGCTACGTAGAAAGGCACCTAGAGAGGACATTGTCCAACATATTCAGCTGCCTGTAATTGTTCAGTCTGCTAAAATTTTCCAGCTTCTGTTGCCTGTCACTAAATGCCTGGGGTGGCATTTAGTGATGCATCTGTCTTTGGATAATTTCTTCTCTTGTATAAGACTCACTGGTTTCCTAAGTTAAATTTTGGTATTATCCATACTTTGTTTGGTCTATTGTCTGGGATGAGTTGACATTTATTTACATTTTCAAGGAATAGTGTCACATAATATAGCTTGAGCTATAAGAAACACTGATTTTAAAAAAAAGAAGGAAGGAAAGAAGAAAAGAAGGAGGGAAACAGGAGTATAAACATACTGTACAATTGATGGGGTTCTTGGTGTCTTAGTCATAACTTTACAGTTATGTAAACAAAAACATATATTTATGTAAAATAATACCTAATACAGAAATAAGCATCACATTTTGTGGTATATAAACTAAGCATACAATTAATTTACTGTGAAGATATTTTGTATAAAATTATGATCTAGAACAATTTTTCATCAGCTGAAACTAAGATCAATGGATAAATGTGTATAAAATGTATCTTGGAATTAATGAAATTAACAGCTAAAAAAGCTTATGGATTAAATTTCAGCATGAAAGATAAAGGGCTTTTCTATGCCAGCCCTGTTTGACAGCTACGGAGTGAGTCACTTTCCTTAGTGAGTGTGTGATTTGGGAGGTCCTTCTGTCTATGTGTTGTTTTTATTGGTTAATGAATAAAGAAACTGGCTTGGCCTGATAGGTGGGGAAAACTAAACTAAATGCTGGGAGAAGAAAGGTGGAGGAAGTAGAAGCCATGTAGTCCTGATGGAGACAGATGCAGGAATTTTAACCAGGAAGCCACAGCTTCATGGCAATACACAGATTAATGGAGATGGGTTAATTTAAGATATGAGTTAGCCAGAAATATACTTATACTATTGGCCAAACAGTATTGAAAATAATATGGTTCTTGTGTGATTATATCGGGGCTGAGCAGCCGGGAACAAACAAGAGGCCTTCCTACAACAGATGTGGCTACCAGTAGGCTGTTTGTTCCAGTTGATAGACCTTCATCCATGCTTATATGAGAAGTAATTAGATTCAATAGGTTGTTAATTTTTTGCTAAAACAAAAAAGGACATGGCACGAAGTGGGAGGAAAATCTGTTAAGAGTTCCCAGAGGGAGCTGAAAGGATGTAGTGTGGGATGAATATGATCAAAGTATATTGAATACATGTATGAAATCCTCACAGAATAGATGCAGATATTATTTTTAAAGAATAAAGTGACATGTGGTAGCACATGCCTTAATCCCAGCACTCAGAAGCCAGAGGCAGGATGATGTCTATAGTGCTGAGGCCAGATTGCAGTACACATGGAATCCAGGCTAGCCAGGGCTTAGTGGCATGACAATTTTCAAAAGAGAGTGGGGGTAGGTACCAAATATTAAAAAAGAAGAGACAGAAATTCCTGTGTAGGCAGAATCCTACTTAAAAGAGCCATTGCCGTAACTGCCTCATCACTGGAGCTATTCACAATAAAGTACTGAGGAAACAGGGCTCAGAAATCTACACGGTTACATTCAAATCTATATATTTAGACTATATTTGAAATGAATCAATGATCCCAAGGAAGCAGTCTTTAAACTGTTTCTTGTAGTTGTGACTTAAATTTTACTAATAACTCCAGCTGCCAATATGATTGACATGATGGTAGTTTCACATTACATTAGTCATAATGACATATTCTCCATCAATACCATGCAATAAAAAGAAAAAAAATCACACCTTTCAGCCATAAAACTAAACAAAGGACTTTAAATACCATTGGAACTTATAATGCACTTGGAGTATTGAGAATTAAAGATATTTGGCTGCCAGAAAAAAATAACATTTAAACTACCAAAGATTCAATAAGAATATTACTTGTGTGAAGATGAGTTGTCCGCCTATCCTGACATCATATTTCAAAACCACACAGTCCTTGCCCACAGAGCTTAATTTGGTTAGTGATCGCCCTTTAGGGTAAAATAAGAGAAACAAACACCTTTACTGATATATTGTAGATTGTAGAAAATTTCTAAGGACAGCCTCCTACCATTTTTCCTGCACACAATCTTAGAAACTTAATCTTTAAAAGTATATCTACACATTAAGGCATTCATTTTCTGTTATTAAAATAATGTGCCAGTCTAATACACTAACAAAGCAGTATCAACTGAAAACTTAGGTCTCAATCAGAATGACATTAGCCTATCTATCTTGCTGCAACAGACTCCATATTAAACTGATTTATGACTTTTCCTCATGGTAGATTTGTTGACATTCCAATAGTTTTATTATTTATTCTCATAAAGATATTTTCTTCTTTACCAAGTTACAACTTGGCTAAGAGATCCCAGAATTACAAGAGCACCACATTATAGGCATTTATCAGTAATTAATTCTGAAAATTTATAGAAGCTTTACTTGAAAATACTTGCTCTGGTACCTTAATGGGTCACTGGCTAGTTCTAAAAGAAAAATTTAAAGGTATATATTGATTTTACTCTACATGCTTTTAAGATTTCATTTTTACTGTTTCATACTGGATTTAAGATTTACATGGTTAATAAAATGTATTCTTTATTAATGATTTAAAGTCATTATATTAAAACAAAGCGTTTCTTCTAATTTGAATATATTTTCACATACTTTAAGTTGCTGAATCACTTATCAGAATATATTTTACATAGTTTCCAGTAAAAGCCCCATTTAATTCAGTAATATATTACCTGAAATATTAGAAAAATATATTTTTTTTGTAATTTTATACACCAAAGAATAGACAGATATACCCTATATTATAGTATTCCTCAAGATGGCTCTATCAGTATGCATGCAAATTATAAGATCATTTTATCAAAATACAGTGCTTATTATTAATTTATATGAGAACAAGAAAATATCAAAAGATACCTATCTAGAATGAGAAATCAATTGTATCATTCATCATTATTAAAACTGTATATCAGAATTTTAGCTTATCAATCAAAGTTAAGTAGATAAATTTAGTCTTTGAAATTCTAGACTGCTGCCAAACCTACCAAAATAAGTCACTGTCAGCCCACATTATCTTCTTTCATCCATACTCAATCTGACTCCTATTTTACCATAATTATTCCACTTGACAATAATATGAATTAAATTAATTAATTAGAATCATAAATAATGCTCAAAAGACACACATTCTTAGAATAAATAGTTTACTTATAAAATAAAGGCAGCAGAACTGTCCAGCAGGCAACACTCTCAGAGTCACCAGAGCAAACAAAGCAGTGAGTAGCAAGTCAGTGTGTCTCAATCCATGCCAATTTCATGGGCTGCCTCTCAAGAGGACAATTGCACAGACAGGAAATGCACATTTCACACATGTTCTTCAATTTGGTAGAACATGAGATCTACGCTCTTAAGTTTTCAGAGAGAGACACTGTATTTTTATTTACATGAAAAACATACAACAGATTCTGAACGTTCTCATCTTCCAAACCAAAACTCAATCTTCCTGGAATATCAATGCGTTCCTTGTACTCCCAGCAACACAATTCTGGTCTGTGCTTCCATGAGTTGCTTTAATTTAGACAAGTCACATAGTTGAAATAATTTGGTAGCTGCTGTACTTTGTATAATATTGTAGCATCAAAGCCCAAACATGTCAGAGGCTCTCCCCATTTTAAAGCTGAGTACTAGTCTTTTGCCAGAGTAAAATCATACATTGCTAATGCATTCATACCCACTTGTATTACTTCCACACCTTAAGCATTTGTGTACAATGCTGATGTGAACAGGGATGTGAAAATTCCTCTTGAATTTCCTACTTTCTTTCACACACAGAAGCACACAAATGCTTACACACACATATGGAATCTGAGTTTCAGATTGATATGTCACTGCTCTTTTCATTTGCAGGAACTGTCTTGTTGTCCCCCAGAGTGACTGCCTTGCTTTCACTTCCCACCAGGAGTATGCAGGGACTTCAGTTCTGTATCATCTCCACACCTTTCTATGTTTTCACTATGGTCATTCTGAAGCATAGCTGGTAAATTAGTACTTGCCTAATGATTGATGATATTAAATGTCTTCAAATGTACACAGTACCTGCTCTTTTCATAGAAATGCCTATTCAAAGCCTTTTTAAAAAAAAAAAAATGTTTGAGCTGAGTTCTGAGTTACTTTCCAGAAAAGTTCCCCCATTGTCTGAGTCTCTACTACTATTCTTATGTCATTGTCTTTCAACACACAAAATCTGGTTTCTGTGACTCCATTTTGTTGTCTGCTTTATCTACATTTTAAGATTTTTATGTGTATATGTCTGCTGGCATGTGCACATGAGTAGAGGTGCCTTCAGAATTTGGAAGATGGTGTCAGATCCTCGAGAATCGGAGTTACAAGTGGATGTGAGCCACCAGTCCTGGGTACTAGGAACCAAACTCATGTCCTCTGCAAAAGCAGGAAACCCTATATAATGCACAGACATCTCTCTAGGCCCTAGTTGTCTGTTAATAACAGTAGGCCATAGGCAAATCCAATGCTACAAGACTCTTGCCATCTGAATTTGATTATTAATTTTTCAAGAATTCTTATTGTTGTTGCTGTTTGAAAGCTGCCTACATTTATAAAAATGAATGTTAGTCATTTTCCCACCTAGTTTCCCTCACTCATTGTTCTGGAACACTTCTCAGGTTCTTATACTTGCACGTGTTCTTTTTGTCTACAGCTCACTGAATTTAATGTTACTTTCCCTAAGTGTGTATTAGTTCATTTTCTATTGCTGTGATAAATTGTCCAAATGCAGCATGAGGAGGAAAGAGTTTACATCAGCTTTATGTCTTCACCCATTATTTAGGAAAACCAATGCAGAAATTCAAGGCAGGAACGTGGAGACAAGAACTAGATCATAGGCCATAGAAGAATGTAGAAAATCATTTAACCTTCCTTGTACTTTTATTTCTTTTGAAGCTCTATCACTTTCAAGTTTGAAAACATGGAACACATTATGTGTTCTTTTTCAGGCCAAGTTTTCTTTAACTTAAAATGACAAAACATTGTTTACCTCATCAGATATGGTTATACAGAGTATTTAAACATGAAATAGTACTAATATTTCTTTATTCCCTTATCTCAGATCAAGTATTTTCACTCTCTCACACTCTCCCTCTCCTCTCTATATTTTCCTTCTTCTGTCCCCTTTATTCCATATCTCTCTACCTCTGCTCCCCACCCTCCGTTCCTAGTTACTTAGTATAGATTATTATCCATATACAAGTACTTGGGGTAATATAAGTTCTTGTGACTTGTAATTCAGTTCAATTTGTAAGTTCTCCCAGTGTTCCCAGTCATAAAGTCAGGGCTAATTTTTAACCCTATTAGCTCTACTTCTTATTTAATCCATGTTCCAACTTTTTCAAGTCTCATGTATCATTACCTATTGCAAGGGAAATTTTATTTGTCATCTTAGATCTAACATACTTCTCAGAATGTGTGTGTCTTCCTTTCATGATCCCTTCATGAGCTCTTTAATGATCTTTTGTTTTTAAAGATTTATTCGATTTTCAATTTTGTATAGACATATGTCTGTTTGTGGAATACATGCACGTGAACGCAGTTAAAAGTGAAGGTCACAAGGGAGTGTTGGATCTCCTGGAGACAGACTTACAGGTAATTTTGAAAGACAATGTATGGGTCCTGAACACTGAGCTTAGCTTCTCTGGAAGAGATGCAAGGTTTCCTAACTATTGAACCATATGCAGTCTAACAACTTTTAAACTAACCTAGATTTAAATTAATATGGCAGCAGTATTACTTGAAAAGAAATAATATGGAATTTTATAAACAAGTAATATGTATTCTATAAGATTGCAGGTTCAGAAGACCTGGACGGAGGCAGGAGGAACTTGGACTTCCTCAGGGCAGGGAACCCTTTCTGCCCTTTGGACAGGAGAGGGACGGGGAGTGGAGAGGGGAGGGGGAGGTAAATGGGAGGCTGGGAGGAGGTAGAAATTTTTAGTAATATAAAAAAATAAAGCTATCAAACATAAAAAGAATATTTTTTCATAACAACAGAAATGAAACTAGAGCAAACTCATTGGTTGAAAAGTCGTGGAGTGTTGTGTATTTCTGCTTTTCATTTTTGTTTGCTTTGAGTCACATCACCTGAAAAGGAATTTTTAGCACTACAAACCATTAGCTTTTATGCATGAGAAGAGAATGCTAACTGTAGAAGTATTACTTCAAGAGAGACAGAAACTGGCGTAATATTCATAAAAAGATGTTACATCTGAAAAGGTAGAGACCATTTATTAATTATGTTTCTTTGCATAGAAATTCATACATAGTAATGCCAATAAATTTTCCATATTAGCTGTTTCTAATAAAATGGACTAAAAATAGTACTACAAAATTAATAATTCTCAAAAGAGCAAAAACTGTAACATTGTCATGTCAGTGAAGTAATTGTTACCTATCTATGCTGTGATCAATAGATCATTTAATGCACTGAAAAGATGAAATATTTTCTTTTATGACCAGAGCCTAGTTAGAGTCACTGGAAGGAAAATGTGCTTTCCATATTTACAAGCACTTTCCTTGGCATGGCCTCTGATTTGTCAGCTCAGTCACAGAATCTTCTGCACCATAAATGGATTCCATTCAATAAACAACATGAATGGCTCTTTCTGAAAGCTATGTGAATGAAGAAAAGAACAAATACATACAATTGATACTACATTTGTGTTAGCTACTTTTGTTGTTACTGGAAAAATAATTTGACTAGAGAAATTTGAGAATGGGAAAGATTATTTTTGATTCACAGTTTCAGAAAACAATACATTACGATGGAAAGTCATGGCTGGAGGAACTTAAGGCAGTTAATTAATGTCACTTTGTATCCAGAAACACGAAGGTGAGAAGGATGAATATTCATGTATTTTCTTATTTTGACTCAGTCCATCAAAGAATCCAACCCATGGAAAGGTATTGCCCACATTTAGATTGAATGTTTGTACTTTAATTAACTAATCTAGAAACATTCTCAGAAACATTCCCAGAAGTGTCTTTTCTTAAGAATGCTAAATCCCAAGTTGAGAGTCAAAATTAATCATTACATTATGCTTACAAAAATACTACATAAAAACTGAAACTTAAATCTGTATAAAATAAGAATAGATAGAAGTAGAATTAAGTAATTATTTTTTTCATTTATTTGTAGGAGCATTTCAGTGTTCTGGCTATCTAAAATAAGGTTTGTTACATAAAATGCCTGTCTATAAATCTACACTTAATACTACAGTTTATTTGAACAAAAGACAAATTTATGAATTTGAGGAGAGCTAAATTACCAATAAATCATTACAATACAAAACATGATAAAGGCAGAAAGTGACAAAGCACATTGAAACTTCTTATGCCAGCCACTGTCCAACTTATTTAATAGGAAAACATGCTGGCTTCTTTTCCTTTAATTCACCTCTAAAGCTCTGTTCTTCCAGATCTTTCCTCCAAAATTAATGAAAGTTTAGGGTGAAGCTTAGATGGTAATAAACTTTAGGCTAGATGATGCTCCAACATTTACCTTCATTGATAACCTCTAATCACTTTCTGTATCTGTATCTGTATCTGTATCTGTATCTGTATCTGTATCTGTTTCTCTCTCTCTCTCTCTCTCTCTCTCTCTCTCTCTCTCTCTCTCTCTCTCTCTCTGTCTCTCTCTCTCTCTCTGTCTCTGTCTCTCTCTCTCACACACACAACCCTGCAGTCACACACACTCACAGATTTTATAGTACTTTTGACATAAGTGTCATAACCGAGGCACCAACAGACAATAGGTTATTACTCAGTGCTATAGAAAGTGGTCAGTGAACCACAAAATGTCATATACAAGATTACAACAGGATATATGAAGGAGAGGAGCACATACAAGAAGTCAACACACTGTATTTCATCTGCAATAGTCTAAGAATGTCAAAACTGCAAACAATAAAAGGAGGAGTAATGAGGTAGAAGAGATGGCTCAGTGACTAAGAGCACTGGCTGGTTTTGCTGAGGACCCAAAGCAAATCTCCAGCACCCACATGGTAGCTCACAACCATCTGTAACTCAAGTTCCAGAGGTCTGAAATCTACTTTTCGCCTCTTAGATGATCAAGTATGCATGTGGTGCACAACATACATATAGACAAACAACCTATATATAAATAAATGAATGAATGAGTAAATGAATGAATGAATATATAAATAAACGCAAGCAATGACTTAATAGTTAAGCATAAATGAGCTGTGAAGTAATATAATCATATATTTTTGCTAATTAATTCAGATGACCTTTTCAGTGTTTTCTACAGTGAAAAATAATAAATAAACTAATAAATATGAATCTGAGAATATAAAGAACATGAGCATACAGGTGAAAGCATAAATTTGAAATTCCCTGTGTTCAATACTCATAAATGCTGAAGAAAAAGCTTAAAAGAAACATTTGACCCCAGTCTTAATACTCTCACTTAACATAACAGAGGGATCAAGGCTGGTCATCATGATTTTTTGTTCCAAATTCTTTCCAGTGGATTTACTGAGCATTCATTGTTAGGAATGCTGGGTTTGTATTTATTAATTTGTTTATTTATTTATCCTTTGCCTCCTGATGCCAGTCATCTCCTTTCCTACCCCAAAGTAAGGCAAAAACAAATTCCAAGAGAAAAAGAAGAAGAAAGAAAGAAAGAAAGAAAGAAAGAAAGAAAGAAAGAAAGAAAGAAAGAAAGAAAAAGGAAGAAGGGGAAAATCTTGTTACAGAAGATGCAATGTGATGGAGTGAGTCAACTCGCAAACCCCTTTATCCATGTATTTTTGCAAGCAGGTGTTTTTAGAAAAGAGTCATTGGTCTGGTTTGTGGACCTTGGTCTCTGTTTTACCATCACACTGGGTCCTCACTGGGATTCTTCTTGAGCATTCCATTGATGCTCTGTGACTTGGAGATCCTGCAGGACCAAGCCCCCTGCCCATTTGTTCTAGCAGGCCACAGATAAGGTGGATGTTAGAGTGGGCCAACACATAACCCTGGTTCTAGCCTTGGGTGCTTTCAAGGTTGGTTAGCTGACCAGCTCTCCTGTGTCTTCATCCGCACCATGGTAGCTCCAGAATTGACCTGGATATCTCACTTTTGCAGTGATGAGCAAGAGTCAGGGACAGTTCTCCTGCTTTCACATTCTCAGGGTTGTTTCTCCTACACCTACAATTTCAGGGCCAGCTCTACTGTGCTGCCCAGGCAAGGTGTAGAGGCCTTGTCCTGAATGCTGCAGATAGTGAGGGATAGGCACAGCTCTCCTGTTCTTATGACCTCAGGGCCAGCTTTGCCACTGCCTCAGGCATTGATGAGGTTGGACATCTCATCAGTCTGGTTATTTGGGAAAGATTGCTGGGCCATAGCAAGCTCCATCTACATATTATTACATTTTGTGTGTGTGTGTGTGTGTGTGTGTGTGTGTGTGTGTGTAATACATTTATATTTCTCGTTTATCATTTAATTCTCTTTGAATAAACTAAGTTATTGCCGGGAGGTGGTGGCACATGCCTTTAATCCCAGCACTCGGGGGGCAGAGGCAGGCGGATCTCTGAGTTCGAGGCCAGCCTGGTCTACAAGAGCTAGTTCCAGGACAGACTCTAGAAACTACAGGGAAACCCTGTCTCGAAAAACCAAAAAAAAAAAAAAAAACCTAAGTTATTTAATATTTATTTGTTATTTTATGTATATATGTGTGTGTGTGCATGTGTGTGAGAGACTGTGTGTATGGTTGTACATGTGTGAATTCAGGTGTTCACAGAGGACAGAAGGGTTTAGATACACCAGAACAAGGATGACAGGCAGTTGTGAGTTGCCCAATGTGGGTGCTGGAAATTGAATTTGGGCATTCTGTAAGAGCAATGGCATGTTTTACCACTGGTCATTTCTTGGCCTCAATAAAGGAAGAATAAAATAAGTTGAATTCTTAGAGTTGTGGGCTTTATTTTTGTTTTCTGTGATTAAGGCTGTTAGATTTGAGTTCAGCTTTATTTCATTATAAAGATATTGTAATTTATATATTCACTACTGTTCTTTAAAACTTACAGATATTCATTCCTCAATAGACAAACAGAATTTACATCATCTCTCTTTGAACTTTTAGAAGTTGTATAGCTTTCTATTAATTGAAGTTCTCATTAACTGTGCTGTTTAAGTCCTGGAGGAACATTCCATTTCTGGAACAGATTTCACAAAATAAAATGTTGTGTCATTGTACTGCTATAATCACATGTCAATCAAGCCAATTTTGTATTTGGAGAGTTTTTTCCATATGCAAGCCTATTTTTTCACCATTATTATTACTTTTTATTATAGCTATTGAAGCAGTTGGTTTTGTATATTGATTTTTGTGCCCAAAACTTGCTGACTAATTGTGGTTTCATCTATAAATTAAATTGGATTTCTTATATAATTAAGTATATGATATTTAATAATGACAAGTCTTCTCTTTTAATTTTACAATTCATTTATTTCATTTTCTAAATATATTTACTTGATTGTCTATTGTATGTTGTGTATCTATCTTTGTCTATCTGTTCTGCATTAAAGAACAAGACAGATAATTATATCAAGCCTGGTGACTGTTGTAAAGGATTTGTTCATGTTCATTTACTTATTCATCCATTTTTGTGATTTAACCATTCTTTTATTAATATTGAGCAGGAATATTTTAGTGCAATATAAGTTAATTGCTAGCAATGTAAATGTAAACAAAGAAAATACGGATAATATATATAGATAAACTATCACTTCTATAGTGTCCTTATAATTTTTATTTAAGTTTAGTACAGTTATGTCTTACTTTACCCATAGTAATGCTAGAATACCATAACAATGATAAAAGAATTGTCAACTTCAGACTTAGAGAACCACAACAGAAGCACGCAGCACGCTCTCCGGGAGTTTTGGCATTGTTTGCTGACTATTAATTTTAAATATCAAAAATTATGTGAACTATTTTTAAACAGTATTTCAATATTTTTGTTCCTTAAAGTTTCCATGTAAATTCATGACAAATGAATGTAGAGGTGCACAACATTTTATGTCAGTATTGTCAATGATGCAAGGCACATTAACTGTGGTCTGCTTGATTTGTGCAAATTGTCTATAGATCATCAGAGAACAGATATGTTTTTAGCTTTGACTGATAAATGTAAAAGTAAGTATATATTTTATATACATGCTATTAATTTTATACCTCTATACACCATGGCTTTCTATATTACATTACATCACACTTTTCTCCCGATTGTAGCATTTCTACTTCATATCCATGTACACTAGTTCATTAAAGTCAGAGAATCCATCCATGTCAGTTCATCTCCAGAAACTTTATTTACTGAAAACAAAGAAAAGACATTATGCATTCCTCACAATTATCTTTTATCAAAAGTAGTATGCAAACTAATTAGCAACAGCACAATAGTAAATTACTTACTTGATATTATTCTGATATTTTCAATGTACCCATTAATACTGAGTGTCTGTTGTTTTTTGTTTTTGTTGCTGCTATTATATTTATTTATTTTTATTGTGGTTCTTTTGGTTTTATTCTTGTTTTATTTTTTTCTTTTTTTTTTCTCATTTTTTTATTCAAGATTTCCATCTCCTCCCCCTTCCCTCCCCTCCCTTCCACCCATACCCCCACTCCACCCCTCTCCAAAGACAAAGAGCCATCAGGGTTCCCTTCACTATGTTAAGTCCAAGGTCCTCCCAGCTCCCCCTAAGTCCAGGAAGGTGAGCAACCAAATTGACAAGGCTCACAGTGAGCCCATCCATGCTGTAGGGTTCATGTTCATTGCCATTGTCCTTGGTTTCTCAGTCCTCCTCCACCGTCAGCCACATTCAGAGAGTCCGGTTTGGTCCCCTGTTCCATCAGTCCCATTCCGACTGGACTTGGTGGTCTCCCGTTAGATCTGTTCCACCGTCTCAATGGGTAAAAGCACTCCTCACGGTCCTGACTTCCTTGCTCATGATCTCCCTCCTTTTGCTCCTCATCAGGACCTTGACAACTCAGTCTGGTGCTCCTATGTGGGGCTCTGTCATTTTCTCCATCCAATGCCAGGTGAAGGTTCTATGGTGATATGCAAGATATTCATGAGTATGACAATAGGATCTGGACATTTCTGGCACCCTCTCCTCAGCTGTCCTAGGAACTAGCTGGGGTCGTCTTCCTGGATACCTGGGAACCCCTCTAGAGTCAAGTCTCTGCCAACCCTAGAATGGCTCCCTTAACTAAGATATATAGTTCCTTATTCCCATATCCACCCTTCCTATACCCCAACCATCCTATTCCCCCAAGCTCTTCCCATCCTCCACTTCACCCTTTTCTCTCCCCATCCCCCCATCCCACCCCACTCCCATGCTCCCATTTTTTGTCCAGCAATCTTGTCTACTTCCAATAACCAGGAGGATAACTATATGTTTTTCTTTGGGTTCACCTTCTTATATAGCTTCTCTAGGATTTTCACGAATTATAGGCTCGATGTCCTTTATTTATGGCTAGAAACCAATTATGAGTGAGTACATCCCATGTTCCTCTTTTTGGGCCTGGGTTACCTCGCTCAGGATGGTGTTTTCTATTTCCATCCATTTGCATGCAAAATTCAAGATGTCATTGTTTTTTACCGCCGAGTAGTACTCTAATATGTATATATTCCACACTTTCTTCATCCATTCTTCCACTGAAGGGCATCTAGGTTGTTTCCAGGTTCTGGCTATTACAAATAATGCTGCTATAAACATAGTTGAACAAATGCTTTTGTAGTATGACTGGGCATCTCTTGGGTAAATTCCCAATAGTGGGATTGCTGGGTCCTGGGGTAGGTTGATCCCAAATTTCCTGAGAAACCTCCACACTGCTTTCCAAAGTGGTTGCACAAGTTTGCATTCCCACCAGCAATGGATGAGTGTACCCCTTACTCCACATCCTCTCCAGCAAAGGCTATCATTGGTGTTTTTGATTTTAGCCATTCTGACAGGTGTAAGATGGTATCTCAGCGTTGTTTTGATTTGCATTTCCCTGATTGCTAAGGAGGTTGAGCATGCCCTTAAGTGTCTTTTGGCCATTCGGACTTCTTCTGTTGAGAATTCTCTGTTCAGTTCGGTGCCCCATTTTTTAATTGGGTTAATTAGCGTTTTAAAGTCTAGTCTCTTGAGTTCCTTATATATTTTGGAGATCAGGCCTTTTTGTCTGTTGCGGGGTTGGTGAAGATCTTTTCCCAGTCAGTAGGCTGCCTTTTTGTCTTAGTGACAGTGTCCTTTGCTTTACAGAAGCTGCTCAGCTTCAGGAGGTCCCATTTATTCAATGTTGCCCTTAATGTCTGTGCTGCTGGGGCTATACGTAGGAAGCGGTCTCCTGTGCCCAAATGTTGTAGAGTACTTCCCACTTTCTCCTCTAACAGGTTCAGTGTGTTCAGATTGATATTGAGGTCTTTAATCCATTTGGACTTGAGTTTTGTGCATGGTGATAGACACGGATCTACTTTCATTCTTCTACAGGTTGACATCTAGTTATGCCAGCACAATTTGTTGAAGATGCTTTCTTTCTTCCATTGTGTGCTTTTAGCTCCTTTATCAAAAATCAGGTGTTCATAGATTTGTGGGTTAAGATCTGGGTCTTCTATTCGATTCCATTGGTCGACTTCTCTATTTTTATGCCAATACCAAGCTGTTTTCAATACTGTAGCTCTGTAATAGAGTTTGAAGTCAGGGATGGTAATGCCTCCAGAAGTTCCTTTATTGTATAAAATTGTTTTGGCTATCCTGGGTTTCTTGTTCTTCCATATAAAGGTGATTATTGTCCTCTCAAGATCTGTGAAGAATTTTGATGGGATCTAGGTGGGGTAGGGGGTTCTGGGTGCAAGCTGGGAAGGGACAGGAAGAGAGAGGCAGTATCCGGGGAGAATAACCCCTGCAGGAAGAGCAGGAAGTGTGCTGGTGGGGGGGAAAGTTGGGGAATGTCGGTGGTCCCTCTCTGGGCAGCTGCCTGGTTCAGGCACTCACTCCTCACTCACCCCAATGAATGATGGATCCTCTGGCAGACTGTCAGGTCTCCTTGCAGGCCAAGCAGCTAGCCCAATGAATGATGAATCCTCTGGCAGACTATCACGTCTCCTTGCAGGCCAAGCAGCTAGCTAACAAAGGGCCTGCCTTGCTGGAGGCAGGCTAATGAAGGAGGGGACCTCCCACCAGCCTGGGTGCACTCAATTCCAGGACCCCGGAGCCCAAACAGGCTGAGCTGTGGGATTTTGTGGCCCCAAAGACGGGAGGATGAGGCGGGGTAGGGGGTTTTGGGTGCAAGCTGGGAAGGGACAGGAAGAGCTGTTGTTTTATTTTTGTATAATCATTGTATCCAGTATTAAGTTTAAAAAAATGTTTTAAGTGTGTGTGTCTGCGTCTGTATCTAGATTCCCATAGGAGCTAGCAGAGTGTAGAAGGAGAGAGCTGCTTGGTGGTTCTTGGACACAATCCTGAAATAATAACACAGAAACTGTATTATTAATTAAATTAAATATTAGTTAATAATTAAATCACTGCTTTGCCCATTAACTCTAACCACTTATTGGCTAACTCTTACATATGAATTTAACCCATTTTTATTTATCTGTGTATCGCCACGTGGCTTTGGCTTACCAGCTGGCATTCTGACATCTTTCTCCAGCAGGCTACATGACTTCTCTCCATATCCTTTGTCCCAGCATTCAGTTTAGTTTTCCTCACCTAGCCCTGTTTTAGCCAGTTTCTTTATTAACCAATGGTATTCACAGCATACAGAGGGAAATCCCTCATCACCTCCCCTTTTTTGTTTAAATAAAAGGGAAGGTTTTAAATTTAGTACAACAAAATTACATATAACAAAACAGGTATCAAACAGTAATTACAGTTACAATATTTATATCTACTTTATCTTTTATCATAACTAAGGAAAACTGTAACTATTACTATAAATTCTACAACTCCATCAAAGTCTCCAGAAGGATATAATATTACCTAAGTAAACATAAAGTACATTGTAAGCAATTTCCAAAATCTCTAGAAATGACAGAGACATATTATTGCTTGGATAGTTGTCCAAAGTTCTTCTGTAATGTTGGGGCATCCATCTTTAGCCTACAGGCCAATAGTATTCATGAAGCCGGATATTTTATTTGTTTTAGAGGAGAGGGTGCCTGAACTGTCCTTATCCCATAGCCACACTGATGATTATCTTGCAGGTCACCATAGAACCTTCATCTGGTGATGGATGGAGATAGAGACAGAGTCCCACACTGGAGCACTGGACTGAGCTCCCAACGTCCAAATGAGGAGCAGAAGGAGGGAGAACATGAGCAAGGAAGTCAGGACTGCGAAGGGTGCATCCACCCATTAAGACAGTGTGACTGATCTAATGGGAGCGCACCAAGCCCAGTTGGACTGGGACTTAACGAACATGTGATTAAACCAGACTCTCTGAATGTGGCTGACTGAAAAGCCAAGGACAATAACTCTGGGTTTTGATTCCACTGCATGGACTGGCTTTGTGGGAGCCTCGTCTGTTTGGATGCACACCTTCCTAGACCTGACTGGAGGGGGGAGGACCTTGGAATTCCCACAGGGCAGGGAACACTGACTGCTCTTAGGACTGGAGAGGGAAAGGGAGGGAGAGTGGGAGGAGTGGGAGATAAATGGGAGGAGGAGAGGAGGTGGAAATTTTTAATTAAAAAAAGAGAGAAAAAGAAAATTCAGTGGTTAATTCATCTCAATCTGTGCATTTTTTACTTTCAAGATATAACCTTAATCAATAATTTAATCTCATTAATAATTTTAGATGTTTCAGTTGGATATCATCTTGGCTGGATTGTGAAAGGTTATATTTACATAGAAACTTATTGATTTATATTTTGAAAATTATGGACAATAAAAATTTTTAAGGTATATTTGTCGTATTTTCTGAATTTCATTGCCATCTGACTTAATGTTTCCATTTTCATCCCTACTTTTACTGATTGAAAGATAAAGGAAATGAAGGGGACTGTATGTAGATGCATATGAAAACAATAATAAATAATATAAATAATATAAATATTACATGACTGAATAAGTACAGATATAATAATAAAATATCTAATACTGTAGTATAAAAATTAAAGCAATACAGTTAATAAATAACAGTACAGTATTTTAAAAGAGATTACAGTATTATTCAGTATTTCTTCCTTTTCATAATGAGTTTTAAATTTCTTCCCTCTTCTGTTGTTTCATGTAGAATACTATACTGTTAGGAAAGGTGCAGTTTGAAACTCAATTGGAATTGAAGCAAGTGATATTCGGATTTTGTTTCTGCCTTTAGACTAGCATGGCAGTTTTCTGTTCTAGCATTGCCAATCACATGGGTTATAATGGGAATCTCCAAAATAACCCAGAGAACACAATCCAGCTCCTGTGTTCACAACCTCTGCTGATTCATGGCAGGCTACCTATAATATATCTAGCCCTTAGACATCTCTGGAGCTCATATCTCTCTAAGGAGAACTGATTTGTTTCTGTAACTCTAAAGAGAGAAACGCCTGTCTGGCCTATTCCACTCGTCAATCCAAAATTCAAAGATTTTATTTTCTTTATCTATGTCTAATTTGTTGGTAAGATAGCCTTCTGAACTCCAAATTCAGGAACCTTTATTCTTTATTCTTTATTCTTTTTTCTATCCCAAAGCTGCAGAGCAGACTGCTGGATTCGTTTATCACATTGTTAAATGTCTGCATGGAAAGACAGATCTCATACGTAGTCAAACTGGTGGAATCTCGGATACCTCCTGATATGTTTTTACTATTTATCACTATTTTAAAATGTATAGGTTTTACAAAATACACAATTTTAAAGTTTCAACAGCTGAAAAGCACAAGCTTATTGTTCTTGGCAATCTTATGACTATTATCTTACCCTTTCTCACCTTCTAATCTCTATTTTAGTTTTGCCACTTTTTCCTCCAAATGTTTTTTTTTTTTTTTCTGTTGAGACCACATGATTCAAGAGTGCATCCTTTCTTTTTCCCTTTTTGTTTTGCTGTATATCTTAGGCACCTGAAGTGGGTTATTATGGTCCTCTGAGCATTTCTTAATGGTAGAGGTCCAGTAGCTACCTCAAGAGTGATGTGAGTACTGTATTCTCCACCTTTGTCATCAGTAATATTATCAGATGACAAGTGGTTAGTCTATTGTCAAAGCAGAGCAAACACTTACCCTAAGAAACTGAATAACAGAACCTGAGAGGTACTCTTGTTTTCAACTATCACCCTAAAAGCAAACCTGACACTCTTGAAAGAACACAAAACATTAAAAACATGCTTTGATTATTGTTAGGTGAGAAACTTAATAACTGTGTAATTTTATCCTCTTTAAAAATATATTGTTTAATTTGTAAGACCTCAATTTGAAGGTGTATTCTTTCTGATTTTTTTTTAAAATTTTTCCCCTCTTTTGCTACTTAATTATACTTTCTGATATTGTTAAGATAGTACATTTCCTTTTTGATGACAAGTTTAATATGCTATTCAATTTCCTTCCAACATGAATGTCAAGAGCATTTCTCCTGTTGACATGTCTTTGAATTCCTTATTGGAGTAATCATTATCATTCCATCCTCATCTGTGCCACCAAAACTCTTGCAGCATTAGCCAACAGACGTTATCAGTATAA
Organism: Arvicola amphibius; assembly: GCF_903992535.2. Lineage (NCBI taxonomy): Eukaryota > Metazoa > Chordata > Mammalia > Rodentia > Cricetidae > Arvicola > Arvicola amphibius. The sequence goes on along the minus strand of NC_052048.2, from coordinate 71,581,425 downwards.
CTTATTTTTACACATTTGCTTCACATAGTAATAAAAAAGAGTTCCATAGAAAGACATAACCTACTGATGATGAGCAGTAGAAACATCAGAATTAAAATTTATATTACTTTATCTGGAAGATACTTTGGGATGCTTGGCACAATGGCTAACAATTCTGTTCCACTTGTCATTGATTGCATCCATATTATCATTTCATGTCAAAGTACTTTGATTTGGAAGCTATGGTTGATAAGTATATTGATGTTGAAGAATATTTATAGAAATTAAGTGGTTAACATAAATAAATGTGCCTGCAACCAAGTAATTGCTATTTTCTAAGTGTTGATAAAAAAGATGAGGCAATAAATAGCTCACTAAGAATCTACTTATTTTATCTTTTTTAAAGATAATAGTCTGTTATCTATATTTTTTATTTATGATTCCATTTCTACACTTTTGTTCTTGGCATACTTATTAAGCCATCACAAATGTATTGTTGTATATATAAATAATTAGTGAAACCATATTTATTTGTGTTGTTCACAGTGTAAAAAAAGTCAAACTTATTTTGAGGAAATCTAATTATTTGCCTAACATTAATGTACTGCTTCAAATACTACAAGATGGAAATATGCTAAATTCCTCTAATTGACAGAGCAATAAAGAGGTAAGAAGTAAGAGAAAAGGTTCATTTCTAAGTGGCTTGAGGTCATCTAATCTTTTCAATTGCTTAGCTTATAAATTGTATGATTATGAGAATTATGCCTACACATATAATAGGCTTTCCTTGCATGTGGGCATTTGGAGTTATATTTAATTCAGGATTATAAATCACATAGGGAGATGATTTATGCAAATTTAGAATTCATTAGCATGTATTAAATTATTTTCCTGATAATGCAAGCAAATGGAAGAAGTCAAATGTATCAAGTTGCGGGGAAAAAGCAATTTACTAATAAACCCATTACTGTGTTGATAAATAACCAAAACCAGATAAGTTGCAGGTTGTAGGAATCTTGTTACCTTCATTGTAATTCAAATGAATTCAGAAAAACCTCAAAGTGGTTAGCATTTTTTTATCACCCCGGAGGCACCTGGCTGATGATACTGGGCAAAATGTACTTTCTAAACTTGGGACCTAATTTCATTGACTAGTAAGTCTTATTGGCAGGTTATTATTTTTCTTATGAGGAAAGTCAAATAATGTGTTGGTGGAAGAAAAGCAAGCAGTGCAGGGAAGCATCAAGCTGTGTCCCAGGCTAAATCTGTTGCTCTTTGGTTTTAACATGCTGCTGTATGATCATAGTTGAGCAAATGTCCTTATGATAGGACTGTACATCCTTTGGGTATATGCCCAAGAGTGGTGTTGCTGGGTCTTGACGTATATTGAAACCCAATTTCAACAGCAAGGTAGGCCCTTTGTCAGTGAGCCACTTGGCCAGCAAGGAGACCTGACTGTCTACCAGAAGATCCATCATTCATTGGGATGAGTAAATTGAATTCATTGGGGTAAATTGTACTTCTAAAAGAAGACCCATAGGGGATTGTTCAGAGGAAGAAATGGGCAGGCGCCAATGCAAGAATTCCTCCAACAATTTGAAAAACAACATGAAAGCACCAGAACCCAGTGAACTTACAACAGGAGGACTTGAACACACTAATCAAGAAGAAGTAGAAAAAATTGACTTTATGAAAGTAATTGAGTCCCTTAAACAGGAGGTGAAAAACTCCCTTAAAGAAATGGACGAGAAGAATAACAAAACGTTTGAAGAATTGAGTAAATCCATAAATGATATCCTAGGAAACCAAGAAAAAACAATGAAACAGATAATGGAAACAGTGCAAGACTTGAAAACGGAAATGGAGGCAAGGAAGAAAACACAAACTGAGGGCCAGCTGGATATGGAAAATCTATGTAAATGAACAGAGACTACAGAAACAAGCATAACCAACAGAATACAAGAGATAGAAGAAAGAATCTCAGATTCTGAAGATACCATAGAGAAAATAAACGCACTGATCAAAGAAAACAGCAAATCCAACAAATTCTCATCACAAAACATTCAGGAAATCTGGGACACAATAAAAAGACCAAACCTAAGAATAATAGGTGTAGAAGAAGGAGAAGAATTACAGCTCAAAGGTGCAGAAAATATATTTAATAAAATTATAGAAGAAAACTTCCCAAGCCTAAAGAAAGATATTCCTATTAAGGTTCAAGAAGCTTACAGAACACCAAATAGACTGGATCAAAAAAAACCACCCCTCGCCATATTATAATCAAAACACAAAACATACAGAATAAAGAAAGAATATTAAGAGCTGCAAAGGAAAAAGGTCAAGTAACATATAAAGGTAAACCTATCAGAATAACACCTGACTTCTCTATGGAAACCATGAAAGCCAGAAGGTCCTGGACAGATGTTTTGCAGAAACTAAGAGACCATGGATGCAAGCCCAGATTACTATACCCAGCCAAGCTTTCATTCACTATAAATGGAGAAAACAAAATATTCCAAGATAAAAACAAATTTAAACAATACATAGCCACAAATCCAGCCTTACAGAAAGTAATAGAAGGAAATTCACAAACAAAGGAGTCCAGCATTGCCCAAAATAACTCAGACATCTAGCGACCCTTCACCAGCACATCTCAAAGAAAGAAAACACACAATCTCTACTACCAAATAAAAAAATGACAAGCAGAGTTAACAACCACTGGTCATTAATATCACTTAATATCAATGGACTCAATTCACCTATAAAAAGGCACAGGCTAAGAGATTGGATACAAAAACAGGATCCAACATTCTGCTGTTTACAAGAAACACACCTCAACCACAAAGACAAACATCTAATCAGAGTAAAGGGTTGGGAAAAGGCTTATCAAGCAAATGGTCCTAAGAAACAAGCCGGTGTGGCCACACTAATTTCTAACAAAGTTGACTTCAAACTAAAATCAATCAGAAGAGATGGAAAGGGACCCTTTATACTCATTACAGGAAAAATCCATCAGAATGAAGTCTCAGTCCTAAATATCTATGTCCCTAATATATAAGCACCCACTTATGTAAAAGAAACATTACTAGAACTCAAGGCAGCAATCAAACCAAACACACTGATAGTGGGAGACTTCAACACTCCTCTCTCACCAATGGACAGGTCAATCCGACAGAAACCTAACAGAGAATTAAGAGACTTAATGGAGACAATGAACCAAATGGACTTAACAGACATCTATAGAACATTCCACCTAAATAGGAAAGAATATGCCTTCTTCTCTGCAGTTCATGGACTCTTTTCGAAAATTGACCACATACTCGGTAACAAAGCAAACCTCCACACTTACAAAAACATATTAGTAGCCACCTGCATCTTATCGGATCACCATGGATTAAAATTAGAATTCAACAACAATGCTACCCCCAGAAAGGCTACAAACTCATGGAAACTGAACAGTCAACTACTGAACCACACCTGGGTCAAGGAAGAAATAAAGAAATAAATTAAAGTCTTCCTTGAATTTAATGAAAATAAAGACACAACATACTCAAACCTATGGGACACTATGAAAGCAGAGCTAAGAGGAAAATTCATAGCACTAGTGCCCACTTAAAAAAAACGGAGAAAGCACACATTGGAGACTTAACAGCACAGCTGAAAGCTCTAGAAAAGAAAGAAGCAGACTCACCTAGGAGGAGTAGAAGACTGGAAATTATCAAACTGAGGGCAGAAATCAATGAAATAGAAACACAGAAAACAATCCAAAGAATCAATGAAACAAAAAGCTGGTTCTTGGAGAAAATCAACAAGATTGACAAACCCCTAGCCAAACTAATCAAATGGCAGAGAGAGAACAAAAAAATTAATAAGATTAGAAATGAAAACTGGGACATAACCACAGACAGAGGAAATTCAGAGAATCATTAGATCTTACTACAAAAGCCTGTATGCCACAAAATTGGAGAATGTAAAAGAAATGGACAGTTTTTTAGATAAGGACCATATACCAAAGTTAAACCAGGACCAGGTGAACAATCTAAATAGTCCTGTTAGTTCTGAAGAATTAGAAACTGTAATCAGAAACCTCCCTATCAAAAAAAGCCCAGGACCAGATGGTTTCAATGCAGAATTCTACCAGAACTTCCAAGAAGACCTAATGCCTATACTCCTTAAGGTATTTCATATTATAGGAACAGAAGAGTCATTGCCAAATTCCTTTTATAAAGCTACAGTTACCCTGACACCTAAACCACACAAAGACTCAACCAAGAAAGAGAATTACAGGCCAATCTCACTCATGAACATCGACGCAAAAATTCTCAATAAAATACTGGCAAACCGAATCAAAAAACACATTAGAAAAATTATCCACTACGATCAAGTAGGCTTCATCCCAGAGATGCAGGGCTGGTTCAACATACGAAAATCTATCAATGTAATCCATCATAAAAATAAACCGAAGGATAAAAACCATATGATCATCTCATTAGATGCTGAAAAAGCATTTGACAAAATTCAACACCCCTTTATGATAAAGGTCTTGGAATGATTAGGGATACAAGGGTCATTCCTAAATATAATAAAGGCTATTTACAACAAACCAACTGCTAACATTAAATTAAATGGAGAGAAATTCAAGGCCATCCCACTAAATTCAGGAACACAACAAGGCTGTCCACTCTCTTCTTACCTCTTCAATATAGTGCTTGAAGTTCTAGCAATAGCAATAAGACAGCATAAGGAGATCAAGGGGATTCGAATTGGAAAGGAAGAAGTCAAACTTTCGTTATTTGCAGATGACATGATAGTATACATAAGCGACCCCAAAAACTTTACCAAACCTCAAAATGCCTCCCTCCATAAAGATATCTCTTTCATTGCTCTCCCTCTTCATTCCTCCCTCAACTATGTCTTCTTGACCCTTCATGTTCCCATCACCCACTGCCTTTCTTCTATTCCCCTTTCAGTTTACTCAGGAGATCTTAACTCTTTGCATTCCTGGGACCCTTCATGTTGCCCCTCTTATACATTGTAGCTAGGTTATCCTTTGTTCTACATCTAATATTCAGTTATAAATACATACCACATTTGCCTTTCTTGGTCTGTGTTACTACACTGAAGATGTTTTTTTTTCTAATTTTGTTCATTTGTCTGAAAATTTCAAGATGTCATTTTTCTTTTTACTGCTGAATAATACTACATTGTGTAACACATTTTCTTTATTCTTTGGTTGATGGACATCTAAGTTGTCTCTAGGTTGTGTCTATTACAAATAATGTTGCTATGACCCTAAAGTACTTTCAAAATGAATCTAAGAACATATCAAAATATAATCACCCTCCATGATCAAGGAGGCTTCATTCCAGAGATGCAGGGTAGTTCAACATACAAAAATCTGGAAATGTAATTCATCATATAATTTAACTGAAAGAAAAAAGAAACCTTATTATTTCACTAGATACTCAAAAAGCCTTCAACAAAACCCCTTGACTGTACTGGCTCTCAGCTTAACACTTAAAGCAGGGTTGGATTAAGAGACTTAAAAGTACATACCAATTTAAAACATGCGACTTATTGTTTTATCGTCTTGAATGAGATACAATGAACAGATAATTATTACATTTAACAATAAATATAGGTGTATTTAAGTTACATGTATGCATACACACACATATGTAGTAAGGAGCTGCAGGCAGGCTTGCTTTTCGTCCCACCTAGCTCCGGCATGCTTAGCTTTACATGCAAAATAACATCACACAAGTTGTATTCTTTTAAATACTGCCTGGCCCATTATTTTCAGCCTCTTACTCACATCTTGATTAACCCATATCTAATAATCTGTGTAGCACCACGAAGTGGTGTCTTACCGGGAAGTTTCTAGCTTACGTCCATCTTGGGCTGGAGCTTCATCGCCTCTGTCTCTCTCAGGAGAGGCATGACAGTCTGTCTAACTTAGGAGAGGCGTAGCATCTGACTGAGCCATCTACCTCACTTCCTTCTTCCTGTTCTGTCTACTCCACCCACCTAAGGGCCGGTCTATCAGATGGGCCAGGCAGTTTCTTTATTAATTATCCAATGAAATCATCAGATAGATAGAAGACACACCTACATCATTTCCCCTTTTTCTGTTTAAACAAAAAAGAAAAGCTTTCACTTTAACATAGTAAAATTACATATAACAAAACAGTTATCATGCAAAAATTATAGTTACAATATTTATATCTACTTTATCTTTTATCATAACAAAGGAAAACTACTATAACTATCTATCTATTCTTCAGCTCCATCAAAGACTCCAGAAGAACACAATATTACCTAAGTAAATAAGAAATATGCAATTTCCATATAACTCTAGAAATGATAGAGACATCTCGCTGCCTGGACAGTCACCCAAAGTTCTTTTGTATTGTTGGGGCATCTATCTTCAGCCTATAGGCCCACAGTATGCAGCAGAGTTTCCCATGAAGCAGGAAATTTCAAAGACAGTTCAGTCACTATCTGCTGTGTCCTACAGAATGTCTCACAGACTCTTTCATGAATCAGGAACCCAAAGAGATCATCTCACCTCTAGGCAAGTTCAGCAGTCCTCTCTCTGAGGGTTCTCTGTGTCCAGTTTATGCAATAGTCCAGGCAAGAGCAGTTTCTTGCCCAAATGGCTATCAAACTCAATAAGGAGCCTCTTCGATGCCCATCTTCCTCTTGAAGTAGATTGGTGCTGCCAGGAGCAGACATGTCTCATTGTCATGAAAAACCCTAAGTTATTAAGACATTTAAAATGCAATATTCTGTAGTCTTTGGAAGATATGAAGTATGCCTATCTAACTGAAATATATCTCTCTATATATAGAAAATCTAACTAACATGACTACAAGCTTAACTATTATCAATGATTTTTCATTAGCAACCTATATTTCCTAATTATACATTACATTTTTAAATGAACTACACAATCACAATACCTTAATCGTTATTAGAAATACATATACATATAACAAAATAGACCTTAAATTTCTATCAATAAGGCAAAATTTATACCAATGTAAATTATTCATATCTATATCATCTCCCCCTTTAAATGTAAAAGAAATTTATAAACAATATTTGGGAATATGGACGTAGTTATTTCTCTCCAAACTGCTTCCTGCTGAATGGGGACGTTGTTAATCAGATCTTTCATGGTGTAACCTGTGTGCCAGGTGCATCTCAGTCATCAGTTGGGTGAAGTAATTTTGTGAAGGTGTTCACAGCAACCTTTCAGGAGGGCGTGGTCTATCATACCATATTGGGATAGAAGCAATCCAACGGGTCTCATTTTCTGTAAAAATAAAAGAAGAATCTCTTTTCCAAAGAATCATATCCTTAGATCCAAATTCTAAAGTCAAGGTATTTTCAAGATATCTTTCTTGGATTAGTTCAGCAGCATTTACAAACAAATATTTTATAGAAGCTGTTGCTCCTTCAACATTCAAACAATTCAAAGAGAGCATAATTGTATACAGTATCAAGATTCTCTGTGTATTTTCCATCTTATACGACTTTATTTTAACCTCTATTTCATTTATTTTTACTTTCATTTTTTTGAGACAGGTTCTCTGTATATCTTTGTCCTGGAATAACCCTGTTGACCAGGCTGTACTTGAACTCAGAGGTCTACTTGCCTCAGCCTCCCCAGTGCTGGGATTAAAGGTGTGTACTACCACACCTTGAACTCACAGAGATCTATCTGTCTCTGCCTCCCAGGCACTGTGATTAAAGGCGTGTGCTACCACACCTTGAAGTCACAGAGGTCAATCTACCTTTGCATCCCAAGTGTTGGGATTAAAGGTGTGTACTACCACACCAAACTACTTCCTTTTTTTTTCTTATTTACTTTTAAGAACTTTAACCTTTAGCCTGCGTATATTTTCAACACATTGTAAGCCATTTAGACATTTTCTTCGACTTTGAATCTTTCTTTTACTGTACATCTCTTTCTTTTTCTAATCACATGAGTCTTTAATTTACCAAACAATATCGGGAGGACTAAAGCCATGGCTTTGACAGCTAGATCCAGCCCATTCCTTAGCTTTCTGTGATTCCAGCCTTGTGGCAGAGGTACTGACTGTAGCCATGTTTACCACCACAACTCTGTGGCATTTCAACGTCCCTTCCAGCAAGCAAGCTGCAACAGTGTTAAACAACAATCAAAAGTTCCATAGTCAGGACTGCCTGCTTGAAAGAGTCAGAGTTTGTCCTGGCAGTACAAAAACGCCAGCATTTTAAAATAGCACAACTTTTTTCCTGCTACGGCTGAAAACAAACAAGCATGCAGTCAGCTTTTATCAACGCCATTTAAGTGTTTCGTAGCAGGACCTCTTAAAAGAGCTGCAATGTTTTGCAGCTGAAGCTGAGTCAGGAAGCTTCTCTTAGATGAGAGCGCTTGCTTGCCAGACCCGAAAAATAGAGCTTTACTCTATTCTTTCCCAAGCTTTCTCAAGCTTTCTGTGGATCCAGTTATCCACGTGGGCACCATTCTGTAGTATGGAGCTGCGGGCTGCATCCCACCACTTGGCTCCTGGCCGCCCTGCTCCCGGCCACCGGCTAGCTTATACCCCGAAATAACAACACACAAATTGTATTCTTTTAAACACTGCCTGGCCCATTATTTTCAGCCTCTTACTCACATCTTGATTAACCCATATCTAATAATCTGTGTAGCACCACGAAGTGGTGTCTTACCGGGAAGTTTCTAGCTTACGTCCATCTTGGGCTGGAGCTTCATCGCCTCTGTCTCTCTCAGGAGAGGCATGACAGTCTGTCTAACTTAGGAGAGGCGTAGCATCTGACTGAGCCATCTACCTCACTTCCTTCTTCCTGTTCTGTCTACTCCACCCACCTAAGGGCCGGTCTATCAGATGGGCCAGGCAGTTTCTTTATTAATTATCCAATGAAATCATCAGATAGATAGAAGACACACCTACATCACACATACACACTGAGTGAACAGGTATGGGGTGAATTGAATGCTCTTGTTGGGCCTTATCAAAGGCATGCCACTGCACAAAACACACATGTAACAGAGTCAGCAAGAGGAATTTAGAGACAAAAACATAAGTAAAGTAGGTTACCAGGCAGGGTGTTCCTCAGTAAAGATGGTAGGATTTGGTCACCTGACCAGGCTGTCAGTTAAGATGGCAGTGAGGTCACCTGACCTCAGTTAAGATGGTGATAAAGTCGCCTGCTCTCAGTCAAAAGGCAGCATGTGTTTTTGAGCTGTGGGAGTTTTAAATATAATAACAAAAGAGACATTGAGGCTACATAGAACATACATTTAAAGCAGAATTACATCATGTGGCCACACCATTCACACATTGTTTCATACATGAAGTAGAGAGAAAAATTACTCAACACCATGAGCTATTGGTGCACCACCAACCCGGCAGGGAGCAAAGGTTAGAATTGAAAACACATGCTTCACAAATCTGACTAATCTTTTTGGTTTCTGCGGGACCAGCAGTAGTGTAGCGATGACAGGGATAAAATAGAAGAAATGGAAGCAAGAGGAAAAGAGCATTTTTAGATGGGTGGGAAGGGGATGCCCAGCAGGGGAAAAATGCTGAGCCAGTGGGACACTGGTAGAGCATTTACAAGTGGGTGGCTTATAGCTTGAGGATTTAACTGAAAACATGAAAACCCGCAAAAAAAGCAACACCTCAAGGCCTATAGGAAAACATCTTCTTTCCACAGGTGGGGTGTTAATGAAGCTGACTGGCCCTGCTCCAGGCCACTCAGAAGCTACAGAGGCTAGAGTCTGCTCTGAACAGTCTCGCAAAGCAGGGACCACTTAAAAGTGGTCCAAAAGAAAAGAAAAGAGAAGAAAAATCTTAGGGATCCCATGGCCCAAAGCCAACTCACTGCTCAGTGCATGCAGTGCTAACACAGGAGAACTACCCTAGTTCATCCCATCAGGTTTATAGCTACAAGAAGCAAGCAGAGATGAATGTCAGTGAAGGGCTCAACTATAGTTGAAGACTATGGTTGGGGGAAATTCCCCTATTTCTAGAAATACCATAGGATTGCCAGGAGATCAATGGTCAATTCCTCAGGTTAAGATAACAGTTTAGCTGACTGAAAGGGAAAAACTCACCACCGAAGCTGCTGGTATGCGTAGAGGTTGGTGGTCAGACAGATAGAACACAGGGCTATTGTAAAGAGACCTGGTTTCTGAGCTCAGGGTTTCATGTGTCCTTAGCTGGCCTGCCCACAGGTGAGAGGGAATGTGAAGAGAGCCTGGTTAAGTCACAAAGCACCAATGTAATGGCAAAAATAAAATGCTGAGGCACATTTCACCGAGGTGTACAGCGGACCATGAGTGTAGCTGGTTCCCACTAGGAGCCATGGCAGGTGAGAGACAGAAATGGATAGGTATGTCATGCAGAGTGAGGTTGGATATTTATTTAGTGTGTTATGGAAGGAAAGGGGAAAGGGGAGAGGGAGCAAGAAGGGGGATGAAGGGATATACATACATATATATATATATCTAATATATATATATCAAATATATATATATATATATCTAATATATATATATATATATATTAGAGAGAGAGAGAGAGAGAGAGAGAGAGAGAAAGACAAACAGACAGACAGACAGACAGACAGACAGACAGAGAAACAGATAGAGAGACAGAGAGAGAGGGGAGGGGGGAAGAGGAGAGGAGAAGTTACCTTTTAGGAAGAGAGACTGGAAAGGAGCTAAGGCTGGAAGAAAAAGGAAGATCCACTTGCATTGGCAGATGAGGGAGGGAGGGAGTCTATAGTGAACTCCAAAATAATGCAAATGCTAAGATCTTAGTATATGATGTTAGTATATGATGTTAGTATATTATCTTAGTATATGATCTTAGTATATGATGTTATTGATAAACATCGAATCCATGACATTATCTTTATTCACAAATCTCTTCAGGTGAAAAGTTAGATGTGAGACTTCCTGCTGGTTTTTGTGTATTTTTCATCCCTGTCAATGTTGAAAATGTTTGTCCTAAAATACATTCAAAAGCACTTAATTCTGTAAAACAAGGATGGTCTAGATTCTCATCATTGTATACAGGCTCAGTTTGCATCCTCTCCTTGATGTAGGAATCTTTCACATTCCAATCTAGTAATTCCACAAATGTTTTCAAGTGAGCTGTGAAATAGCTAGAAAGAGACACTTTCTTTCTACATATAGTATAATCATACGAGATCCTCAATTTATCCTAATAACGCTAATGTATAATGTTGCAGTATTATATTGCATATCACAGAGTAGTGTGATATACATAGTACAGAGAAAAAGATTGTTGGGTGCCCAACCACAACTAAAAAGTGTACAACACAACTTCTGCATACCTAAACTTCAGAGAACATAACAGAAGTAATATCAGAAAAATTTTAAGAGCCAGAAAACCAAGAAAGCTACTGTGAGATCTTGCTTCAACTTAATATGCCAGGCTTCTTTGACCCCCTTTGGAAGGCCTTACCCTTTAAAAGGAATGGTTGAGGAGTGGGCTGGGGATGAAGCAAGAGGGGATGGGGAAGGGGAGAGGCAGAACTGTGATTTACATTTTTAGAATTTATAAAGTTAATATAAAAATTAAGTATGTTGAAATAATTAAAAAAGAAATAAAAGAGAATCTTCACCAATGTAATATTAACAATGGCTACCTAAACAAGACCTGAAGAAATACATCAATAGACATGATAATGAGGAAGAGGATAATCTCACAGTACTTACTGATAGTATAATATTAATGATTCTAATAATGGTAAATTTCTGATTGACATTCATTTGTTAAGATAGAAAAGATAAGGCTCACTTTTGTTCTTTACATGGTGTGTTATCTCATATAGTTGTAAGGAATGTACTTGTAGTATAATAGATGAGAGACATAGCATGGGATCGGGGGAAGAGTTTACCAAAATACTACATTCACTCACTATTTATATATGTTTTCAAATATATCCTCCAAGGATAAAGGTAGAATGCTATACTTTGCAAAGAAATTGTGACAGGCACAGTCTAGAAACTTTAAATTCTTTGCTGCTTTTGCTAATTCATATAGAAATTACACCAATTTACCAAAGAAAGCTAACTCACAAAAAAGTCAATTGTGTGTCTTTCACTAGACTGTATTTGTATCTAATGACAAAAACTAATAAAATTAATTTGTTATTGAAAGAAACTGATTGATTAGAACTGAAATAGAAAGCATCATAATTGACTTTAATGATATTTGGATAAATATTTAAATGCACACAATTGATCATACATTTTTAAGTACTTCTGTGTTATAGAGAGATTATTTTATTTTTTTCTGGTATCCAGTTTTAGAAGAGATGGTTTAGGTTTCTCTCTCTCTCTCTCTCTCTCTCTCTCTCTCTCTCTCTCTCTCTCTCTCTGTGTGTGTGTGTGTGTGTGTGTGTATGTGCGTGTGTGTGTGTGCATGTGATTTGCTGATTTCACACAGTTGTACAATGTATCTAGATCTCTATCCCACTCCATTCTCCATCCTTCATCCCTTTTTATTTATCTTGTTGTAGGGAGTAAAGGCTACAGTCAACAAACTAGCTTCTTACAAGTTATGTAACCTGCTATGATATCCATTGGGAAGATGGATACATTCAGAAGATATGAGTTTATGAAGGTGCATGCCCATATCAATAGGATGCCTAAAACATATATTGACTTGGTTAATGACCACAGTTTAAGTTTTCAATATGTGTTTTTTCATATATCTTTTATGAAAAATGTATTTCTCAGGCATAAGTGTTTGCTGATTTTATATTTATATATGTGTGTGTGTGTGTGTGTGTGTGTGTGTGTGTGTGTGTGTATTCAATCTTTCCCCATCAAATTCCCAATATTGTTTTACTTGAGGTAGAATAAAGATGGATCTACAGACTTATCTCCATATTCTAAATAACCAAGGAGAAAGAAACTCTCAAAGAGGGAGGGGAACATAGATGCTCCTAGAAGTGGGTGACTTGGAACTGACTTACAGTAAAGTCACTCAGTTTCAGTTAATAATTTCTGCTATTTTCTATGGGTCACCATTTCTATATCTTTCAGTTATATACAGCTAAGTCTCATTAATATTAATGCCTTATTACAGTAGAGGTCTTTTACTGTCAAAGTTAGAAATTCACCAAAATATGTGTGAACCTTAAAAGTCAATTGATATGTAGTATTTGAGATTTTCATGACTAATAATATGATTAAAAAATGACTAATAAAATAATAAAGTGGCTAATAATATGAGGTTAAAATGTACCTGTAGCTGTCCATGATTTTGTATCATGGGATGTGGGTGTGTTTTCTCCTTAAGTATTCTACTTTCATAGTTCTTATGTACCCTAATACAATGTGTATGTATATGTACAGTTGTACATGCATGTGGAAGCTGACTGTACTATCTTCTAAACCTAAAATTTGTATACTCCGCTGTGTTCCTAGAAACCAACTAGGACATTTGTATTTTTGCTATGATTTCCTTGAGAAAAAATGACTTCAGTCAGCTCTAGTCAAATATAGCCTTGATCAAATCAATCATGATTTCCCATACGGCCATTCATCCAATGCCAGGTGTTGTATGAGCTGATATATTCAACAGGAAAGACAAACTGATAATAGCTTCATGACAGGCCTCTTGAAGCTATATGAATTGTATATAAACTGTCCATTTTCTACTTGACTTATATAAACTTGTGCTTCTTGTCAGGGCACAATCTTGAAATAGTTAAGGTTTCTAAGACAACTAAGTATTAAGAATTTTAAATGAAAACACTCATGAAGACAGGCCAGTCCATAGGCATTCTCTGCGGAGGATATTCTTCATACTTTTGTATTTATCTATTTGGTGTGTATGTCTGTAAGTGTGTGTGTGTGACATGTACGCACGTATGCACGTTCTTATGTGTAAGCCAAGGTACATGTGTCTGTGAAAGTCTGTAGTGGTTTGAAAAAATGACCCCCAAAGGGAGTGGAACTATAAGGAAGTGTGGCCTTGTTGGAGTATATATGGTTTTATTGTAAGAAGTGTGTCACTGTGAAGTTAGGCTTTGAGATCTCATATATGCTCAAGCAATGACCAGTGAGACAGATCACTTCCTTTTGTCTGTGAGCTAAAGCTTAAAAACTCTCAGCTTCTTCTCTAGCAAATAGCCTAGTGTAGGCTCTCCTGAAGATTTTATTGCTAACTCTAATGGAGATTTATAATGAAAATGAGCAATCTAAACAGGGTAAATTACAAAATGTAAAACTTGTGGAGAAAAAGAGAACCAGGAATTGGAATGGAGCTAAGACCTCTGTTCAAGGAGATAAATGGAATAAGAAAAGGAATAAAGGGAGTGGTGAAATCAGGGCAAAATTGATCCAGGTACATTTCCAACTTTTGCGAAGGAACTACAGAAAAACTTAGAATAGGATGAGGTGGAACATACTATTAATCCCTGCACTCCAGAGCCAGGGGCTAGCCGATCTCTAAGATTGGGCCATCCTGGTCTACAGAGCAAGATCCAGAACAGTCAAGTCTAAGCTTAGAAATCATTGAAAACAGACATCTGGTGAAGATGTAATTGAAAGATCTCTGAGTTCAAGACCAGCCTAGTCTACAGATCTAGTTTCAGAAAAACCAAGCTTAGGAAGTGAAGGAAATGACCAAAACCAGAAAGTTGGTGAAGATGTAATTGAACAAAGGGGCCATTTTCTAGGCCCAGTAAGCCCCAGAACTTCACAGCTTTGACCACATGGTTCTGGAGTTAAGGATAGAAGAAGGGGGTTGTGGAATTTAATTCCATGGTCAAGGAAAGTCACTGAAACCAGGCGTGTGTCAGGAGTTTACTGACTGGAGGTCACTGTATGAAGCTGTGAAGTTGAAGAATAGATTGCCTTGGAGACTCCAAGATTTTGTAGATGCCAGAATCATGTGATACATGATAAGAAAAGATACTAACAAGGAGTAAAAACAGCTCAAGAGAAAAAAGAGTGCTTCAGTCAGCAAAGCTGAAAAGAGTTGAAGATCTGAAGAGTGTTTTGACATTAGACATGAAGATACAAAGTTTGGAGTTTGCTCAATTGCTTTGGGCCAATATTTCTTCACTGTGCTCCTTTCCATCCTTTTTGGGAATGGTAATGAATATCCTGTGCCATTATATGTTGCAAGTCTGTGATTTGACTTTTGATTTTAATTTTATAAGGGCCTACAGTTATGAGATTGCCTAAATCTCAAAAGACTGAACTTTGAATGTTTTAGATTGATTTTTATTGAGCTCTATATTTTCTCTGCTCCCCTCCCTGCTTCTTTCCTTCTCTTCAATCCTCTCCCAAGGTCCCCATGCTCCCAATTTACTCCAGAGATCTTGTCCTTTTAAACATTGTTAAATTGCAATAGGATATGGGAACTTTTGAAGTGAAACTAAATGCATTTTGCATTAAGACATCATTACAAGATTCTGGGGGGTAAGGGAGTAGAATGTGATCGTTTGAAAGAAAATGGCTCCAGAAGTATGATCTTGTTAGAGTACTTGTGGTCTTCTTGGAGGAGGAAGTGTGTCACCGTGGAGGCAGGTTTTTGAGATCTCATTTATGCACAAGCTACATACTGTAAGACGGACCACTTCCTGTTGCCTGTATGTCAAGAAGCAAGAACTCTCAGCTCCTTCCCTAGCACCATGTCTGCCCGCATGCCACCTTGTTTCCCACCATGATGATAATGGACTAAACTTTTGAATCTGTAAGCCACTGCAAATAAATGCTATTTTTTTTAAAGAGGTGCCATGGTCATGATGTCTCTTCACAGCAATAGAAACCATAACTAAGACATAAATCCAAGGTCAACATCAGGTCTTTTTCCTAATTCTAGCTACCTTGTGAGTTTCCAGGGATTCTAACAACTTCCCATCATGCCATAGGGATCAGAAAGAATAATTACTCTATTCATCCTTATGTGGTCTCTGAGGATCCAAATTCAAGTTTCTATACTTGTTAAAGCAAGCACTTTAATCATGAGTTATCTTCCTATACTATTACTCTTTCCTGTGCACATTAGGATCAAATGAAGATATGAATTATTTTTTTTATTTTTCTACCATTTTTACATCCTTTTGCTTACAGATATTCCAAGTTTTCCCCCTAATACAAAATCTACAGATGACTTTGTCACTTTCTTTTGTAAGTCACTACTATCTGGATCCTATGAGCTTGGGGGATCTGAAGTTTTTTGTTTAGTTGCCTTAGCCTGAATATTTGCACAAGAACTCCAGTCTGTCATTCTCAAAAAAAAAAAAATTGTCAGGTTATTGATTAACTTTGGACTGGAAACTACTCATGTGAGACATTTAGGATCATGCTCTTGTATCCATACAGAAATTATGTGGCATCACCATTTACTGTTTTATCTACTAAGAGGATGCTGTTAGATTCTTACAAGTTTGGAAGTATGAGACACAGATCATAGCATCTTCCAAGACTAAGAAAAAGTAGAGTCAATTTCCAATGACATGAAGTGACTAATTTTTTGGTTCTCTCCAAGAAGTGCCATCATTATACTACAGTATTAATTTTTTGTTTCTTTAAGCAAATAGAGAGCAACACATGGAGTGGATATATGCTATCACTACATGTTTTATTGTCATTTGATTTGATAACTGTTCCTACTTGCCTATTTTAATAATGGCTTTCTGATATCTGAATACATAATTTGCATTAGTAGCATAAGCTCTGAAGTAGCTAATATTGAAACACTTTGCCAAATTTCCTTGTCATATCTGAGTTAAAATCATAAAAATGAAAAGAATGATACAACAACAGAAATTTGCAGGCTGTATAAATGCTAATCATCTGCATAAGCTAATTGGATTTTGAAAAGTACAGAAATTAGAATGTCAAAAGTAGATTAAGTTCAGACTTAATCAGGATAATATTATTTCTCATCAATTTCCCTAAAAATTTAGCCCCTCTTATCTAAGACATGGAATCCCTGCTTCTATCTAGAAGATATTTAGAGTGGTGACATATGCTGTAACCATCAGTAAGGCACAAGTGTGAATTAGATTTAACACATTTTTGGTTGGGTACAACTACTTTTTAAATAGATATTTCTAGAGTCCTGGCATAATGGCAAACAGTTGGGAAATTGATCTTGAACTGATAAGACCCAAGACAGAGGTACAGCATGATAATAGCACAGAAATAAGCTCTGTTATATGGTTCTCTATCAGGAGATTCCTTACTTTCTTTTGTTCATCATGACTTCCTAGAGGTGCACTGTCTAAGCACAAGAACTCAGCACCAAACTCATATACCATGGACCCACCACTTGTCCCTCATCCTCAAATGTATTTCTTCTCTCCTGTATACAGGGAGCTCAGAATTTCCCTCTTTGCATTAGGTAGCTGAATAAATGAATGTCTTCAATGCCTGTGTTGGAGAACAAGACCCTTTCCTATTGTTTTGGTATTACTTCTTTCTATTATGAACATTAGGCCAAATAAGTTGGATTTCATATATAAAGAAAATAGCATCAATTCTAGGCTTGAGCATTGATCATCTCATACTGACCAACTACACTCTGTTTACAGTTTAGCCATGTTTTTCTTTATTTTAAATAAAATGTCGCAGTTTGCAGTGATTTTCTCATCTTAAGTAAATATATGGAGCATAAAATAATTTAAAATACAATCTAGGTACTGTAGAGATGACTCAACAGTTAACTGCTCTTGTGGCTCATGATGAAAACTTGGGGTTATTATCAACCATATAACAGTTGACAACCATCTATAATTCCAGTTCCAGGGAATCTGTCTTTCCCGTCTGGATTTCATGGGCATTACATACATAGACAAACATGTAGACAAAGTACTCATATACATAAATGAAATAAAAGGAAATCATTAGAAAATATAGAAATTGCAAAAAGGCTGATAAAATGCTTAGGTGAAATATAAATTCACTTGATGAGAGAAAAGTTAGTTAAGGATGAAGCCATGTATTTACAGACCACCTTCCATCCTCAAAAGAGGTTCTAAGTAGGAGTAGAGACTGAAAAGATAAAAAAATGCATTAAAAATTATTTTCAGATTATACTAGAAGCAAGGTCCTCATATGTGAATATGTCAATAGCATAATGAGATGATAGGTTTTATAAAGGTTTTATTACTAAATACTCATTCCATATTTTAATTGTAACCAATATTATTGAATTTAGGTATTTAACTTAGAAAAACTAAAAATTTAGAGAATAATTTACTCTGAAAATACTACATGTACAATATTAAAGAATGTAAAAACATTTTCTGGTGCCACACCTATTTAGAAATTAGAATAGTAAATAAACTTGAATTTTGCCATACTTATGAGGTAAACTCATTGAAATGTCATGTAATTGTACCTTACTACGAGTTAAGAAATCCAGGTATTATGCACTTATAATATATTTACATGAAAGTTATAAGATGACTTACTTCTGAACTAAATAATACATAAAAAGGAATCTCCCTTGATAAAATTCTGCAGTTATTTAACTTTTTAATATTTCTTTCTTAATTTTACCTAACCCCAAAATTACTAAACAGTCTATTGATCAAGCTCCAAATTAATGCTGGTGTATGAGAATAGCAACCTAAAGGTAGAAATTTATATTATATAACAGTCAGCAATTAAAACTAGCTTGTTTCATTCTCAACATGCCTGCTAGAGGAGGCTGTAGGTGGTAAAAGTTATAAAATGATGGATAACCTCCTTCAGAAAGGAATTTGAAATGTGTTGAGTTAGATTCATAAAGCGAGGGACTTTGGAACTGGAGAGATAGCTCAGCTCTTAAGAGCACTGTCTGTTCTTCAAGAGGACCCCAGTTCAGATCCCATCAGCCATCTTACAGCACTTACCTGTCTGTAACAATGATTCCAGGTCTGATGCCTCCTTCTTTAATCTGTGATCCCAGTATGCATTTGGTGAACAGATACATGTTCAAGAAAGCCACCTATCAACTTAGAATACATTATATACTTTTAGGATTTTTGTAAGATGATTTGTAATTTGTAATAATGTTTAGTGATTAAGCCTTTATAAAAGCTGCCATCTCATTATTCTATTTCCAGATTCACACATGAGGACCTTCTTCTTCATATAATGTGATAATGATTTTAATGCATTTTCTATCTCTTCCATCTCTGTTTCCTACTTATTTTGTGAATATAATAAGGTCTGTAATGATTTTTATTACAAATAATATGTTTTAGTTTTTAAAAAGACAAGTAAATTTTAACACAAGTAAAGACATTTGGTTTTATTTGGATGTTTTACCAAAGGCTTAAGTTGTAAAGCTCCATTAGAGCTTGATCATCCTTAAGCACAGGTATTCTTTCCAGGAGGCCAAGCACCTGTGCTCAATGTTCATAAGAGGTGAAGTTCTCTCACTTTCTAGCAATATAAAATAAAGATTAGTTAATTTCCTGTTCCATAGTCTTTAATCAAGAAAGTACAATGAACAAGTATTTTCTAAGATGTTAAAAATTTCAAGAGAAAAATCTAAAATCATAACCAAATCCAATAAATAAAATCAAGCAAACAAAAAAGTATGTACTCAAATGCATGCATGACTTCAAGATTCTCCTTTAAGAGGTTTCCTGCCAGCAGTTCATCTATTCTGGTACTATAAAGTCTATTATTTTGTCTGGGTTCATTTGTGAAGGACCAGAGTTCAGTTTCCATCACCTATGACTAATGTTCCTAACCACCAGTGACTCCAATATCAGTGTACTTGATATTTTTTATGGGTTCTGAGGGTACCAACACATTAATGGAATATGGCACACACATAAATTAAAAATAAAATATTAAAAAATAAGTTCTGACAATAAAACTGCATCTTCTGGAATTTGATATGTGTTACTAGTAGAATACTTCTTTAATATAAACAAGGCTCTGAGCACAATCCTCAGCATAGTAAAACAGTAACCCAAATTGTGGGTCATATCTAGGAGTGGATGAGAGTGGGAGAAAGAGAGAGAGGAAGAGAGATGAAACATTAAATAATTCATTGATAAAACAATCCAATTTTCTACCAAGTGTAGATTATATATTACATGATTGATAGCATTCATACTCCCTAGGATCTCTATATAGGTTTGTAAAATATTTGGATATTGAAATATAAATATGCTTCAGTGCATTCAAGGGTGCAACTGACATCGTTCAACACTCTGCATGCTGTGGTTCCTTCTGTGCTAGAATTACTTGTTCCCTTTGAAAGTTCAGAAGACAAAGACAATATGTTTGTTAGTCTATAGCAGACCAAATTCAAGACTTCAGAATTGAGAGGCAATCCACATGTTTGGAGCTCAGGAACTGAACTGTGTCCCAAAGAGTATGGCCCAGTACTAAGGATAACATCACTTAAGATTCAATAGTCATTATATGGAAACTTTGTTGATCCCACATCTGAGAATACAAATCACCTAAGTACTAGGTTCATTTCTGTGTAAAGCTTGGCATTGAATTCTCATTGGACCCTCTGCTATTTCAAAACTCTTGGGAATATAATTTTTTTCTTTTTAATGTCTGAAGATAAAACTTGAAATATAAAGCTTTATCAAGAAAACTCTGACAGTCTTAGCTACTATAAAACCAACAGGCAAAGCTATAATGATTTCAGCTTTATGGTATAATCTGAAATTGAATTACTCTCATTTCACAGCAAAGTCAATATTGCTAATGGATTGGAAACATGGCTGATAAAAGTATTGTTGAGCTCATATTTGGAAAATTCCATGGGGGAATTTATTTTGTGGTCTATTGCACTTGAGACTTGGAATTCATCTGGAAAGAAACTCTGCCCTGTGGACCATTTGGGAAGTAAGTGCTTGGAGGTCAAGATGAATATGAATAAATGTAGCATAATAAAACTAATGAATCTTTCCTGGCATATCATAAATACCATTGGAAGACCAGATTCTCACAATAAAAGGTTGTTCAGCAAAATGGATGCCCTATTATTTATAAAATATAAATTCCACAGACATGTCTCAGAGTCCCATAAGAATCAGTCATTTGGTCCAGGAGTTGAGAATCCTCTTTAAGAGATTTAACTCCACATGTTTGAGTTCCCTGGAACTGAAATTACAGATGTTTGTGAGTCACCATGTGTGTTCTTGGAAGCAAACATGGGTGCTCTGGAAGAGCAGCTGGTACTCTTAATTACTGAGCTATCTCTCCCATTCCATTTGTTGGTACACATCTTATCATCCAAGATTTTTAACAGGTTTGAGGAAAATGCAGGCAATGTAGATACATCATGGATAAAAAATTAGAAGGGTAACATAAATTCACTGTCTAAGGGTAATAGCATATGTCCATCTATTTACTCATCTATCAATCAATCTATCTATCTAGTATATATATCAGAGTTAAATGAGATACAATTTATTAAGAAAATCATGCACAGGATGGGAATAGTGTGTCTTGCCCTGTTCATTAGCCTGTTTGAACCAATCCCATGCTGAGGACGTTTAGAAATTTTACCACCTGTAGGCATCTGAGAGAAGCTAGGATTTATAGTGTCAAACATGAGAAAGTACATGATTCTTAGAAAGGATGTTAATTGTTCAGAATGGTTTTCCCTTGAGCCATGAAAAGAAGCAATTGAATATAAAAGAGCTGACAGGAAGAAAAAAATAGGTCAGATAATTACAGAAATGAACCTAAATTCTCAAAGGACTTATGCAATTTGGCGAACAAAGAAAGAGGGTCAGGACCTTACAGTAAAGAAGATTCTCGGAGATTAAAGTAGAAACACACTTAGTTCTGGTAGCAAAATATTAAATTGATGAAATTATCTTGATGGAATTCTCAATAGAGTAGCAGCAGTTGAAGAGAATTAATGGAATTGATGACATATAGAAAAGTAAAGTGCTGATTGAGGCTACCAGGTTAAAATGAAATAAAATCTGAAACTATCACAGAAGAATAAAAGGTATAGCAGACATTCCACCAGAATTCCAGAAGCACAGTCAAACAAAATTGAGGCAAAAGTGTTGAATCAAAATAAGAATTGTAAAAGATGCTCCTAAATCAAGGATACAGGTAATCCCACAGATTAAAGCAGTGCAATGTTCTAGTTTGGTTTCTGTTACTGTGATTTAAAAATCTGACCAACACTTACATAGGGAAAAAAGGGTTTATGTGACTGGTACATCGTGATCACAGGACCACCTTGAAGGAATTCAGGACAGAAATTCAAACAGAAAAAAACAAAACAAAAAAAAAACAAAACAAAACAAAAAAAAAACAAGAGCCATGGAGAAAAGCTGCTTATCGTTTACTCCAAAGCTAATGTGTAGCTTCACATCTTATACTTCCCTGAGCCACCTGCTTAGGGGTCAATTCATCCTAGTCTTTCATCAATCAGCAGTGAAGAAAATACCGCGTTCCTATAGGTGAGCCTGATAGAGGTATTTCCTCAGTTGATGATCCCTGCCATGTGACTCTAGCTTGTCAGGTTGACAAAAGCTAGCCAGCATATATGATGTACTCAAGTAAACAAACTTGTGCTAATAATAAAATTGATATAGATATCTGATTCAGTGTTCCTCCAATTGCTAATAACAGTTTCCTTAGAACTTGGACAAAAAAAAAATCAGAAAAGGCCTTAATACTCCAAGCAGCACTGAACTAAAGGAATGTAAAAGGCACTATGCAATCATGAAATATCACAGAGTGATAGCAACAACTCCAGACTAGTACTGAAATAAAAACAGGCATGTGTACCAGTGAAACAGAATATTAGGTTTCATAAATAAATCCACGCAGCAATGGTCATCTAATCCACAACAAAGGAGTAAAGTTGTGTTAGAGGAAGAAGGGGTTTTCTAAAAAGTGATCTGAAGAAAACTAGGTATTCACATGTAGGAAAAATAAAAATCCTGTCTCTCATCACACACAAAAAGCAACTCAAAATGATAAAACACTCTAATGTACCCCTGAAACTTTGACAGTACCAATGAAAAATGCCTGGAAACATGTCAAGATACCAGAAGAAATGATGAATTTCTGTACAAGACTCCAATAGCTCAGTAAACTAAAGGAAGATTTCACAAAGAAAACTGTCTCAAGTTTAAAAAGTTTCTGAACAGCAAAGAGAACAATTACCAGGGTGATAAGACAACCAAAAGAATGTGAGAAAACTTTCTCTTTATGTACATTATGCAATCAATAAATGGAAAATGAGATAAACAGTTTTCTTTAGAATGCATACACAAATTATCAACAAGGAAATGAAAGTAATTCTCTTGATGTAGAGTAATTATAATGAAGAATAGAAAAGGTAGACAAACATTGTGGCTCAGGTCTATAATCAGAACGTTTAAGTAACAAAGGCAGGAGTATAGCAAGTTCAAAGTCAGACTATTTATATAAATATATATATATGTATATATCCTTATATACACATATATACATACATACACACACACACACACACACACACACATATATATATATATATATATATATGATATAAGGAACACTTAGACCTTTGTTATATAATGCACATTAGTCAAACTAATATGGAAATAAGCATTCAGGTTCTGTAATAAAAATAGAACATATGAACATATATTCCTGTTGTACTAACATTTGAAGATGAGTTTTAGCATATATGAACAGTATTCACAGTAGTCATGTAAGAGGATTAGGGCAGATATATATTCCAGC
Organism: Arvicola amphibius; assembly: GCF_903992535.2. Classification (NCBI taxonomy): domain Eukaryota; kingdom Metazoa; phylum Chordata; class Mammalia; order Rodentia; family Cricetidae; genus Arvicola; species Arvicola amphibius. Next base: position 71,557,712 of record NC_052048.2, on the reverse strand, counting down.
AGGAATATGGATGGAGTGTTTGCCTAATAATAATGAAATTGTGACTTTGGTGAAATTGTATAAAACTGGGAATAGGGAGACAGTGCATCGGGTAAGAGCACTTGTTACTATTTCAGGGGACCTTGTTCAAGGTCCAAACTAGAACATGGTTTCTATATTCAACTGTGACTCCAATTTCAGGTGTTCTGAGGCCCTTTACAGGTCACCACAGACATCATGCATGTGCTAGATATGCATACAGACACATAAAAAAGATTTGACAATCTTAAGAAAAGAAAATGCATAAAACTTAAGGAGGCTTTGTTAAATTAAATCATCCTGACACAGGGAAAAGTGGTGCATATTCTCTCACATTTGTGTAAGCCAAATTAGCCAATGTGCATGTAAGCCAGTGATTGTTGTGCATTGTGAACTATGAGGAGTAGGAAGAGTGTAAGAAAGATGGTATTGAAAATGTGAAAGCTCTATGTGACACTTAAGCACAATAATATGTACTATCAATCAAATCATGATAATCCGACACCAAAAAATATTAATAATTGAGTGAAGGGTATGTGTAAAGATATATCTATGGTAATACCTTCAATAAAAACACAATAAAAATTTAACCATTTTTCCTAACCATACAGAAACATTTTGGGAAAGAGAGCAGCAGAATGTGCAACACCACAAGCATTCTCAATATGAAATAATAAATATTGTCAGACTTAATTTTCAAAAGTAGCTACAATCACATTTAAATCGGACTTAAAGTATGTATCTTTTAATATTTAACCTAAGCACAGATAAATTAATATAAGTTGTCATGTAAATAATTGCATAATTGATGGTGAAAATACAATTATTAATGATTTATCCAAGATAGGTCAAGAAAAGAGGAACTGCAAATAGAGAATACTGACTCCAGAATATCTACTAAGTTTGCAGCAGATTTATACTTAGGTGTAACATTAATTATATTAAAGACAATAGAGTATTTTAAATGATGTAACTTTCAAAGAATTATGAGGTAAGAGAAAAATAAGAGGAGAGACACAGAACTGCAACAACTGAAGTAATTGGCCTATACTTCTAGTGGCCTAATGCACAGGTCTCTGAACACTTGACTAAGATACTAATATTGGTCTCCTGAGGTGGTTCATTAAGTAAAGGTGTAACAAAATGAAGAGCTTCTTCAGTTAGTATTTACTGTAGCATGTACGCTAAAAAATATCATGCTGAATTTCCAAGAAGCTACAGATTTTTTCCACAGCAGACAACTGCTACAGTTTGGGATCCTTAGGTAACTGAGTGTGTGATGTGAATCCCTGTGCAGAAGTTTTCTTGGGATCAACACATATGGAGAAGAGAGTCAGGGCTGGGTGAAGGGCGCAGGAGAGCTTGGATGTAGGCTACCACGGACCTCAGGCAGTTTTAGAGGACTGGCAATCTAAGACAAATCTACAGTAATTCTGACTAATGGAAAGTGAGCTCTTTATACCCAAAAGCACCAGTCATTATAAGGAAGCCTTGGGTGCTGTGAATATTAACAAGACACTTTTCTTAACCATTGTGGAAAGTTCAAAGCTCAAACTTGTGTACACCAATCCAACCTGCTGCAGAATCCAAGTGTAAATCCTAAGAGTGTGAGATAGCAGCCCCCATAAGAGAGGTCACTACAGTTTTAAGAAGTAGTTCCACTGTGCATGATTGAAAAGCCTGACTTGGAAATTGTAAATTAATCAATATCCCCTGTCAGGCTGCATTTCCTGTTTGGCTGCTCACCTTTTTGCATTAGATGTGTATGTAGAGGCTAATGCTATCATACAACCCTTCTATTGCATGTCTTGCTTTACTACAAAGCTAAGTTCTGATCCAGGTTCCTAACTATATATTCTTAATTGTTGTATTCATTGTAAGAGAACCACAACACAATTCAAAAAACTTTTCCTTTATATCTTAATATCCAAAATTATTTGATGTGTGTGTATGTGTGTGATTTGCAAGTGTGTACACATGCTCATATGTGTGGGTGTGACACATATGTGTTCAGGTACATGTGCACTTGTGTGCACACCTCTGTATAGGCCATGGGTTGGTATTGTAGTTTTCCTCCCGCTGTCTCCATTTTGTTCATTAAGACAAGATCTCTTGTGGAGCTCAGAGCAGCTCTGGATACTCTAGTGAGCCCTAAGTACACCATGTCTCTAGAATTACAAGAAAGTCATTATGACAACCTGGCTTTTATGTGGAAGCTCCTCTTCCAAAGGCCAGTCTTTATGCTTTCACAACAAGCTGTATATTGGCCAAAACAACCCATCCCCTCTTTTCAAAAACTCTTCATTTCCATTCAAGCAAATTTCCCTGGACCCCAGGGTTACACACACAACTGTTTTCTCCTCACCATCATGATTGATATTTTATTTTCAACATTTCTAAGTTTTTTTTTCTGCTGTAGAAACATTATTTCTTTACCTCTGCTTTTGGTGTAAAATTTGAATAACAATTCTAATTTATTCAAAGAAAATGTAAACAATGTGTGACTACTGAGATAAAGTATCATGAACTAAGGATATCCACTAGAAGGAACAGATTTTAAGAAAAAAAAAACAGTTACAATTGAAATTTTCAAGGCCCTTTTCTTTTCATCCAAATGAAACCACTTAGACTAGAGAAGTGGCTTGGTAGTTAAGATCATTTATTGATTTTGCAGAGGACTGAAGTTCAATTCCCAACACCTACACAACAGCCTACACCTTCAGCTCAAGGAATCTGATGATCACTTCTTGACTCTATATATGCAAAGAGACATCTACACAGATACATAAATGAATCTTTAGAAAACAAAATTAGCATGTTTGATATCTGTTTTTAATTTTATTACTGTCACTAAAGTTAACATATAAGCAAAATAGACAGTCCTTTGATATCTTGGTTGACTCCTTTATCTCTAGTTAGTGTCAGTAAATAAAGCCTAACTTCTGTTTTAGGAACTGATCTAAAAGGATGTAAACTGATTTATGGATGGATAATCTTTCTACAGTTGAGGCAGGTAAGGTGTCTGTACCAACCTCAAAGAATTCATGAGTAACTGGCCAAAGAAAACTTCCTTTCTTGAGTCTAGACAGTCATACCAATGATCTGGAGAGCTTGCCCTATAAGTAGGTAGGTATTGCTGGCCATATTTTTTCTCTCCTTTATTGATTTGTACTTGACCCTATTATATTCATCACTTTTTCAACAAATGAAGAAAATGGTGTCAGAAGAAAGAAAAAAATGTATGTTCTTATATCTCAATAATGGTGTATTAGGTGTCCCCTTAAAGGTACATGTCTAAAGAGAATACTCCGAGTTATTTTGTGTTTATGGAACTGAAAACAAATTAACAAAAGCATCCCTCCATTAAGATTAAGCAGAACTTGTCATTAGCACTAATATGAACTGATTATTCATGCCTTTTCTTGCCAGTCTTTTATGCTTTGGTAGGATTTCAGTAATGTAGATGTTTACACACATTAAAATCAGATTCCATTAGTGGGTTATATAGGTGTTGAAATTTATGTCCATTAATTTAAAATAGGAGTGTGAGGAAAACACTACCTAATTGGATATATTATCTAACTTGTAAGATTTATTATTTCATTTTGAATAGATTACATTTATCAATAGACATAGATTTACTTGATATAATTAAACAAGGAGGCCATTTGGTGTTGTTCGGTAACAGCAGGAGATTTTCATAACATCGTGCAATGGATGAATTGATCTACCAAACACAATTACACCTGCTCACTGGGCTTATACAAGAGCACTAAGAAATTCCAATAAGTAATTTTAATCAGTTTTAATAAATGTAAAGCTGTTCTATTTGAGACAAGAAAAGGAAGGAGCAGTTTCCTTCCTTCCTTCCTTCCTTTCTTTCTTTCTTTCTTTCTTTCTTTCTTTCTTTCTTTCTTTCTTTCTTCCTCCCCTTCCACCTTTTGACATGTTATCCTCTGATAATTTTTACATTTTCCAAGTAAAAATAGCAAAGAACCCATCAGCCTGGCATCAAAGAAAATACACTGTGGGTATATTCCCCCACGTTATTTAATAGTATTACTCAAATATGTATAAAGTTTTCAGACACTGACAAATTGTTGTTCTCTATATTTTCAGCATACTGCAAAACAAAGCAAGACTATTTTAAAATAACTAAGATTGCACAGTGAATTCAAAAGAGATTTCATACATTTCTATGATATATTCAGAGTTACTCAGTTAATGCATCTGTCAGTGATCATACACATTTCTTGTTTAGTTCATCATTGGAAGAGATGAGTGTCTAGAGTCTAAAAACAAGATGAATAATGAGACAAAATGTGTATTATGTTGTAGCAAGAAGAGGGAGGTTGGAGATAAGGACAGAGAGGAAGGAGAGAAAGAAAGAGGAGAGAGATATAAAATAGAGGAGACACACACACACACATACACACACACAGAGGGGGGATGAGATTATGACACAAAGTTGTTTAGAATCTAATTTTATTTCCTTGTTTGCTTATTTGAAGAAGCACACTTCCAGCTGGAAAAGTATTTTATAATATAAAATCTTGGTTTTGGGAATTTTGCACAGATAATTTTATAGGATGGCTTTGCCTTAGAGAGTTGTCTAGACGATGTTGAATGGGTCATTTGAATTCTAACACTCAGACTGGACTTTCATTTATTACCTGACACTGGGAAGTGTTCTCTATGGTACTGTCACAATGTGGTGCCATGTATTAATGTTGTCAGCACAAGTATTTCATTTATTTTTTATTATTATGTGTATTTGTTTCTATGTGTATATATGCCACATTCTTTTAGGTGTCTGAAGAATCGAGGAGAGGATATTAGCTCTGCTGCAGTGGGAATTACATGTAGTTGTGAGTCTCATTTGAGTTCTGGGAAATGAGCTTGGTCACCTGGAAGATACAAAGGTGCTCTTATTTACTGAGCCACCTGTACAGAACCATATATATGCTTTATTTTTCATCTTCTTTTATATGCATGGGTGTTTTGCCTCCATGTGTGTCTGTGCACAACTTGTATAAAGTGCCTGAAGTGTCCAGAAGAATGTGTCAGATCACCTGGGACTGGAGGCATAGACAGTTATGAGCCACATGTAGATACTGGAAATAAAATACATTCAATTGTGGTTCCAGGGCCAATCACGAGGGATATAAATAATTTGATTCATGCAGTCATAAGCAAGCTTTCTAATGTATTACTTCATTATTTCCATGTTTGTTGCTGAGATAAAATACAGTGACACAAGCAACTCAAAAGACTAAGGATTTTTTTCTGGTATACAATTCCAGATTACAGTGCATCATTTTAGTCTAGGAACTCAAGTAAGTGTCACATTATATCCACAATCAGGAGCAAAAATAAACAATATGTATCCTTGCTTCCTTTACTACTGGTGTTGTTCAGCTTGGTTTCTTCACTCAAACAACCCAGAGTCCAGCCTAGTGAAAATTGTCACTTACAGTGTGTTACTTTTACCTATATTAACTTAAAGTAAGAACTGGTTGCATCTATCTATCCCAGTTAGATCATGCTCACAGGTCAGTGTGATATAGATAATTTATGACTAATTTGTGAATCCCTGAAAAACTTCTCCATTTGTTGTCTAAAATTTTGTATTTTCTTCTTGATATTTTCCTTCTTTTCTAAAGATAAATCTAAATATAAGTAAGACAGTGCAAAAAATTAACATATATAACAATATAATTTATACATAATACTACTCAGGTACAGAAAATATGTGGCTCCTAAAACAATTTTAATATACTAATAAACACTTTGCTAACAAAGATACTTAGCTGACAATGTCCACCATCATTTATTCATCCAAAAGACAGTACAGTTGGAAATGAAGAACCATATTAAGCCTCATTATCAGCCTACTGAAATACCTATCATTAGCAAGAATGACCATACAAGTGTTATTATGATGGCAAATTTTATGTATAGAACAAGGAGTAATGTAAAATAGCATACACATTTTAATGATCACCTTTTCAAAAGCTTCAAAGTTAGCCAAACACCTACCATAGCCTGACCTTTCCCTGCTACCTCATTTATGTAAGAGTAGAGAAAGTATGTCACCTCTCCAAACCCTTTATACATATAACTTTATTTGTCATACTTAAATTCTATTACAAAATAAATCTCCAAAGCAAATGAAGAGAAAAATTGTAAAGTATTGTAAAATTGTAAACTGGAATACAATTCAACTAACTATATAAGAAAATTGAAAGATATTCTCTATCATTTTCAGATATGAAAATTTTGAAGAGATAGTCTCAAAGTTAGAGAGAGAGAGAGAGAGAGAGAGAGAGAGAGAGAGAGAGAGAGAGAGAGAGAGAGAGAAAGATTACATAAGGCATTAAATGGAAGATAATGAGTGGTCAAAGGAGCTGGATTGTCAAAGGCAGCTAAGTAACAGATAGAATAAATTTTAATTTGGGGGTATAATTATATTTCACAGAATTCCATCATATATTATAGGAATAGGTGGAATTTTTAAAACCTTGAAATATAAATTATTCTGATTTGATCACACTATGTTCTTTGAATACATCTAAATATTATATTGAACTCTCAATTTGCATGATGATGTCTCAAAAGAAACAAATTGAAGGTGAATAAATTTTTGAATCATTTTGATCTCAATTACCTTATACCATGTGGCTGTAACAAAGTATCTGCAAAGGGCTCTTGAGATTGCTCAATAGGTAAAGGCTTGCTGCCGTGGCTGAAGACCTGAGTTCAATACCTGAAACACATAGGGTTATTCTCTAACCTCCACACATACATCAACATATATGTACATACAAATACAGGTAATGGTTAACAAAAATTGAAAATGACTAAGGTCACTTAAGAAGAAAATGCTTATTCCAGCTTATCGTGCCCAGATGATTCAGTCATCATTACATGACAGCAGCAGCATGGAGGAGCATGATAGTCATTGATCGCTGGCATTCGTGAACAGACAGAACCAGAAGTGGAGCCTGTGTATATAAAACTAAAGACATGCCTCATCAATGCTCCACCTTGTAAAGTTCCACAACATTTATAAAATGTGTACCAGCTGAGGACCAAGTACTCAAACATGAGACTTTAGATGGGATAGTCCTCATTCAAATCATGGCAGTTATATGAATGAAGAGCCAGAGATGACATAGTCATATGTTATCATTTCATTTACATAAAATTTGAAAAATATAAAATTGAATGCGTTGGAAAAAATGTACTTGGTTGTCTGGAATAGAAAGAAAGCAAAAGAAGAAGAACACTGGGTGGGGGAAGGAAAACTTTGGCGGTAGAAGTGTGCTCATTGTCATGATTATAGCGGCAGATATATTTCAACATATAAAATTCCATACTGAAATTTATTGTACCAGTATTCCTTCAACAACATTGTGTCATTTAAAGTCATCAAATTATAAAATGATTTATATATTCACTGAAATTAGAATTACTCTAATATGACAATAAAGCAATATCAATAGTGTAAACAAACAAGATAAATAGAATATAAATCTGGATGCCCTTTGTCAAAATGTGCCTTTCTTTCTTGTGGATTCTGAAATGATTCTGCCTTTTGGGACTTTCAATCTAGATAGGTAAGCCTACTTATAGCTACTTAGCTTGCTGGCTTCAAAGCATTGGTTTAAACTATTTTGGTTTGCTTTTAAAAATAACTTCTTGGATTTATATACAAAGGCCTTTATATACAGAATTAATTCAGAAAGCCAGGGGTATACATGTGTACTGTGATACGGTCAGGTTTGTGAATGGCACCACAATCAGATAGAGTATTAAGCCCTCACAGCCCCCTTCTTGTTTAATCATTGCAAATGTTCTTATCCAGTTTCCCTGAATCTTCTCCCAGGACTCAGTGAACCCGCATCTTGTGGAATTTGCTTCCCTGTTATGGGCACAACCAAATGTTCAGTTTTCATTACAAATCCATCTTGGACTCCACCTAAAGCCAAAAGTTGCCAGTTTGTTTTGTGCTACTACCTTTGAAAGCCACAGCTGGAAGCAATCACAGAAATCATTATAACTCTCATTTTACAGATAAGTTGAATGGCATAAAACTCATTGTCCGACTAAGGAATCATCTAGACTCTTTATTACATGTCTGATGAATTTAACACTCTATTTGACATTTTAAACATACTGGACTCCAGTGTTGTATACAGCCATATACCTAGCACTTAGGAAACTGAGACAAGAATTGTGAGCTCAGAGACAGAATGAACTACTTTACAAGACCCTGCCTCAAAAACATGTCTTGATCATTAATAAATAATAAAACAATTAAATCGATGTGGAGAGTTGATTCAGCAGTGGTTGTTCTTCGAGAAGACCTCGGTTTGTTTCTCAGCAGCTCACAATGACTTGTGACTCCAGTTCTAGGGGATCTGATGCTTTCTTCTGGTCTCTGCTGGCAGTTCAAGCATATCTTGCAAAAATACATGTAGGCAAAATTCCCACACACAGAAAAATAATAATAATTGGGAAAAAATAAAAAGGAAATAAGAAACACATTTTATTATTGCTTATTCTTTTAAATTGATTTTTATTGAGTTATACATTTTTCTCTGCTCCCCTCCCTGCTTCACCCCTCTTCCCTTCAGCCCTCCCCAAAGGTCTCCATGCTCCCAATTTACTCAGGAGATCTTGGCTTTTTCTACTTCCCATACAGGCTAGATCTATGTAAGTCTCTCTTAGTGTCCTCATTGTTGTCTAAGTTCTCTGGGATTATGGTTTGGCTTTTTCTACTTCCCATACAGGCTAGATCTATGTAAGTCTCTCTTAGTGTCCTCATTGTTTTCTAAGTTCTCTGGGATTATGGTTTGTAAGATGGGTTTCTTTGCTTTATGTTTGAAAAACACTAATGAGTGAGTACATGTAATAACTGTCTCTCTGTGTCTGGTTTACTTTACTCAAAATAATGTTTTCTAGCTCCATCCTGTTTCCTGCAAATTTCAAAATGTCGAAATGTCGTTATTTTTTTCTGCTGTAGTACTTCATTGTGTAAATGTACCACATTTTCCTTATCCATTCTTCAGTCACGGGGCATTTAGGTTGTTTCCATGTTCTGGATATGACAAACAATGCTGCTATGAACATAGTTGAGCTCATGCCCTTGTGCCACGATTGAGCATCCTTTGGATATATACCCCAAAGTGGTATTACTGGGTCTTGAGAAAGGTTGTTTCTAATTTTCTGAGAAAACTCCACACTGACATCCAAAGGGTCTGTTCCAGCTTGCATTCTCACCAGCAATGCAGAAGTGTTCCCTTTCCCCCACAACCTCTCCAGAATAAGTTGCCATCAGGGTTTTTGATTTTGGCTATTCTTACAGGTGTAAGATAAAATCTCAGAGTTGCTTTGATTTGCATTTCTCTGATGACTTAGGATGTTGAACATTTCCTTAAGTGTCTTTCAAGCCATTTTAGATTCTTCTATTGAGAGTTCATTGCTTATTCTTATACTACCTTTATTTATAGCAATGTTCTTTTCTCTTCATGATATACCTGTGTCCATAATTTAAAATAAGATATGAATTGCCAAAATTTGGTATTAATGTGTTTTACTAAATGAACGAAACATTGTAAGGTATATCTTTAATAAATATTTCAAGTTCAATAATATGAGTGTTATTGAATAGTATTATTTAAAGCTGTTTAAAATCTTGGGAAAAATTTAGGTAAACTCTACATAAGAATTTGACCTCCTTCTACTGCTGTCCCTTGACACAGTAAGCTTTGGAGATCAGTTCCTGGGTGTATTTGCACCAGGGTCTACTCTGTATGCATGGTCAACAAACTAACCATCGATGAGGAATGGATATAGGAATTTGTATTAGTTCGTATGTTCCCCCCCACACACACAAACACCATGACACTTGCAGTCACAGAATTACTGTTTAATACCTTATTCTTTTATCCATACGAAGGCTAGAGAATTTACTCAGCTATTATACAATGCCACCTTTTATGGTATCACCCAATATATTACTGTACAGGTTGTCTTCCTAAACACAATGGAAGTTACTACAGAGTTGTCTCCAAACTACAATGTTACACAATCTTCACATATTGTCCATATTTTCTTTTACTTTGCCACTATAAATAACTCACAAAACTACCTGGGGATAGGAAAGGGTTTATTATTTTTTTTCAAAGGTTCCAATCTATCATTGAAGAAAGCCGGGGCATAAACTCAAGGCTGGAACCGGGAAGCAGAAACTGAAACAGTGCCACAGAGGAACGCTGCAATAAGCTTGCTTCCTTAGGCTTTGTCAGCTGCCTGTTTAGACAAAGCAGGTCTATCTGCCCTGAGATGACATGAGTTAAGTGTTCTAAACCCTTCAGCATCAATTTGTTATCAAGAAAATGACCTGACAGGTTCATTTGATGAAGGTAATTTTTTTTTTTTTTTGGTTTTTCGAGAAAGGGTTTCCCTGTAGTTTCTAGAGTCTGTCCTGGAACTAGCTCTTGTAGACCAGGCTAGCCTCAAACTCAGAGATCCGCCTGCCTCTGCCTCCCGATTGCTGGGATTAAAGGCATGCGCCACCACCGCCTGGCTGTTTGAAGTTAATTTCTTAATTGAGATTCTCTCTTCTCAGATATGTCTAGGTTTGTGACAGGTTGACAAAAACTAACCAGACAAATATAATTTATATTTTGTTTTTGAAACACCTTTTGAAAAACTGATGAATACATTTGAGGTGAGTTACAAAGACATATACATATGAAAGTACTGCAATTTTACTTTATAGACACAGTCAAATACTTTTTAATTTTTCTTAAAACTTACATAGACAGAATAAATAATTTGAAAATATATGCCTGAGGAGGTGTAAAAGTGCTTGGGAAATGCTTTCAAAATAAAACATTGCAATATAAATTTGCTTTGTTTGGAATTATAACAAGTATGGATACGTGCTTCTGTAGTGCCAATATTCTGAACAATTGAACTAGAAATGCTGGTCACAGTTTGAGTTAAATGATGTCCTATGAAAATGTGCTAGGAGTAGACCACACACAAGGCACCACATAGAAGTGGAAAGGAGAAAAGAAGAGACTTGGTTTATGACATTTATTTATCTCTTGTACCTTTTATTTTTTTTAAAAAAAAAATCTATATGTAGTTTCAGAAGTAGAGAGCCTTTTTAAAAATAATATAAAATGGAAGCTGTTTATTCATATCTCTCCTCAAATGTCTACATTTCAGTTTTCTCTCTTGCCCTCCTAGTCACCCCTATTTCTCATTTTCAGTTTATGTTATAGAAATGATTAAGTATTGACTCTTCTCCACTGTATGCTGCTTGAAACAAGAATTTATCTGTACTTTTTATTTAATATCACTAATACCTTCTATGGTTTCTTGTTTTGTTTATGTTTTAGTATGTCTACTCTTCATATTCCTTAATTTCCCAAGTTTTAAGAGATGTAGCATTGGTTTATTGCATGTATACTTATTTTATTTTTATAACTAACACTGAATCTCTTATAATGGAAAAGTCCAGCTTGATCACATTTAATCACGGTGATATTTTTATCTATCTCTTTTAGGATTATGTACATTATACTAATGATTCTTATTTTGCTACAGGTATTTTTTTTAGTTTTCATCATTTATTAATCTCAAAAGATGTAATTGTTCTTAATACTTTGATTGAGCCGGGCGGTGGTGGCGCACGCCTTTAATCCCAGCACTCGGGAGGCAGAGGCAGGCGGATCTCTGTGAGTTCGAGACCAGCCTGGTCTACAAGAGCTAGCTCCAGGACAGGCTCTAAAGCTGCAGAGAAACCCTGTCTCGAAAAACCAAAAAAAAAAAAAAATACTTTGATTGAAAAAAATCAGTACATGAAAACAAAGTCTGACATATGCTCTTCCTGGTAACCAGAATTTACTAAGAATACGAGACCCTGAAGAAAGTGTGAATTATTATATGTCATTGTTTTCCCCATGTTGCCATGACAACTTTCTTTTTAGATATTCATGGTCTAAACAAGCACACTCAGTAAAGTCTATTTACTATTCTTCCTGTCTAAGATGAAGAGAGAGCAATCTTATCACTCAGTAGACCCTCAAATGCTTATTGAACATATAGCAAAAATACTCAGTAGAGGTTCCTATTCATACCTTTTTTAGAGCAGATTCAAAATACATGAGGTAGGTCATTGCAGTAGTTCCAAAACTCTTATAAAAATCTGTAGTCACAAAATCATTAAATACATTTTAATAATAAAAGACATACATTATTGATGTGGGATTACCTTCCGTATGCTGTGAATACCATTGGTTAATAAAGGACTTCTTTGATCCTATAGCAGAGCAGAGCAGAGCAGAAAGAGCTAGGTGGAGAAAACTAAAGTTAATGCTGAGAGAAAAAAGGGCGGAGATAGAGAGAAGCCATGGAGCCTCTCTGGAGACAGACACGCTGAAACTTTGCTGGTAGGCCACGACCTCATTGTGATGTACAGATTAATGGAGATGGATTAAATTAAGATGCAAGAGTTAGCATATAAGAAGCTAGAGCTAATGGACCAAGCAGTGTTTTAAATAATATAGTTTTTGTATGGTTATTTCTGGGGTATGAGCAGCTGGGAACCAACAAGCAGCCTACTACACAACATATTATGCCATCTAATAAGTGATCACACACCTATTTTGTAAGTTTGTCTTCTTCAGTGTAAATCCCCTACCAGTATGTACCTGCAACACGTTTTTCAATGTATTAACTAAAGATTAGAGCAAGAAAGCCTGCTGACTACTTCCAATATCCAGGAGGATAACTATCTGTTTTGCTTTGGGTTCACCTTCTTATTTATCTTCTCTAGGATCACGAATTATAGGCTCGATATCATTTATTTTTGGCTAGAAACCAATTATGAGTGAGTACATCCCATGTTCATCTTTTTGGGTATGGGTTACCTCACTCAGAATAGTGTTTTCTATTTCCATCCATTTGCATGCAAAATTCAAGATGTCATTGTTTTTTATTGCTGAGTAGTACTCTAATATATATATATATATATATATATATATATATATATATATATATATGTATATATTCCACAGTTTCTTCATCCATTCTTCCACTGAAGGGCATCTAGGTTGTTTCCAGGTTGTGGCTATTACAAATAATGCTGCTATGAACATAGTTGAACAAATGCTTTTTGTTCAAGAGTGGAATTGCTGGGTCCTGGGCTAGGTTGATCCCCGATTTCCTGAGAAACTGCCAAACTGCTTTCCAAAGTGGTTGCAAAAGTTTGCAATCCCACTAGCAATGGATGAGTGTACCTCTTACTCCACAACCTCTCCAGCAAAGGCTATCATTGGTGTTTTTGATTTTAGCCAATCTGATAGGTGTAAGATGGTATCTCAAAGTTGTTTTGATTTGCATTTCCCTCATTGCTAAGGAGGTTGAGCATGACCTTAAGTGTCTTTTGGCCATTTGAACTTCTTCTGTTGAGAATTCTCTGTTCAGTTCAGCGCCCCATTTTTAATTGGGTTAATTAGCATTTTAAAGTCTATTCTCTTGAGTTCCTTCTAAGTACATATCTTAATTAAGGGAGCCATTTTAGGGTTGGCAAGAGACTTGACTCTAGAGAGGTTCCCAGGTATCCAGGGAGATGCCCCCAGCTAGTTCTTTGGGCAGCTAAGGAGAGGGAGCCTGAAAAGGCCAGATCCTATAGTCACACTGATGAATATCTTGAATATCACCATAGAACCTTCATTTGGCGATGGATGGAAATAGAGACAGAGCCACATATTGGTACACCAGACTGAGCACCCAAGGTCCAAATGAGGAGCAGAAGGAGGGAGAACATAAGCAAGGAAGTTAGGACTGCGAGGGGTGCTCCCACCCACCAAGATGGTGGGGCTGATCTAATCGGAGCTCACCAGGGCCAGCTGTACTGGGACTGAAAAAGCACCTAATAAAACCGGGCTCCCTGAACATGGCGGACAATGAGGGCTGCTCAGAAGCCAAGGACAATGGCACTGGAATTGGATCCTACTACACATACTGGCTTGGGGTAGGGGGCCTAGCCTGTTTGGATGCTTACCTTCCTAGACCTGGATGGAGGGGGGAGGAACTTGGACTTCCCACAGGGCAGGGAACCCTTACTGCTCTTCGGACTGGAGAGGAAGGGGGAATGAGGGGGGAAAGGGAGGTAAATGGGAGGCGGGGAGGAGGCAGAAATTTTTAATAAAAAAAAGAAAGCCTGCTGAATACAATCAACAGACTCTTATATATCAGAAAACTTCTTCAGCCCTCTCCCTCCTGTCCTGTGAAAGAGCCCTTCTATTTCACCCAAGTATTCCTTGTTAAGTAAATAAATAGCTTGATTGAGGAGCCATTATGGGGTTACCAAAAAACCTAGCACTAGAGAAATTCCCAGGAAACCACAAGGATGACCCTAGCTAAGACCCTAAGCAATAGTGGAGAGGGTGCTTGAACTGGCCTTGCCCTGTAGTGAGACTGATGATTATCTTAAATGTCACCATAGAATCTACATCCAAAAACTGATGGAAGCAGAATGCAGAGACCACAACAGAGCATTGGGCTGAGCTCCCAAAATCCAGTCAAAGAGAGGGAGGAGTGAGAATATGAGCGAAGAAGTGAAGACCATGGTAAGGACACCCACTGCAATAGCTTACCTGAGCTAATGGAAGCCTTCCAACTCTGGCCTGACAGTGAGGGATCCAGCATAGGACCAAACTAGGCCCTCTGAATGTGGGTGACAGTTGAATGGCTGGGGCAGACTGTGGGGCCACTGGCAGTGAGACCAGAATTTATCCCTACTGCTTGTTCTGACTTTTTCAAACCAATTCTCTCTGGAGGGATACCTTGCTCAACCAAATATGTAGGGAAGTGGGGGGTTGTCCTACTCAAAAAAGTGTACTAGGCTTTGTTGACTCCTCAGGGGAATCCTTACCCTCTCTGAGGAGTGGATGGGAGGTGGAATGAGGTGTGAAAGGGGGGAAGGTGGAGGGAGCAGGAGGAGGGGAGAGATTGTGAAATGAATTTGGTATATAAAGTAGAAAAGATAGTTTTTTAAAAAAAAATCTATTTTTTTAAAGTACTCCTTGCTCCTTTTGCTAGTTCCTTACTATTTCTTAAGAACTTCCTTCAGAGGCTCTGGAACTTCAAACTTATCCATATGATGAACTAAACTACATTCTTTAAATATCTAAAGTGGCAAATCTTACATAGAAATAATTCTCTATGATACAGATCCCCAAATATATAGACCTCAAAATACTGAGAGGTATCCTTTTGAGTTGGCTCTGGGGTTACTGGGACAAGAAAACAGCAATTTCAAGACATGACTATCTTACAGGGAAAGTCCAAGGTTAGGAAGAACAGTTTAGGGAGATAATATTTCAAACTCAACCACACAAATAAGAGAGCAAAAAAATTGTCTTGAGATATATATCTGTGGTAAAAGTATTTATCTATCATATACAATGCCCAAATTCAACCTACAATTCTGTGATAAAATATATAAAATGGTTCCTTTTGTTCAACAATACACATTTCCCATTATCCAAATTAATCAATCACTCTGTGATCCCATTCCCACACTATCTGAGACATTTAAATACTTTTCTGCTAGCTTATTCTTATAACATCAAAACTGTACATGTAAACACAGGAGAACACTTGACATCCGCCAAAACAGTCTGAAAGAGAAATAACTATAGAAATTAATATATATGTGTTTTCATTGAATATTTTTACTTTACATAATTTCAGCTTAACACTGGTATTTGTGAAAACCTGAATCTGTGACCCTGCTTGCCACCCCCTCCAAGGTTACAGACAAGAAATACCTTTATGCACACCAGTAGATCTCAATTTGAGGAATATTGCTAAGATTAACTTAAATCTAACAATATATCAATGCAACAACAGTGTCTCCTACCTAGAAGAAGCTATGTTTATGTAAAATGCCATGATGCAGATTCTAACATTGATGCCTTAATGAAACCATATTGACAGGTACAGTTTGGTCAAACCTGACATTGTCTTGTCATTCATAGCCCTTCCTTCTTGAAATCTAGCTCCAGAAACTTGAGGATGCAGATGATACACTAAAAATTAATGATGAGATTGTTCTCATTTCTGTTACATCCTTGAAATAGTGAAACTTTGAGTATTTTTCTGATAGCCAAGGACTCATTATCAAGAGTTTTATACTTTAATTAGATTTTGTTGGAAAAGGCTTAACTCCAATGTATATGTATATGTGTATGTGTATATGTATGTGTGTGTGTGTAATATAGAAAATATAGAAAAGAGACAGAAAGATGGTATAGCAACTATGGTATAAGTTTATATCAACCTAATTGCTGTGGGAGCTCCTTCTGCTCCTTCAGCCAATAACCTTTAAGATACAAGCCAATTTGGGCATGGTCTCTTATAATATAAATGCTGCTGTAAAGCTTGTGTTCACTGTCTTGCTTCTGGCTCTCACTTGTTGCTATTAGACTTTCTTCCAGTTCCCCATTCATACAGAAGACTGTGATCTAGGACAGAGATCTGTGAGTCTCTCCTAAATAAATAACCCTTTCTTATATGTAGTACTGAACTAGTGTGGGATTATTTTTTATCTTCTGCCATCACATGATCGATATGTTACTATTACAAGCATACAATTTGCTTTGTCCTGTAACATGAGGAGCTTGCTTGTCGAGGTTTCTGTCCTGCCTTGTTCCCACAGCTGGCAAGTCCCAAAGAAATCACACAGAGAGTCTACATTAGGTTATAAACTGATTGGCCCATTAGCTCAGGCTTTGTATTAGCTCTTATAACATATATTTTACCCCATTATCCTTAACTATGTTAGCCACATGGCCCGGTACCTTTCTCAGCTGGGCTGACAGAATATAGACAATTCTCTGGCAGCATTGCCCAAACTACTCAATGGAGTAACTACTCCAAGCATCCTATATAGTAATCAATAAGATATCAGAAGAGATAAAATTGCATATCAATAAAATTTTTGGTTCAAGATTGTGTTTTAAATATCTTGAAAAAATAGAGCTGGCAATGTTTTCTAACATCCCTAAAAACTTTGAGAATTCACTACATTGACTGCTAGAAAACAAAATGTAATTTATGTGACCTTGAAGTGACCATTCTTCAACAATAAACACAGAATAGATCATTAATTCTTTGTTACCTTATTGATCTAAAAATCTTCCAAAACACATGTGCTAGATGGGTACTGTAACTATATGGGTGGATAAGTGTTCATTTATTAATGTATTGGTATTTGCACTTAGCTATCATTAAATCAATATATTTATAAAACATGGTGTATGACAAAGGAAGCCAAAATGTGTTCATTAATTCTTCATGGTCTGACCATAAGAAAATGACATTGTTGGTTTCCCAATCTACTTTTGTGAGAAATAAATTAAGACAATTTTCCATCAAGATGAGAGGTTTGGCTTGATTTGAAAGAAGCTACTGGTTCTAATCTTCACATAGCCTTTCCCCCAAATATCAGTCTGACTGTTCCATAGGTCAGACACTTTTTCCTAGGGTATAGAGACTAATGTGTTACAGAAAATGATATTTAGAAGAGTCATAAGGAACAGAGATAGAGATTAGCTGCAGCCTGTGGCAGAGAAAGTCTGGGGTAGGAAATATAAATCCTAGGTACTGCAAAGATGGTGGACACCCCGATCTGAATAACACTGTGAGCCAAACCTTTAAAAATGTTCAATTACTGTTCATATGCCAAAGATTTATTTCTTTAGTGTATGTGTGTGGGCATATGTGTATATGTGTGTTGGATAGGGGAATGTCACATATATAAAAACTAAATGTGGAGGCCAAAGGCAACCTTTGAATGTTATTCTTCAGGCTCTATCCACATTATTATCATCATCATTATCATCATCGTCATTGTTTTTGTTGCTGTTGTTGTATTATTATTGAGACAATATCTTTCATTGGTCTGGAAATCACCAGGTAGGCTATTCTAGGGCTAGTCAGCAAGTCCCTGGCATCTAGCTGTTCCTTCTTGTCCCAGTACTAGAATTACAGGCTTTTGACAACAAACTTGACTTTTGTACATGAGTTCTTGGAAGGAATTCAAGTCCTCTTACACAATGGAAAGAACTTTACTGAGTGAATAATCTTTACAGTCATATACTATGGGGTTTTTTGGTATGCAAAATTTATCAAATACTTTTCAGTAACTGTTTTTATTGAATTTAAAGGTAAGAATATACTTCTTACACATTTGTAACAAAAGGCAACAGTTAATTGAAAACAATTACTGGAACACAGTTTGCACACACAGCTGCACACCTAGTATGTACCTCATACTATATAACACTCTGTACTTCATGCACTTTTAGAGCCATTCATATGACTTACTAAGTGATTTCTCCATGCTTCCATGTTGTAGATAAATAACTATACATGCATTCTTTTATCCTCAAACCATATTTGATAGTTTTAATATGTCAGGAATGTGTGCTCTTATTTTGGCCATATCCTGCTTTCCTATTATTTGAAAATAAAATATTACATTTATTCTTAGCTCTTAGTGACTTCTTTATTTTATTTTTATGCATATTTTGCCTGCATGTATGTTCATGTGTACCTGGCTCCTGTGGGGGCAAGAAGAAGGCTTTGAATTCCCTATAGCTGCAAATAATGGGTAGTATCATATTACCCAATGTGGATGCTGGAAACCAAACCTAGGTCCTCTACAAGAACATTAAGTTCTTAACCACTGAGCCCTCTTTCAAGTCATTGTTTTAATAATCCCTCAAAATTGGATATAGAGAGCTGAAATTCAAAAATGACTGTGATGGTGGACCACCACTATGTAATATACATTCAGTCCATCATTCCTGAGAAAAACAGCAACATTCTTACAGTATTTCTGCCCCAGTCTTATAGTATATAATATGAATAGGGTAAATAGATTGATTTTTTTGCCAAATTAAATAAAAACACAATAATTTCTTGTCCTAGCCCATTTGAACATTTGGAATTCTTTTGTCCCTTAACATATTTCTCTGGACTTTGATTTGTACAGGATGTTTGTGACCATTGAAAATTTATTAGCATGGATAAGAAGACACAGATGTCACAATCATGAAGGCATTATAGAGACACATCAGTTGGATTGACAGTGTTTTTGTAGGTGATATACATGTGCATAATGACTGAGCTAAATTCTATCCCAAGCATCTTTCTATCTGGCCCCATGTGTAGCATATTCAACTACAAAAGCCCATAACAACTTTATCACTGGAGTTCAGCTCTGTCTCCTGGGTCCCTGTCATAAACAATCTGTTAGTCTGTCAGAAAAAGAGATTGAGATTGGCTTAAAATGACTTGCTCTGTGAAAATCCTGCTGAATTTTATGTCAATTAAACCATTTCTAATGTGCTGCATTTTCCACTCACAGATGTCAGGGGGCAGATGGGTGCTTATTTGGGGATTCAGAAGTCTCTTTTAGCATCTCTGAAGTGTCTTAAGCAAACTGATGGCTGTTTCCCCAAGTTTCAAAACTTTAGCCAAGCTCATTTCAGCTTTGGCTTATTCCCCTCTCTATTAGTAACTACTCCTACTCAGAAACTGAGGACTAGAAAAGCACAGGTTGTGAAGACTGACTAAACCAAGAGCGTCCTGTGAATGTTTCTCACAGGTTCCCAGGAGACTAGCAGGGTAGATGATCAACTAGGCTTCATGTGTCACTTATATCAAGAATTCTCTGTTTTGGGGGGTTAGAGACATGGCTCAGTGGTTAAGGATATCATTGGTCTTATGGAAACATTAGTTCTGTTCCCAGCAAACAAATAAACTCATAATGGCTGACAACTTCATCTCCAGATGATACAACACACAAGTTTGGCCTTTTCAGTCCTGTACATGCATATACACATACATATACAGAAACAAAATAAAAATAAATCTTAAATTAAAAAAATATCCAGCTGTTTGTATACTCTGGATTTCTGCTGGGATTTTGTCTGAAACTTTTCCTGCCAAACTATTTTTAAAATCTACCAATTTGTTCATTTCTGCCCTTTCTTCCTTCCGTATTTTGAACAGTATTTTTCATTTTATTATTCGTGATTATTTGTGTCACCCTGCTTGTTTGTAGCCCAGATTGCTAACAAGTAGGTGCTACCTAATTTTTTAGCTTGTCTTTATCTTTTTAAATGATTAAAGTGTCTGTGATCAAAGTAGTAGGAAGCATGAAGGCATTGAACAAGAATGACATGTGCATGTGAGAAGTACAAATTACAGATAAGCAGAAGATTTATTGCAACAAAGGTAAAATTAAACAATAGATTTTTCACTAAGACTACTCCAATGGTCTAGAGTTGCAAGATGCTACAAAAAATAGCTAAGGAAGATAAATACTACAAAAAGGCATCTTTCTAGATTTCTTCTTTATTTCCAGCTGGTTTCTCAGTATTCTGTTATCTCTTCTCTTGACCATCTCCCATGTTTTTAAAAATTGCTATCATTGATTTTTCCACTCTTGAGTTTGTGACTACGGAGGGTGCTGCAAATGACTCAGGGTCCTCGGGAAGAGAAGGCAATGTGCTTTCCCCTCCTCTCAAGCCTTAGCTTTGGATTATTAATAGCATATTAACTGCTGTTCAGAAATAACCATCCACAGAGGAAAATGAAGTAATACTTATTACTAACCCTTCCTTAGAACTCATGTAGCCTTGGATTTTCCAGGTTGTCCAAGTGGTGACTTCTAAAAATATTTACTAGGAACAAAGATACATGTCTTGGGGAAATAGTAGGTCTGACTTATACTATTTATGTCACTTCAATATGCAAACAGCCCTGATCTGTCCAACAGGAGCCTCAGGACTCAGGTTTCAAGTTATTCACTCTGAGTCTAGTTGTATTTATTTATAACATGTTCAGGTACAAAATTAACTTTTCTCTCTGTTCTCCTGTACTTATAGTATCAATGAGACAAGTTATCTAATAGCCCACAAGTACATTCTACAGCAGTAGAAAGCAATGATAATTGTTATAGATACTCTCACTTTAAAAGTTGAAAAAGAATGGGTAAAGAACAATTCCTTAATTATGCCATTTCAAAATTCTAGTTTTAGCCCTGTGAAAAGAGACTTTAACTTGATTCTCACAAAAGGAGGCTCTATTTGGTTGCAAAAGCCTCCACCTTTATGATTTAAGATTTTTGTCAAGACAATCATTCTTCTCTAGTAAGAGCAACATCTTCATAAGTGAACATCTTTCATCCTACCTTTATGCCAAAAAAATCTAATTGATAAACACATTTTTAAATTTTTTGCTCTTTCCATTTTAGTTTTTACATCTTAATATGTGTATATTCTTATTTTCACATATGCAGACACACAGTGCAAGGATTCAAAGGTACGTGTGAATGTGTATATGGAGGCTCAAAATCGGTGCTTAGAATTATCCTTATCTACTGTTCCTTCTCATTCATAGAGACAGATCATATCAATCAAACTCAGAGCTTATGGACATGATAGCTTTGCTAGTAAGCTTCTTCTGTGGAACTCTTGTCTCTGCTTTCTGAGATTGGACTTTTAAGTGGGCTTATACAGCTACCCAGTATTTAGGAGTGTTCTGATGATCTGAACTCCAATCCTCATGCTTGTGTAGTAAGGGCTTAGCTGCTGATCAGTCTCCTCAACAAATACATACACACACACACACACACACACACACACACACACACAATTATGATTTTGTAGTCCAAGTTGGCCTGGAACTTACTCTGTAGCTCAGACTGTCCTGGAATTGACAAATTCACCTGTATCTGTTTCTCAGTGCTGCAATTAAAGTTGTAGACTGTTGCATGGTAAAACATGCACCACCACACATGGATCTTAAGTCCACTTTTATATGAACCAATTAATAATCAGTTCCATTGCACAAGAGCCAGACATAAATATTTCTCTGACTTGGGCTTAATGAAACATTGCCATGGGAATTCCTTATTCATGGTCATACTTTTGGGGATTTTTAATGTGTTCTCTTTGTAGAAGAAGAAAGCACATCTCCCTAAAACTCCACTGGCTACACTGGCCAGGATAAACGGTTGCCAACCTTTACCCTCCTCTCAATCCTTAATTCCAATTCCTCATATTTATCCCTAGATTTGTAGCAGACATAATTTTGCATCCAATCCTTCCTCTCTGGCCTCATTCTCAGGATGTTATACATCTTCTTCTATAGTCTTCCTCTGCCATTTGATCCTTTTGGTTCAGCCACTAACACTGAAGACACCCTATCCTTGGAAATCTGCTAAACACAATGATTAAGTAACCAGGTAGGTGATAGTCACTCTTCTTCCAATCCTCCAATTCCAATTCCCTAGTCTCATTTCCAACACTGTAGCAGACCACCTTACCTATGTCCTTTCTTCGATTTCATCCTCTACTCCCTTTGAACTCTACAAATTCCTCATGCCTCAGATTTTCTCCCTCCTATATACCCTCTCACCACCACCCCAGCTTTCTAGCCCATGCCTATTTCATCTTGTCAGTTCCCAATACTTAGAAAATACCTTCTACTCTGAACCCACAGTGGTCACTAGCAGTATCTGCCAAGGTTTTCTAGCTTGTCTTAATGTTAAAGTAATACATTCCACTATTTTTCCCCATACTAATCTCCTTTTCATAGGTATCAACACGAACTGAACAAACAACTGTAAAACTGAATGTCTTAAAATAGTAAAAACAATTATTTTATTTACACATCTTCAGTTTGATCATGTCTCAATAAAAATGAGCATTTGACATTCAATCAAGGTCCTCAAAGTTCTACTTCAATGTGGCAGTCTCATATGAAGGCCAGGCTAACTCTGTCTCTCCAGTAGAATATCAGTCTTACTAGCAAACTCTTTTAAATTTTTGCTGTAGTTTCTGCATTCATTTGTTAATATTAGGGTCTAATTTCAGTTTTACAGCTTGCACTGAAAACCATTGGCTTTCTATGAGACCTCTGGGCCTTCAAAACTTGATTGGCTTTCAGAACTACTGAGGCATTCAGCTCCAATACAGATGTGAGTAGTTCATTGTTGGACTGCCCAGGCCATATTATGTAAACTATATTTATTCTATAAGTTCTGTTCTTCTAGACAACCCTGAGTAATATACTGCACCTTGATTCCTCAATTGCATTAGGAACGTGGAGTAGCTATTTATCCTAGTTTCAGAAAACACACAGCATTACGCTGCGTCATTAAAAAGTAAAAGCTTGCAACTGACCTTAACATAAATCATAAAGGGTAAGATCAGTAATTCCTCTCTCCCCTGACCTTCTCAACCCTTGTGTGTGTGTCTGTCTTCAGTTTCTAATATTATTGACAATATGTATAATATAACTTTATGTATGCATAAATAAAAATAATATTAAAAAGATAATGTAAACAATAAAAACAAAAGTCACTCATTGCTGCTATTGGTAGCAAACCTTATAAATCCTAAGCATTCACATCAACAAAGATTTTCTTTAGGATTTGAGATTATGTGTACCTCATATTAACATTACAAATCTCTCAGTATTCTCCTCTAAAAATCTTAATAAAGAAAATTTTAGAGCTTCACAAAGACCTGGACCTTTATATAAGGTTTTCAACTAATCTTTTATCTGCTCTATATCTAAAGCTTTTACATTATCTGCACAGCTAGGAATAATAGCTTAATTTTCTTTGCTATCTTAGTAATTGTATCTATGCTCAGGCTTTTCTTGATTTTTACCTATAGCTAATCTTGATTCTCTATAAAAGTGTGGCAGGCTACAGAGTAGTTCATAAGTTACTGAGCACATATAAAAGGTTCATTGTAACCTACTTTTCATATCAGATTTAAAAGATAATGGTATACGGTGGGACAGATCTAACGGGAGACCACCAAGTCCAGTCGGAATGGGACTGATGGAACAGGGGACCAAACCGGACTCTCTGAATGTGGCTGACGGTGGAGGAGGACTGAGAAACCAAGGACAATGGCAATGAACATGAACTCTACAGCATGGACGGGCTCACTGTGAGCCTTGTCAGTTTGGTTGCTCACCTTCCTGGACTTAGGGGGAGCTGGGAGGACCTTGGACTTAACATAGTGAAGGGAACCCTGATGGCTCTTTGTCTTGGAGAGGAGTGAAGTGGGGTATGGGTGGAAGGGAGGGGAGGAAAGGGGGAGGGGGAGGGGAGGAGATGGAAATCTTTAATTAAAAAAAGAGAAAAAAAATCTAAAAAAAAAGTACAAGTACAATATTTGGGTGTTATGTATGTCTATATGTATATAAATGTCTAATTAAAAAAGAATATCCATGTGTACAAAGAACATTTTAGAATTTCTATTAATTTTAAAATATCTTACCATACTGTGATTACTGTAGAAATAAAAATTATTCCAGAAAAAAAGATAATGGTACAATACTACAAGTCTAAATTTAAGTTGTTTCCCACATAGTACATAAAGACATAATTTGTAAGACAATAGAGCAAATGAAGAGCAGAAATAAAGAAGCGAGAGAGGAGAATTCTGTATGCCTCCAAAAACAGGTTAAAATTAATCTCAGATAGGTGGTTATAAATTTAAAATGTTAATAGCAAAATTTTGGCAATCATTATGCAAGAAGACATATAATTTTAGAAATTACCTGAGAAGTAAAGGATATCACAAAAATATAAATTTAATACAACATAATTCAAAAATGGAATAAAATGGTAACATATAGGACCTATTATATATAAAAGTGAAATACCACAGTGGTAAGTGTGAATATAGATTTGGCATTAATTTTACAAAATTTAAATGTATTAAACTCTACAGTGAAAAGACAGAGACGTCTGAATAAATTTAATAAAATGATACAAACAACCTCATTTCATTTAAAGATATAAATGAATTGAAAGCTACAGCACAGAAATGATATATAATAGTAACTGAGTAAACCTAAGAGCATCAGACAAAATAAAATAATGATACAGCTACTTGAATGAATAAAAATAGCATCTGATCATCATAAAAGTTTACTCTATCTTCTGAATAACAGTGCTATAAGCACATATATTTCCACCACATCACAAACTATGAAGAAAATTTGATTATAGAGCTTAGAGTTGCAAAAAGATTAAGCTGCATTTCATATGCATGTCGGTATTAAAATATAAAAAGCAAGGAAAAAGGATAGATAAAGATTTTAGTACAAACATAAAGAATAGAAAGGAGATGAAAACAGCAAATAAAACTAAGTTATTTGATAAGATTACAAAAGCGAAAGTAGATGAAAATTTATCCTATATTTGTATATCAAGAGAGTTATTAATATTCAAATAGTACTATAGAAATCACAGCGACATTTACTGGAAAATTTAAGGCATTACATGTGAAAAATTAAAAATTTAAGAATAACACAAAAATCTTAGAAAAGAAAATCAAACATAGAAGACTCATCTCTTTGATTTAAAATCTTTCTGCAGAAATAAACATTGCATACTAGAAGAATATGGACAAGCCTCTAGACAAGTGAATAGAAAAGAAATCAGAACTAAATCTCAACCTTGCTAATTGAAGCTTGACCTCAGTGTCAAGAGATAACACTGGAAAAAAATGTATCTTTTGAAGAAATAGTAGTGAGACAAATATCCACGTGCCGAAAATTGAATGCCTGTGTTAGGTCATGAAATAACACGAACTCAACTAATCAAAGACACAATGAGAGAGAATTCTTTAAAGAAGCTAAAATTCTTTAAAGAAAATAAAATCTAGGGTTGGGAAAATGGTTCAGAGATTAAGAGCATATAGCACTTTTGTAGAAGAGCTAAGTTGTGTTCCCAGCACAATGTCAAAAGACTCACAGTTACTTCTGACTCCACTTCCTGGGAATTCTGACACCTTTTATTTTCATAGCATCTGAACTCATGTATACATAACCACAGTGTGTGTGTTTGTGTGTGTGTGTGTGTGTGTGTGTGTGTGTGTGTGTGTGTGTGTGTTTATTTAAATAAGAAGTAGGAAAACAAAAATAAATCTTCCTTTAAAAAAGAAAGCAAGACATAAGAGTTTCTATACATTTGATGTGTCAGATGCCTTGAACCATCATTGGAGCAGGAATCCTGTAGCTAGACAAATCACAGGTATTAGGCAAAAACCTACTACTATGATTCTGATAACAGGAACTAAACAAAGTGTTAAACTAACTCCTGGTTGCTTATAGTTATAATAACCATAGATTATTGCTTACCAAACCTTTCATGAGAGAAACTTCAGCTTCTTTTTGTTTTTTGAGAAACGTCTATATGCAATAGATAATTAACATGGAGACTCACTCCTGATCAAGTTGCAGAGAGTTAGGGCTATGGAATATCTAGTCCTAGAGAAGATTTCCATATCACACCTCCTCTTCCCAACTTTCAGAGGATATAGAAGAAGAGAGTCAGACAGAATATAAGCCAGAGCAGGGTGACTAAAATGACATGAAGTTTTCTGGACACAACAGGGCAGCTGAATATATGAATTCATGGCAAATGTAATACTATGAACAAGACCTTTACAAGCCAGGCAAAGTCCCAACATGGAGAGGGAAAATGAACATTCTTAGATGAAGAGCTATTTATTGGCAATTGATACATGTGGAGAGAAGAACATTCATTTTCTAGAAGAGTTGGCACCTGGAAGGCTCAGCAAGATTCTGTGGATGGCCACAAACCCAGGGTTATATGAGCAGCAAAATTTGAAATCAATACTTTTTGTACTTTTAGTAGATACACAAAATCAGGTGGGTAGGGAAAGGTGGTTGGTTCTGAGCCAAGCTAAGGAATGGGAAGAATATCATCAAAATACATTGTATGAAATTATGGACAATTAATTTTAAAAAGTGTGATTTAAAGACATGAAATGACAAAACTGCTTCCATAAATATCTTGCTGAATTAGAACCCAATTAATTTTCTTGACTATAGACAGATTTGAGACACCTGTTGTTTTTTTTACCATTGTTTCCAACTAATCTTATTTTGTGTACCAATCTCAGATCCCTCTTCCTCCCATCCTTCCACTTCCCCTACCTTCTTCTTATTCCATCTCCATCCACTCCTCAGAGAAGGTGAGGCCTCCAATGGGGAGGCAACAAAGTCTGTTGCATCACTTGAGGAAGGGCCAAGGCCCTCCTCCTATATCTAGGCTGAGCAATGGATCCCTCCATCATACATTAGGGATAAATACTTGTTTCACTATTAGTATCCCCACAAACTGCCCAAGTCAAACAACTGCCACCCACATTCAGAGGGTTTAATTCGATATTATTCTGGTTCTCAAGGTGTCAGTCTGGGGTCAGTGAGCTTTCACTAACTCAACTATGCTGTTTCTAAGGGTATCCCTCTCATAGTCTTGGTCCCTTGGCTCATAATATCACTCCTCCCTCTCTATGACTAGACTTCAGGAGTTCAGTCAAGTGATTAGCTGTGAAACTCTGTATCTGCTTCCATCAATTACTGGATGAATGTTCTATGATGACAAATAAGGTAGTCATCAGTTTGATTATAGGGGAAGGGCATATTTGGTATCCTCTACTGTTGCTTAGATTCTTAGGACTCATCCTGTGATTTCTTGGGAAGTTCTCTAGTCCGTTGTTTCTCACTAACAGAACAATGGCTCCCTCTTTCAAGTTATCTCTTTCCTTGCTCTTCCTCTCTGTCCTTTACCCAACTTGATATTCCGGATCCCTCATGCCCTCCTCCCTGCTCCCCTGCTCACCTCCTCAATCTCCTACCATCTTCCCTGTCTCCCCCCACACTGCCAGTTTACTAAGGAGATCTTGTCTATACAATTTATTTAATTTTTTCATTTGTAGTAAGAGGAGCAGGCCACATCCCACTGCCTGGCTAGCTTACACCTGAAATAACCACACAGAAATTTTATTAATTAAATTACTGCCTGGCCCATTATCTCTAGCCTCTTATTGGCTAACTCTCACATCTTGATCTAACCCATTTTTAATAATTTGTGTAGCACCACGAGGTTGTGGCTTACGTCTGTCTCAGGCCAGAGCTTTATGGCATCTGTCTGTCTGTGTTTTCTTTCTCCTAGAATACAGTTATGTCTTCTCTGCCTATCTAAGTTTTTTCTGGCATGAGTCTAACCAGCGTCCATCTAGGGCAAGAGAATCATGGCATCTGCCACACTGCCCTTCTTCCCAGAATCCAGTTCTGTCTTCCCACCTATCTAAGTTCTGCCCTATCAAAAGCCAAAGGCAGTTTTTTTATTTAACCAATGAAAGCAACACAAATACAGAAGGACCTCCTACACCATTTGTTCACTCTATTTTGTTCACCCTTTTTAAAAAGACTTACATTTTTTTGAATTCTAACAAAAACCTATAATGTATAAAAGGAGCAGGAAGATATGGTATAGAGCCATAGAAATCAAATGTATCAATAGAAACACATCACATTAACAGCAAAGGAAAACATCTATTTTGATATTTAAAATATTACAAGAAATAAAGGAAAATGTAAATATAATATTGTAAATGCATAATCACAACTGACAATCCAAGCATAATTTCTGAATACTTAAAACAAACTATCTTAAATAAAAATACATATTTAAATGAATCTTACTATCAAATAAAGAATTGATGTTTCTAAAGGTGTAGAGGTGAACAGATTTTTTTTTCTTTCTGAGAGAGAAGGGAGAGAACATGAAGTTGAGCAAGTAAGGAGTTGGGAAAAGATCTGGGATGAGTTTGAGAGGGGAAATCACATGAACAAAATACATAATTTTATCCATTCTTCCACTGAAGGGCATCTAGGTTGTTTCCAGGTTCTGGCTATTACAAATAATGCTGCTATAAACATAGTTGAACAAATGATTTTGTAATATGATTGGGCATCTCTTGGGTAAATTCCCAAGAGTGGGATTGCTGGGTCCTGGGGTAGGTTGATCCCAAATTTCCTGAGAAACCTCCACACTGCATTCCAAAGTGGTTGCACAAGTATGCATTCCCACCAGCAATGAAATCTACAGCATGGACGGGCTCACTGTGAGCCTTGTCAGTTTGGTTGCTCACCTTCCTGAACTTAGGGGGAGCTGGGAGGACCTTGGACTTAACATAGTGAAGGGAACCCTGATGGCTCTTTGGCTTGGAGAGGGGTGGAGTGGGGGTATGGGTGCAAGGGTAGGGAGGGAAGGGGGAGGAGGAGGGGAGGAGATGGAAATTTTGAATAAAAAATGAGAAAAAAAAGAAGGTGAATCTAAAATATATATATATATATATATATATATATATATTTTAAATATTTAAATAGAAAAAATTTAAAGTACAAATCAAACAGTCACAAATATGCATCAAATCAAAATACTACAAGCAAGAAGAAAGCTGAACACAAATTCAAGAAATATGGATAAAGATAAAATAGTTTTACATAAGGGAAATGGGGATTTCAAATAAAAAGGAGAGGACTAGAGAGATGAGTCAGCAGTTAAGAGCATTTGTTGCTCTTCCAGAGGATCTGAATTAAGTTCCCATCCCTCATATCAGGTTTCTCATGATCATCTATAATTGTAGCTCCAGGGAATCTCCATCTACAGAGACTTACACTTAAGTATGCAGATATACACACCTATATGTAATTTAAAAATAATAAAATAAGTATTTTCAAAAATGGAAAGGATAAAAATAGACAAAAAACAGAAGTATTTAAGTAGGTACTTATTAAAACTTTTCTAATTTGATGAGACAATACACCTTTTTACATACGAGATAAACTGGTTAATAAACACAGAGTGAGACAATACCACACACGTACACGCATGTACACACATTTCACACACATACACACACAAAGCAAATTTACACATGAAAAGTTGCTGAAAAAAACTGATGCAAAGCTCCAAAAGCATTTGAAACTTTGAGCTCAGAAGAATAAAAACAGAAATTGCAAGTGAATTATTATCAGAAACTAAACAAGACAGATAGCTTTAGAGTACTGAAAGAATTTTAAAACTGTCAACCTGGAATCATATTCATGACAGCATATTTCAATAATGAAAGCAAGAGGATGTCTCTTCAAGTCAGCAAAGAAAAAGATAATTCATGCCCAGCCAAATTAAGTAACACTGAGGAGAGAATAGCATAAAAGTTAAAAATGAATATTGGTAATATTGCAGTTTTAAGGATGCAGTGCAGCTTACTGGAGATACCTATTAATTTTTAAATAAACTTAAAATCCTGTAGCACCTACAAAAATAAGACTTCAATGCATTAGCCAATAGAGAAGATATTGATGAGATGCAAAGGCTGGAAGGCAACTGAGTGGTAGGAAAATAGATGAAATACATGGAACAAAAACTTAGATAAAGGAACAATATAAAACACAAATGCAGCTACATCAATAATTTTGTTAAATAAAAATTATGTGAATGCACTCTCCTGGTTATCGATAAACCTAGATGAATCTGGGAAGAGGAAATTTTAACTGAAAAAAAATCCTCATAAAATTGCCTTTGGAGAAATTTGCAGAATATTTTCTAAATTAGTGATTGATATGTGAGGTCCCACCTTAAGCAGGTGGTCTTGGGTGATATAAGAAAAAGGATGAGCAAGCCATAAGGAGTAATATGTTAATGTTTACAGTTATTGCATATTTGTCAAGACTAAGATAATTGAATTGGAGATATAGTAAAAAGTAGTAATCTAATGAAAACATTAAAAATTGTATTATAAGAAACAAGGTAGATTCAGCCAGAAATGTAAGCAGAAATAGAGAAAGGGGTAGACCAAGTAAGAATGAATTTAGAAACTCAACAATAATAAGTGCTATATAATTAAAACAGAGCTCAAGAACACATGAAGGAAAATGACATAGTAAGCAAAAGAAAATTAACCAACTACAAATATAGGTTAAAAATTCACCATTCTTTCAATAATTGATTAATTTGAGATGAAAATAGTTTCTAGAATCCTCAGATAATGCTATCTCTTTACTTAATTTCCATAACAAAATAATGCTTATTCATTCTTTGTCCATAATGGATAGGTGGAGGATTAAAGTAGAAATCAGATAACTAAGGAATTATTTGAAATAGGAAAAGGAAATCAAAGTTCAGTCTTAGAAAATATCAATAAGAAATTTAAAAACATTTATGTTTTTGAGATTCAGACACAGAAGTAAATGTAGATGTAGATATAAGTACAGATTCAGGGAGATGAAGATATCAATGTAGCTGAAGATGCAGATAGAGATACAGATGTGGTTGCAAATACATGTCTCTCTCATGCTAAGGAACAGAAAAACCAAAATGGATTTTGAAAAGGAACAACAAAGTGGACGTCCCTGAACTTAAGTTTCTGTAAGATCTTATATAAATATTATTATATAAATATATATTGCATACATATATTTTTACTTTATCTAATTTAATTTTTTTAAGAAAGTTGTTTTCTAGTTTTTTATTATTATTGTTAGTGTGGTTTGTGTGGGTGTTTATGTGTATAATGTGTCCATGTATGATGTTTGCGTGTATGTGATTGTGGCAGGGGATCCATTCATCTCCCCATGAAGGATAGATGACAGCTCTAGGCACTGATTTACTTTTCATCTTGAATTCTAAGTATCAAATTCTGGTCACCAGGCTTGCTCAGCAAGGGCTTTTACTCTCTGAGTCATCTTTCTGGCCCCAGTGTTTTGACTTTTTGTAAATTATAGTTGTTCAAAATTAATCTTAACTGTCTGGACTGCTCATTTAGAGTACTGAGTCAGGGTAAGTTTCCTTTCCTTGACCACCTTTCCAATTTATATGAACCAGTTGTTTACACTTGACAAGTCATCTGTAGCAAGTGATACAATGACTATCATGTTTACATAATTGCCTGGAATGATTTGAACTCGGCTGTTGTTTGTTGAAGCTATAAGAGATTCGGGGATTCTGAAGATTTCTACTGTACAAACCCCTCAGTTTGGTTTAACTGGTGATGTGCGATTTACCACTTTCCCTATGGATTACCACTGCCCATGGAGATTACCACTTCTTCTGTGGATTACCAATAGCCATACGTCATAAGGGAGAAAATATTTTAGTGCAAAGCAGTATGTAAGCAACCATACTTCGAGAATTTTATATCAAAAATAGATATGATATGAAATTCTAAATGATATGTGGGTTTCTGTGTTTATTCATTAAAAAGCATAACCCCTTACCAACTATTCCTTAATGAAATACTGAGTCTTCACTGCTATGCATTGTTGGGAGGAAGTGAAATCAAATTCTACATTGAGGGAAATGAACAGTTCTGTCAAATATTAAAACTTTTATCCATAAAATCTTTAGATATGGATAAAAGTTTGATTTTTCTAGTCCAAAAATGGAGATTTTACAAATTCTTCTAGTTATGATATCATAAAAACCACAGAAATAATTGGCAAAATGTGGTTTCATTGCTTACTAATTTTCATGATTATTGTCAATAAGACGAATCTTCTGGAGAGTTAATAAAATCTTTAGTTATATACATATTTAAGCTGATTATTTACAATTATGTGGACATGGGATCTAAGAAAATGTCTGTGTATATTGGAACTGGGATTTTTTTATTTCTGTTTAAAAGCCTGTAATATACTTTTTTGTACATAATAGTTCCATATCTGTCAAAGAAAAATAAAATAATTCATTCTGTCTTTATTTTTAAAACAGGTAGGATGGAAACATTTGAATTGTGTCTAGCCAAGATTTAGTAGAAAACCATGCTTGTGTGTGTGTGTGTGTGTTTGTGTGTGTGTGTGTGTGTGTGTGTGTGTGTGTGTTTTATAAAAGGTAGTTGCACAAGATAGGTACATCCATGCAACAATTTCTTAAATTAGATAAGATGAAATAAGCACACATATTGCTTGACTTGGTACAATTTCAAACATAAGACGAAAATTCAGCAAAAGAAAGGAAAGAGCACAGCATATTTGGCAAGATAATTGTAATTTCACAATAAACATATTAACATATTTGTGAAGTCTTTGAAAGATAAACTTGAGAGTTGACAACCACAGACTGACTGCAAAGCACATATGGCATTAGAAATAAAAAAGAGAGAAAAGTAATGCTTAGTTTACCAACAAAGAAGAAGTACAATACTGAAAATAAATTGAGGAAATTTCAAACCCTGGGAATCTGCCAATATTCTCCAGAAGTTGAGAAGAAATTTCAAATGAAGAAATCTTAATTTGCTTTTCTCTAAAGTATCACAGATTGAACCTGTGATATTTTCTTCAAATGTACAGGGGTGGTTTTTTTTTTGAGGTAAGTAAGCACAGAGGATGGCCAGTCCCTCCTTTGCATTTAGTAAAAAAATATAGAATTTGAATTATCAAATGCACATATATTGTTCTGAGATGAAATAAAACTTTGACAGTTCACATTTGATGCTCATTCTGTTCTGTATTTTCTTCCATTTTTAATGTGTTTATTTGTTATATTTCAAATATATCAATACTCTTCCTCTATGTATATGTGTGCAAAACTTGTATGTCTGATGCTTGCAAAGGTCAGAAGAGGGTTCCAGATGCCCTGAGACTTGAACTACAGATGGTTGTGAACTGCCATCTGGGTACTGAGCAGAATCCAGATGTTCTACAAGAGCAAGTGTTCTTAATGGCAGAGCCATCACAATAGCCACTGTTTCTGTATTTTCTTACCTTCCTGTAAGTTATTCTAATGATTGTACATATTACCTGGACAGAAATAGTCTTTAGAAAACTAAACTATGTAAACCAGCTTCTGTATCTGGTGCCCCAGTAGACTGACACTGGTCCTTTCAGAACATGTTTTTTTATGTTCTGATTTTAAAAAACCTTGCTCCAGATTGTTGCTAAATACTTAGCATAACTTAACTGAATTCAGTTTTCAAATTCTTCGTTGACTTTTGCATTTCATTCACCCTACATTTGTGATTGTTACTATTCTCTTTCTATTCATTGGTTTGCTTGCATCTTCTTTAAATTCCTATACCTTTTTAGAAAGTTTATAAATATTGTTTTAATTTGTTTCTGTGTCCTTGTATTCATAGGCAATTCTCATTGGAGATCATTCAATATTACTGGTGGATTTTGGAGGAGCACATACTGTCTTTGTCTTTCATATTGTTTGTCTTATTATAATGAGACCTGAACTTTTGGGCTCTTTTCATTGATTATGTATTGAGATTCTGGACTTCTAAGTTGGGTGGAAGTTTTGGGATTTTTCATTTTGTTTGTTTGGTTTCAGTGCAAGTTTAGTAGACTTCAGATCAGAAAGGATGAGCTTGAAGGTGAATTCTTCACAATCCCAGTGTTGATATTTGATTGAAGGGATATAAATGATTCCTATTGAGTCACAAGCAAATGATCATGTGCACAGAACAAGTAGCTGCATCTATTTCAGGTGGTTTGCAAGCTATATTTCCTGAGCTATGGCGAGAATTGTGAGGATACTATGTGTGAGCTAGGGTCATGGACACTAATAAATCTAAACTAGCATGCAAGGTGTAAGACTGAGGATAGGCTTAAGGGTTGAGGGTGGTGCTAGTAGGCAATATTCCAGGTATTAACCAGGTTGGACCAGTGCAAAAATGGAGGTTGATATGACTCTGGTGCGCTATTGTCCAGGCAACTTATCAGACTGGCCCATTCTACAGAATAGGAAAAGTGTTTAGTTTGGGGAGTATGCAAGCAGAATATGGTCCAGAAAACTCACCAAATTGAATGAGAGCATGGTGTGTTTGGTTCAGGTTGTATTTATAGGTTGAATACAATACCAGGGGCTAGGTTTAGAAGACCTGACTATACTAAGATACTGCACAAAATGTGAAACACGGGTTAAGCCTGGAAATTGGTGAAAATGCAGATGGACAGTAGTGTTCCTTTAAGGAACACATCCAGTGGTTGGAGTGCTAGGTGAGCTTGTATCCTGTCAAATTGACATTATTAACTATTGCTGACAGAGAAAAGTAAAATATAAAATAAATTGTATAAAATAATAGAACAACAGGTGATCCTTGAGTATTAGACTGGGATGAGAATCAAGAACAGACAGAATAACACTCATGAGCCAAGGGAAGATGAAGAAAAGATGACATGAATTTTGAGAGTGATCCTGACAGGGAAATACACTGACCTGAGCTAGATCTTTCCTTTTGTGTCTGACATACGAATCAGTATGTCATGCCTGTTACATTGCATACAAAAGAAACCCAGAAATTCTTCTAAGGAGAGAGAGAAACAAAACTGTAATTATGCAGAAATAAATGTACAGGAACAAGAGGAGACAAGTTGACTTTAGAGAAAGTTGAGCAACTGCTGTCAGAATGGGGATCCAATGTGACAACAGCACTGTGCTTGAGACTTGTTACAAAAGTCATTTCTCCAATGTTCCTCAAAAGCCATCTTTTCAGGGATCAAGAATTAACAATAGCTCTTCAAAAAACAGTCTACTGTTCTGATGCATAGTAGCATTTATAAATCATTGAAATCCTTCTTATTGGATCACCATGGAATAAAGTTAGAACTTAACAATAATTCTACTCCCAGAAGGCCTACAAACTCTTGGAAATTGAACAGTCAACTATTGAACCACCCCTGGGTCAGGGAAGAAATAAAGAAAGAAATTAAAGTCTTCCTTGAATTCAATGAAAATAAAGACAGAACATACCCAAACCTATGGGACACTATGAAAGCAGTGCTAAGAGGAAAGTTCATAGCTCTAAGT
This sequence comes from Arvicola amphibius, assembly GCF_903992535.2. Taxonomy (NCBI): domain Eukaryota; kingdom Metazoa; phylum Chordata; class Mammalia; order Rodentia; family Cricetidae; genus Arvicola; species Arvicola amphibius. The sequence goes on along the minus strand of NC_052048.2, from coordinate 71,521,936 downwards.
ACCCACATTAAAAACAAAAACAAAGAAAAAAAAAAACGGAGAAAGCTCACATAGAGACATAGAGACTTAACAGCACACCTGAAAGCTCTAGGAAAAAAAAAGCAGACTCACCCAGGAGGATTAGAAGATTGGAAATAATCAAACTGAGGGCAGAAATCAACAAAATAGAAACACAGAAAACAATCCAAAGAATCAATGAAACAAGAGCTGGTTCTTTGAGAAGGTCAACAAGATTGACAAACCTTTATCCAAATTAATCAAAAGGCAGAGAGAAAACATGCAAATTAACTAGATCAAAAATGAAAAGTGGGACATAACAACAGACACTGAGGAAATTCAGAGAATCTTTAGGTCTTACTACAATAGCTTATATGCCACAAAATTGGAAAATGTAAAAGAAATGGACTTGTTTTTAGATAAGTACCACTTACCAAATTAAATCAAGACCAGGTGAACAATTTAAACAGACCTATAAGTCATAAGGAAATAGAAGCCGTAATAAAAAACCTCCCAACCAAAAAAGCCCAGGACCTGATGGGTTTAATGCAGAATTTTATCAGAACTTCCAAGAAGAACTGATACCTATTGTCCTTAATGTGTTTCACATAATAGAAACAGGAGAATTATTGTCAAACTCTTTTTATGAAGTTACAGTCACCGTGATTCCAAAACCACACAAAGACCCAACCAAGAAAGAGAATTACAGACCAATCTCACTCATGAATATCGATGCAAAAATTCTCAATAAAATTCTGGCAAACAGAATACAAGAATACATTAAAAAATTATCCATTACGATCAAGTAGGCTTCATCCCAGAGATTCAGGGCTGGTTCAACATATGAAAATCTATCAATGTAATCCATCATATAAAAAAAACTGAAAGAAAAAACACATGATCATTTCATTAGATGTGGAAAAAGCATTGGACAAAACTCAACACCCCTTTATACTAAAGGTTTAGGAGAGGTTAGGGATACAAGGATTATACCTAAATATAATAAAAGCAATATATATAGCAAGCCAACAGCTAATATCAAATTAAATGGAGAGAAACTCAAAACCATTCCACTAAAATCAGGAACAAGACAAGGCTGTGCACTCTCACCATATGTCTTCAACATAGTTCTTGAAGTTCTAGCAATAGCAATAAGACAACACCAGGAGATCAAGGGGATTCAGATCGGAAAGGAAGAGTCAAATTTTCATTATTTGCAGATGATATGATATTGATATTGAGATCTTTAATCCATCTGGACTTGATTTTTGTGCATGGTGATAGATCTGAATCTATTTTCATTCTTCTACAGGTTGACATCCAGTTCTGCCAGCACCATTTGTTGAAGATGTTTTCTTTCTTCCATTGTATACTTTTAGCTCCTTTGTCAAAAATCAGTAATTCATAGGTTTGTGGGTTAATATCTGGGTCTTCTATTCAATTCCATAGGTCGACTTTTCTGTTTTTATTCCAGTACCAGGCTGTTTTTGTTACTGTAGCTCTGTAATAGAGTTGAAGTCAAGGATGGTAATGCCTCCAGAAGTTTCTTTCTTGTAAAGGATGGTTGTTGGCTATGGACTTGTTTTAAAGTACCTTAATTTTGATGAGGTATGTATCTTATAGTACTATCCATCACTTTATCATAAAAAAAGTGTTGGATTTTGTCTAAGACCTTTTCTCTCAAGCCCCCGGATATAGTCTTACATGTTAGTAAATGTCCCTACTAGAAATAAACAAGGAATATCTTACTTCCATACCTGATATCAATCAGTATAAATCATCCCTGGAGATAATAAAGGCAATGGAAGCTTCTATTACTGAAGAAGTGGAAAATTATTTGTATAGTGAGAAGGTGAAATTATTAAGAGTCAGATACTGATTCCAGATATTTTCACATCCTGCTTGCCACTGGTTTAGCCATCATGGTAGAAGAAAGAAAAGAACTTAAACAATTTTAAAATAAGGCAATCACTTAGGAACTGTCTGAGAGTTTTGAAGTGCCCACTTTAGTGATCTCCTGCAGATAACAGTTCAAGGAAATCAAGCTATTGTCATACCCCACAACATGCAGGCAATCAGACAATTCCATTATCAATTCAGAAAGTAGTCAGTAAATCCTCTACCAAAAGATAGATATGTTAAAAACAACATGATTATCAGTAGTAGAACCACTAACTATATATATTTTTGTGGCACAGACTGTTATGTACTGAACATTGATACTCAAAATATGATGGTGATACTCAAAATCTGATAGGCTTATTAGAAGGTATTCACCTAAGTGAAGCATTAGGGAAGAGCCATCATGATATAATTAATATATAATTAATGTGCCCCGGAAAAGAGTTACGTGAGGACTAGGTGTGTATCCAAAGGTTATAGTATTTGTTACTCTTCAGAGTGCTAGAGTTTGGCTCAATTGCAAGTATCTACATCTGGCAGGGCAATACTGCCGGTAACTCCCGCTCCAGGAGCATGTGATATCTCTGATCTCAACAGCCTTAACAAACACTTGTACTCATATGTATATATATGTGTGTGTGTATGCACACACACACACACACACACACACACACACACCACAGACACACACAAAAGAAAATAATTTTTTTAAGTTTTTCAAGACAGGGTTTCTCTGTAGCTTTGGAGCCTTTTCTGGAACTAGCTCTTATAGACCAGGCTGTCCTTGAAATCACAGAGATCCACCTGACTCTGACTCCTAAGTGCTGGGATTAAAGGCCCATGCCACCACTGCCTGGCAAGAAAATAATTTTTTATTAAAAAAAAAAAACAGAAGCTGGCCTTTGTCTACCACATGAGGACATAACGAGACAGTGTACATCTGAGAGCCAGAAGGAGTGCACTTTGTAAGAAGTGGAATCACAATTTTATCTTGGTACTCCTAGTTTTCAGAGATGTGGGGGAAATTGTTTATGATTTTTTTAAAGATTTTTGGAATTGACTAAAGCAAACTTTCTTCCCCTTTCCCTGCTGGTTGGTACAAACCGAATGGGCCAAGCTGAAAAGACTCTACGAAAACATGTCTTAGCTGTTTCTGCCTTCATAACTGATGGACTGGAAGGTGTCCCCTCCTTGATTCAAATGTTGCCAATGTCATAAGAATGGTCTAGGCCATTGAGAAGTAGTTAAATCATGCATATGATTAAAGATCTTAAGGAAGACGGCCACTCAGAGTTTAGTTGGTTCAGTCTTCAATATTCCACAATGAGAAGGCATCAGAGTCATTCTTTTGGGAATATCCAGAAGCCAAAGCCACCTTGAAAAAAGAGCATCCTTCACTAGACAGCACAATTTCTAGACAACCTTGAATTCCCCTACTTTGAAAACTGTCAAAAAATTATTTTCTTTTCTTCAAAATTTTATAGTGGAAATACAGGCTGAGAAAATGTCTCGTTCCTCTCCTTCTCTTTTGATCTCATGTTCTCTCCCTTATCTTACTTCACCTGAAGGGATCACATTTATGATAGTCCAAGTGACAAGATGTTAAAGAACATTGAGATATTTGTTGCCTCCAGGAGATCATATGGAGTTCTGTGCTGAACTTCTCAGAAGTGTTTTTTTTTTTGTCCTATTTCTGCTACTCTATCTGACAAAATCCACAACCAAATGTAGACCTCCAAAGCAAAGTATTTCTTGACTATGTAGGATGGAAGTATTCATTTTTACTATCTCTTTTGCCAGACAGCAGAAGTTTTTTGTTTTTTGTTTTTTGTTTTTTTTTATTTTCAGAGGGACAGTATCTCTGTGTTAAGGATATGGTGAAGACCAGCTATTCCACTCAGCTTTAGCTGTCAGCTTGAAACTGGTCAGAGTCATCTCAGAATAGTGTCTCAATGCAAGGATTGTCTAGATGAGAGAGGTCCATGGAAATGTCTGTGGAGCTGGGAGGGCACTGTCTTGATTATTAATCAATTTAGGAGTGCCTAGCACCATCATTACACATTTGGCCCTGGGCTGTATAAGAAAGCTAGTTGAGCATCATTTCTCCATGATATCTGCTCTATGTCCTTGGATGTAAATTTTCTGGTCAGAGGTAATATTCATGGAATAGTAAACATCCCTGCCTTTAAGTTCTGCTCTTGATTTTTTCTATCAAATGTAGGCTATAACCGGGAAGCATAAGATAACATAACACCTTTCCATCCCTAAGTTGTTTTTGATGTAAGCACTTTATCACAGCAATAGAAAGGATGGAAGACCACCAATTCATTATCCTTAATTAATTTTCCTTATGACTGGCTCTGGCTTCACACATTTGAGTCTTACAGTGGATTCTTGAATAACCACAAACACCTGGACATATTTCTTGAAAATTTTGTTTTATATATTGAAAATAAGTGTTGATTAAAGAAGAATTGGAAAAGATGCAAATCTAGAAGAGGCTATTTATACTAATAGATTATTATTTAACCACAAAAATAACAAAATAATGGTATTTGTTTTTATTTTTTTTATTTTTTTCTCATTTTTTATTAAAGACTTCCATCTCCTCCCCTCCTCCTCCCCCTTTCCCTCCCCTCCCTTCCACCTATACCCCCACTCCACCCCTCTCCAAAGACAAAGAGCCATCAGGGTTCTCTTCACTATGTTCAGTCCATGGTCCTCCCAGCTCCCCCTAAGTCCAGGAAGGTGAGCAACCAAACTGACAAGGCTCACAGTGAGCCCGTCCATGCTGTAGAGTTCATGTTCATTGCCATTGTCCTTGGTTTCTCAGTCCTCCTCCACCGTCAGCCACATTCAGAGAGTCCGGTTTGGTCCCCTGTTCCATCAGTCCCATTCCGACTGGACTTGGTGGTCTCCCATTAGATCTGTCCCACCGTCTCAATGGGTAAAAGCACTCCTCGCGGTCCTGGCTACCTTGCTCATGATCTCCCTCCTTTTGCTCCTCATCAGGACCTTGAAAGCTCAGTCCAGTGCTCCTATATGGGGCTCTGTCATTTTCTCCATCCAATGCCAGGTGAAGGTTCTATGGTGATATGCAAGATATTCATGAGTATGACAATAGGATCTGGACATTTCTGGCACCCTCTCCTCTGCTGCCCAAGGAACTAGCTGGGGGCTTCTTCCTGGACACCTGGGAACCCCTCTAGAGTCAAGTCTCTGCCAATCCTAGAATGGCTTCCTTAACTAAGATATATAATTCCTTGTTCCCATATCCACCCTTCCTATATCCCAACCATCCTATTCCCCCAAGCTCTTCCCATCCTCCACTTCACACTTTTCTCTCCTCATCCCCCCATCCCCCATCCCACCTCACCCCCATGATCCCATTTTTTCGTCCGGCAATCTTGTCTACTTCCAATATCCAGGAGGATAACTATATGTTTTTCTTTGTGTTCACCTTCTTATATAGCTTCTCTAGGATTTTTTACAAATTATAGGCTCGATGTCCTTTATTTATGGCTAGAAACCAATTATGAGTGAGTACATCCCATGTTCATCTTTTTGGGCCTGGGTTACCTCACTCAGGATGGTGTTTTCTATTTCCATCCATTTGCATGCAAAATTCAAGATGTCATTGTTTTTACCGCCGAGTAGTACTCTAATATGTATATATTCCACACTTTCTTCATCCATTCTTCCACTGAAGGGCATCTAGGTTGTTTCCAGGTTCTGGCTATTATAAATAATGCTGCTATAAACATAGTTGAACAAATGCTTTTGTAATATGATTGGGCATCTTTTGGGTAAATTCCCAAGAGTGGGATTGCTGGGTCCTAGGGTAGGTTGATCCCAAATTTCCTGAGAATCCTCCACACTGCTTTCCAAAGTGGTTGCACAAGTTTGCATTCCTACCAGCAATGGATGAGTGTACCCCTTACTCCACATCCTCTCCAGCAAAGGCTATCATTGGTGTTTTTGATTTTAGCCATTCTGACAGGTATAAGATGGTATCTCAACGTTGTTTTGATTTGCATTTCCCTGATTGCTAAGGAGGTTGAGCATGCCCTTAAGTGTCTTTTGGCCATTCGAACTTCTTCTGTTGAGAATTCTCTGTTCAGTTCAGTGCCTCATTTTTTAATTGGGTTAATTAGCATTTTAAAGTCTAGTCTCTTGAGTTCCTTATATATTTTGGAGATCAGGCCTTTGTCTTTTGCGGGGTTGGTGAAGATCTTTTCCCAGTCAGTAGGCTGCCTTTTTGTCTTAGTGACAGTGTCCTTTGCTTTACAGAAGCTGCTCAGCTTCAGGAGGTCCCAAAACTCCACCAAAGAACTCCTACAGCTGATAAACTCCTTTAGTATCGTGGCAGGATACAAGATCAACTCCAAAAAATCAGTCGCCCTCCTATATACAAAGGATAAGGAAGCAGAGAAAGAAATCAGAGAATCGTCACCTTTCACGATAGCCACAAATAGCATAAAATATCTTGGGGTAACTCTAACCAAGGAAGTGAAAGACCTATTTGATAAGAACTTTAAGTCTTTGAAGAAAGAAATTGAAGAGGACACCAGAAAATGGAAGGATTTCCCTTGCTCTTGGATTGGGAGGATCAACATAGTAAAAATGGCAATACTACCAAAGGCAATCTATAGATTTAATGCAATCCCATTAAAGATCCCATCAAAATTCTTCACAGATCTTGAGAGGACAATAATCAACTTTATATGGAAGAACAAGAAACCCAGGATAGCCAAAACAATCTTATACAATAAAGGAACTTCTGGAGGCATTACCATCCCTGACTTCAAACTCTATTACAGAGCTACAGTATTGAAAACAGCTTGGTATTGGCATGAAAATAGAGAAGTCGACCAATGGAATCAAATAGAAGACCCAGATCTTAACCCACAAATCTATGAACACCTGATTTTTGATAAAGGAGCTAAAAGCACACAGTGGAAGAAAGAAAGCATCTTCAACAAATGGTGCTGGCATAACTGGATGTCAATCTGTAGAAGAATGAAAGTAGATCCGTGTCTATCACCATGCACAAAACTCAAGTCCAAATGGATTAAAGACCTCAATATCAATCTGAACACCCTGAACCTGTTAGAGGAGAAAGTGGGAAGTACTCTACAACATTTGGGCACAGGAGACCGCTTCCTACGTATAGCCCCAGCAGCACAGACATTAAGGACAAATAATGGCATTTGTATAAAATAATGGAATTACAGTCAGACGGTGGTGGCACATGACTTTAATCCCCACACTCGGGAGGCAGAGACAGGCAAATCTCTGAGTTCGAGGCCAGCCTGGTCTACAAGAGCTAGTTCCAGGACAGGCTCTAGAAACTACAGGGAAACACTGTCTCGAAAAACCAAAAAATAAAAAATAAAAATAAAAAATAATGGAATTACATATCATCTTGTGAGGCAAAATAAGGTAGATAAGGGAAGATAATTTTCCCATGATTTTTCTCATATGCAGAACATGAAAGAAGAAGATGGGGAGAGACAAGATTCAGAATGGAGCAGAGCAAAAAGGATGGCAATGGTGACATGATCCAATATGCTGTGTACTTGTGTGATATTATCACAATGAGACATTGCTCTCTATAATTAAAATGCACTAAAATTAAATTTCCTATTTTCTAGAAATAGAAAATAATCATAAAATTATATAAGACTCCACAGACAATGATTGGCTAAGCTTAAATAAAAATTATAGGGTACATGGAAAAAGAATTGAGAATATTTTTTTCAGTTATAAGTATATTAAAACTACTAAGTTTTGTATCAAAACACAGACAATGCTATATATTCAAAGTCTAAATATATATGTCTAGATGGTAAAACAAAGTTCTCAAACCAAAAGCAATTGTAAGAGACAAAGACCACGGCTGCACTCTACAGTTACAAAGGTATAAGTGAGTCAAGGAGTTCTTTGCATTCTATTTGTCTTTTCTGTCGAATCTTTCTTCCTCTCATTGAGAAATAATCTATGCTGTCCTAATGGTCTACAGTATCTTATTCTATATATTAAAAAGAATTGGTGGCTCAGTTTAGGAGTATACCCTGGCTTCTCAGACTACCTTAGACCTCAATATACCTTGCATTTCTCTTGTCTGAACTCACTGACATCATATAAATTATAAATATATATATGTCAGGAAATTTTGCAGTTTCACATAATATGTACTCACTGTATCTTCATTATAATGTACACAGTCAATAAAGATATATATACTATATAATTGACATATCTATTTATATATATGTATATGAAATATCATGTTTGCAACCTTCAGGGGGAAGAAAGAAAAACCTATTGCAAAACAGTCAATAAAGTCCACAGTCAATACAGTTTTATATATCTTTAATATATAATTGAAATGTGTGTGTGTGTGTGTATGTGTGTGTGTGTGTGTGTGTGTGTGTGTGTGTGTGTGTGTGTTTGTGAGAAGTATCATGCTTGCCACCTATAAGGGGAAGAGGGAAAAACCTATTGCAAAATTGCAAAACATTATATGTGGGCTGGGCGATGACTCAGTGACTAAGATGAGTTTTTTCTTTTCCAGAGGACATAAGTTTAGTTATCAGATCCCAAGATGGGAAGCTTATAGCAAAACATAACTCCAGCTCCATGGTATACAATGTCATTTTGTAGGCTTTGGAAGTATCCACAAAATGGGGTGTACATGTGTGTACATATACACACATACTCACAAAAGAGAGAAAGACATAGACAGTGAGACAGAGAGTAAGGGAGGGAAATAAAAAAAGCTTAAAGAACTCATATTTTACTCTGTGCAAATTCTTTTAACACTGACTGATAGTTTTCAGTGTTCTCCATTGTGGAACCACAGAGTTCAGTGCAGGACATGGGTTGTGATAGCTGGAGTAGTGAGGGTTAGTTTCCTCAAGGAAGGAGCTTGTCCTTGGATGTCTTGAACATGAGTAGACCTCTATTCGAGCAAGAGAAATTGAACAAAAGTGTAGGTCTTACACGAGTCCACTAGTTTTATGTACTACATTCCATGGTAATTATTCAGAAAACCTATTCATTCTTATGAACTAGATTCTGGTGATCTGCATTTTAACTGCACTACCTGGATTCACAAAGGCATTTCTAAAGCAGAATCTCTTGCTAAGAGCTGGAAAGAAGAGCTTTTTCATCATGGGATAGACTTGCTTTTTTCCTGACAGGTAATATTTAGTATTTTCTCAAATTTCTGTGACAAGTTTCTGTGTTTTCCTTTGAGAAAGAACTACTCATATTTTCATCGTGTTTTTAACACTCTTTTTTCTGTGTTTTATTTTGTAATTAAATTATTTGATTTCCTTCTGAAATCTGGTTATTAAGCAATTGTCAGTTATATAGTATATAAGGATCATTTCTTTTCTCTAAGTTTTGTCTTCGTTTTCTTGTTTCCTGTGCTGGGTAAAAGCTTTTTGTTTGATGTCCTTTCACCTTTCTGTGTTTTTCATGACTGTGCTTCTGGGGTCCTATGTAAATGTTGCTTGTGCAAGTTGGACCATGGTCGCCTATGCCTTTAATCCCAGCACTCGGGAGGCAGAAGCAGGGGAATCTCTTTCTATGTGAGGACAGCCAGGTCTACAAGAGCTACCTCCAAGATAAGCATCAAAGCTACACAGAGAAACCCTGTCTCTAAAAACCAAAAAAAATTGTTTGTGCAGATCAATATCTTGTAGTATTTCCCCTGTTTTAATGCAGCACTTTCATAATTTCTTACCTTTGAGTCTTGAATCCACTTTTAGTTGATTTCTCATGTATGCTGACAAATGTGACCAACTTTCAGATTTCTCCATGTGAACACCCAATTTATTGAGAAGCTTTCAACAAATGTTGATGAGATGGTGAAGAAACAGAAGCTGCTATATCTTACCAATGTAAATTAGTAGAGCCATTATGGAAAGAAGTCTGAAAATTGGAAATTGAAAGTGGAACTACCATATACATCAGTGATCACGCTACTGAATATATATCCAAATGAGATGTTATCAGTATCTCAAAGAGACAGCTCCACTCTCACGTTACTCTAGCACCACTCACTCACACTACCCAAAATGTTTCTTAAGAGATGAGTACTTAATGTACATTGTATATAATTAATGGCTATTCATATATATGAAAAAGTAAAATCTTTTTTCAACAGTCCAATTGACCCTGGAAAGAAAATGAGATATACCAAACACAGAACAACATGCCCCACATGATCTCACTCATAGTTATAATATAAAGTCTTGATATTGTCAAATTATGTTACAATAGTGGTTATCAGAAGTTGACAATTTTCTGAAGTGAAAGGAGCAGCTGATTGATGATTATAATGTTATATAATATAATTATACAGAAAGGATAATATGCCACTAGATGGATATTCCAGTTATTCTCATTATTACATCATGTATATATTAATAAAAACATCACAATATCTACTTTGAACAAACTCTATTATTATATAATTCAAAAATAAATAGATAAAAACATTAAGTATGGGGGCTGGAGAGATGGCTCAGTGGTTAAGAGCACTGACTGCTCTTCCAGAGGTCCTGAGTTCAATTCCCAGCAACCACATGGTGGCTCACAACCATCTGTAATGAGATCTGGTGCCCTTTTCTGGCATACAGGCATACATGGAGGCAGAATGCTGTATACATAATAAATAAATCTTTTAAAAATATTAAATATGTAGTAAGAATAGAAAGATAGAACTTGAAAAAGAAGTATTTATTTTTTATTTTATGTTATGGATGTTTTGCCTGGATGTATGTATTTGCACGATATATGCACAGAGATCAGAAGAAGGCATTGAATCCCCTGAAGCTAGTGTTAGCAAGTAGTTGTACACAACCAAATGGATGCTGATAATCAAACTTGGGTCTTCTGCAGGAGCAATCAGCATTCTTCACCACTGAGCCAACAATCCAGAACCACATGACAGACTATTCTTTATTATTGTTTAGGAAATAGGCTGCCTTATTGCATCTCTAAAGTGGTAAAACCAAATAGAAGATTGCTTCTTTTAATTACAGAAAATTAATAATAATAAGTTTAGCAAGTGAGAAAATATTCATGGATGAGAATGTTCCTAAGCTGGTGTATACATAGTTAGTTTTAGAAGAAACTAATGTAAATTAAACACATATATGAAACCTGTACCTGGAGAGTCTGAGAAAATGGACTGTATTTACAAAGATATGGTTGTGGTGTTTTTATTATTGGTCATTAATGATGGTGTCATGGCCTCCTCATGTGAAATTTTCACCTACCTCCAGCTCCTGACCTATTATCTATTAAATTCCTTGAATAATTTCAAAGTTTTAATTCATCCATTAAATTCTTTTATATTTCACTAACTTTTTCCTATCCAGACCTCTCCATAAAGTACTATTTACTCCATAAAGGAGAAAGAGAGAAGGCTCATAGTGGGCAGGTACCACAGTTCATGTCTGTCAGTCAAAAGAAAACTATAGGATTTATTTCTCTCCTTCCACTTCTGAGTCATCGTGGTGGTATGAATAAAAATGTCCTCCATAGTCTGTTGCACTGGAACACTAATTCATCAGCTAGTTCCATTGTTTGAGGATGTGTAAAAGGTGTGGCCTCCTTGATGGTTGAAGTATGTCCCTAGCAGCTGGTTTGAGGTTGCAAAGCATCGCAGTATTGCCAGCTTGTTCTCCGTGCTCCCTGGTTGAAGTTTGAGATACACACACTCATATTCTGCTCTGGCCATCGTATTCAGCCACTTCCCTGTCATGGTGAACTCTTATCCCTCTAGAACCAAAAGCTCAAATAAAAACTCCCCTCTGTAAGTTGTCTTAATCATGCTGTTTATCACACCAATAGAAAAATGACTAATACCATCTTGGAGACAGAACTTGAGTTGTCAGTCATGGCAACAGGCACCTGCATCTGCTGAGCAACCTTACTAGCTAAATGCATATGTTTCTAATTTAAAATGGCTTGAAGCAGAAAGAAATAATGAATACATTACAGTGAATAATTGATGAAAAATGTTTTTTTTTATAATTATCTTATTCAATTCTCCACAAGACATTTGACTCCAAGCACATTAGGTACACATTTTTACCACTAAAGGTTTTTAATAATGTATTTAGGTGGTTTTGGCATGAAAAATGGTCATAATAAAATTATTCTTGTTTATTTTTCATGGCATCTTCTCCAAAGAATCTCTACAGAAACTAAATTTGGCAAGGTACTGTTTTTTTTTTTCTCACTAAAAATCTGCTTCTGAAGTAGTACTTAAAAATAATTGTCTTAAAAACTATATTTGGCTCCAGATCTTCAATAAATCCTCCAGAATTAACCTATCCGGTTTAGCCATGTAGACCTGGACTAGGTGATACTTCATTCAGATCTACAAATAAAGATGAAAGATATGAGTCTCTGAAGATAGTGATTCTGACCCTGAAGGAAATCGATATTTACCTACCTCTTTTCCTTATATTTTCTCTTTGTTGTGTTGAGAAGAATTTAAATTGTGTCTAAGAACAAGGAGAACACAAGAGGCCCAGTGTCATGGTTAGTGTGTAAGAACACTTGTTTTGCAAGTCAAACTATCCAATAATTCCTCACAGAAATTTGGGTGCCTGAGTGCTGATCTGTAATCCCAGCACTCCCATGGCGAGATGAGAGACAGATGACTGTGAAGTGAAGCAACAGAAACAAGAGAAGCCCTGCCTCAACAAGCTGGAAGGAGAGCAGTGACTCCTGAAAGTATCTCTGACCTCACATAGACACTGTGGCATGCTCATTCCAGCACCTGCACACTTAACCTAACTAATGCTAGCAAAGAAAATACAGGAAAGGATTCATACCTGTATAAATTCTCACTCATATCTCTATATGGTGAATAAAATATGAAAAATATTTAAAATATATCACACATTATTTTGTTCTTCAAAATAATTGTGCCATTCAAATTGGCTTTAAGGTTCCTGGTTTTCTTAATAAGATAGTCTTCTTTTATAAGGTACAGCACTATAGCCAGCCATGTCAATAAATTGATGTATACCTGCCCATAGTCCACTAACATTTATTTCCATCCAGTTTTTTCTCTTTTTTTGTTTTGTCAAGATCTATTTTAAAGGCAAACGGCATTAAAAACGTGGTATAATTTGTGGGGGGGATAATGCTTACTGAAAATTAGTTCATGTTGTTTGCAAAGTACAGGTGACCTAATTTCATGTTCCATTGCCAGTGACTCACTATTTGTGGACACAGTCCTTAAACTCTGTCATTTATACTTTGCCAACTGGAAATGGGAATAATTATATATTGCACGCTGGCAGGTAGCTGAACCTTCCGAAGCTTGATTCGGCTCAGAACTGTGATTCCACTGTGCCATCAGGGCTAAGAATTTTGTCAACTGTCTGCTGATTGTTTCCTTTAGTTCTCATATTCTTGACTCCCCATTTGTCTTTGCTTATGAAAATGTACAAAAATATCAATTTATAGTATTGTTTAACAGAATTCTTTCTGACCACAGAAGCAGCTCCTCAGCAGGTAAAGGAGCTACAGATGATTCTGAGAATCTGAGTTTGGTCCCTGAGATGCACAGGCACAATAAGGAAACCGATGATGCAAATTTTCTTCTGACTCCAGAGGCACACTAACCCAAGGCATAATAAATGAAACTCAGCAACATTAAAGAATAGTACTCCTCACTCTAAACTCTCTCTTGACAAAGAGACACCATTACAGACCAAAAGCAATCGCTTTGGGAAGTATTCGAAGCAACTGTTTTACATTACAATTTACCTCCTTCTTCCAGCAGGCAAGCTGACCTCTTCACTCATTCTTTGGGAGTGGGGGTCTTCAGAGATGCTATCAAATCAAAATAAACATTTATATAGGACATTGAAGTTATAGGAGGAAACAAAACTAATAAAAATTATTAGATCAACAAAAATTCTTTCCTGCCTGGTGTCACTTTTTCCAGTGCTGTGGGTGATTTCAGAAGTCCAGATGATGGCAGATACAAGAAAGCCTGACTTAATCTTAGATTTTATCAGAATTCTAACACTGAAATTTTAGTCAAAAATGCAAGTTTTGACACTTTACACACTATATGAATTTTCATTTAATGATTTATTTTAAGATATTTGTATATTTTGCACTGTTTCTGGTAAACTGGTGCAGCCTAATTAGAATATCAGTCATAAATAAATGCTATTATCAGGAAAGCATTTTTTCCTTTTTAATTATTTGGGGTTTTGTTTGTTTGTTTGTTTCAAGACAGGGTTTCTCAGTAGCTTTGGAGCCTGTCCTGGAACTAGCTCTTGTAGATCAGATTGGCCTCAAACTCACAGATATCCACCTGCCTTTGTTTCCCAAGTGCTGAGATTAAAGACATGTACCACCACTGCCCAGTTTTAATATTTTTAACCTCATACATGAACACTGTATTTACAACACTAGGTCCCCAATTCATCTTTTATCCTACCTTTTCCTCCCAAATTAATGAACCCACATCGCTCTCTACATATTTACTGCTGATTCCACTTAGTGTTGTACTTATGTACTTGTGCCCAGGACCAGCTCCTTGAGAATGGACAATTAGCGTGAGAGCCATCTCTGGAAAAAAACTGATTCTCCTTTTAGCTGTCATTGACCATCTGTATCTCTTCATATAAGGTGGAGTTCAATGAGCAGGTAAGTCAGGACAGCGAGGGGTGCATCCACCCACTGAGACGGTGGGACAGATCTAATGGGAGATCACAAAGACCAGTTGGAATGGGAATGATGGATCATGTGATCAAACTGGAGTCTCTGAATGTGGCTGATGGCGGAGGCTGACTGGGAGGCCAGGGACAATGGCACTGGGCTTTGATTCTGCTACACGGATGGTCTTTGTGGGAGCCTTGACTGGATGCTCGCCTTACTGGACCTGGGGGGAGCGGGGAGGACCTTGGACTTCCCATGGGGTGGGGAGCCCTGGCTGCTCTTTGGCCTGGAGAAGGAGGGAGAGGGAGTGCGGGGAAGGGGAGGGAAGTGGGAGGAGGTGGAAATTTTTAATAAAAATAAATAAATAAATAAATAAATAAATAAATAAATAAAGGTGGTGTTCGCATTAGTTTTTACCTGGTGTTGTCTTTATACCAGTTTGTTCAGGCAACCACATTGTTGAGGTTCATGAATATGTTTTCTTTATCTTGCCTAAGAGGCACTTTCTAGTGATAAGTGTTTTGGGCCTCTAACTCTTACGATCTTTCTGCCCCTCTTCTGTAATGCAAGAATTTGCAGGTATATAAATGAAATTAGAAAATACTGTATGTGCCAAGTAAGGGAACTCAGATCCAGTAAGAAAAATGCCACATGCTCTCTCTTAATTATGGATCCTAACTCCAAGCCCTTAGATTTGAATATATAACCTGAACTAACAGAAGAAGACACAAGGAATTGCTGGGAAAGGAAGAAAGGTAAAACTGGACTCTAGAGAGGAATAGTGAGAGACAGGTGTTCCGAACAGAGTAATGGAAGAAATGGGGCACTTTAACTGGGGAGGGAGCAGAAATGCCCCCTTATAATGTTTCAGTTATAAGGAAACACATTAGACTTTCTGGAATCTGCTTACCATAGCAAAGTCATTAGAGACTGGGCCTGAATGTGACTTCTGCAGTCTCACATCCCAGCAGGCCCAGCCTGCTTCACACTGAAGTTACCATAATTACCAGCATCCTTGCTGCAGATTGGGAGCTGCCACATTTTTGTCCTTTGCACATTCTCTTCCTCCGCTGTTCCTTGTTTCTCTGACTGTCTAACTTCTGCAACCCATTGAAGTCTCAGTTCAACTCTCACCTTTACAACCTTCCACAGCAACCTGTGACCAGATTGGCGGTTGCCCCATTGTGCTTGGAAAATGCTCAGGACATGCTCCTATGATTGTCATGGTAATTATCAGTGTTATCAGTCTCTTGAGAACAGGGTCTTGATTTATTTTTACATCAATTTGTGAGCAGTTTTTCAGTTTGTTGTTCAAAAAGATTGTGCAAGTTATACATGTGGCAATGTAGAGGTGCTCATTCTTGAAAATCTTTATGTTCTATGTGGAAAAATCTGCCTGATCTAGTGTTTCCAAAGATAGGATGAAGAAATTATTTACATGTATCAAATATCAGTGTGATTATTTTACTGTATTTGCAACAAACATTCACTTTAACAGGCACTATGGAGGTGTGCTCTGATTCTCAGTGTGGGTGGTTAACAGGCATCATGAAGGTGTTCTCTGGCTGTCAGTGTGGGTGGTTAACAGGTACTATGGAGGTGTGTTCTGGCTGTTGGTGAGGTTGGACTTAGTCTTTTTCAACTTCTGCTGATATTTGCTACTTCTTCCTCTTACATGATATTCTTACATAAGTTTAGGCATAAACAGCAGAACTGAGAGTAGTCTTGATTTAAAGCCAAATTGATGTAAATCGCCATGCTAAACCATAATTAAATCCCTTTGACAAAATGTAGGCTTTATCAGAATTTATCAACTGTGTGCCCACTGTTTCATTTGAAGTAAAATCTTAATGCATGTGTTCTTCGTCACAGAAGCATTGTTTCCTTTAATTAGACTTACAATAATAAATCTGTAGAAGAATATTTTAAATTCAGTTTAATAAGCTCAGCAAACCAGTTGTCAATGCTTGTTTAGGCTTAAAGATCAAATCCTCATTTACACCCTTTGTTTGTTCCTAATGTTTATTATTTAGCATGAGAAA
Source organism: Arvicola amphibius (assembly GCF_903992535.2). NCBI lineage: Eukaryota > Metazoa > Chordata > Mammalia > Rodentia > Cricetidae > Arvicola > Arvicola amphibius. Next base: position 71,505,284 of record NC_052048.2, on the reverse strand, counting down.
ATTTATTGCACTCTGATTTACCCTGATTTTTGAAGGCTTTGAAAAAGTTTTCTGCTATTATAGCATGGAAGTCATTTTCTTTCTAAACTGAATTGAACCTCAGATACTCTTTCCCTGGTTGTTCATTTGATTTGACTTAGAGAAATGAGCTCCACAACTTTAATTTTGTTATGTCTTAACCCACGTGTGCCTCAACCATTGTTTCTCCCATTTTTTCCTTTGATAGATGGCTTTTTCTATCTTCTTCTGAATGAAAGAACTTTATTCATGCTCTCAGTGTCAACTATCTCTATTTGATGTTCTCCATGTCAGTCATCTCTCAACATAAACATGTATTCTAAGGGGCTGTTTCCGAAACCATGCAGGCAAACATCTCTTTTGTTTGAGCGAAACTAAATACTCTGCTCTTATATAAGTGAAACAAGAAGTGACTGATTCTTAAATGAAACAAATTTAACTATTTCTTGTTTACATAAATACAGAGCAGTTGAGTGATGACTGATGGGTCAGTATGAAGACAATGCTGACCTGCCTTTTGCAAAAGTAAGCTTTCACTCTTGTTATCTGAGGATCACAAATAAAATATGTCTTCCAAATCAATTTGCCTAATGTCCCCTAATATCCCAATTTGACTATTAAGTATGCATTATTTCAAGAAAAATGGGTAGGGGCAAAAGATAGTTCCCACATCTTCAGAATAGAAGTTGACTGCAAGAAAGTTCAAAAACATACTTCTTTCATTCTTATGCACAAATTGCATCTCCCCTTCAGCTCAGTAATAGACTACTTGCCTGTAGGACATATTTCACATGCCTTGATCGAAACTTCTTGTTTGTACTTTGTACCTTTGTGGCCTGTGCCTTTATGGCCATGTATTCTTCAAGTTTCATGGTCTGACTTGCTTTACATGATGGAAAATTGGGAAATAGACTAAACCAAAGGTTCATTGGGATTGGTTCTTTTTTATCTTTGACACCTCCATCATGAGCATAGAAAGTAGTTTCATAGTTCTTTAATCTCAGGTGTTGAGAAGATTCTTTCTAATATTAGTCATTTACTAGAATAGTTTTAATGCTATCATTTAAAAGATTTTGTGTATGCATGAATGCTAATTTCACAACTTCAATGCAATTTTGACTTATAATCCATCTATTTATGTTGTGACTCAAATGAGCATTTGATTGGAACTGTACCACCCTCTTGGATATTGGGTCTAAATACAGGTAACTGGCATTTTTAAGAAATATTTCTTTTACAGTTAAAAAATTGGAAATATCTTGTCAAAAATCTCTATCTCATTAGCATAGCTAGTTTAACAATTTACGTTCTTCCTCACTCTCATATTCAAGACAATATATATATATATATATATATATGCAAATCTTCAGCACAGGCTTATGAAGACACTGTCTGTCTCCTGAAATTATATTTCTGTTCCTGGTTTTAGTTATAAAGTTTAACACCCAACTCCCCCTCGTGGAGTGATAGTAAACACTGACTGTTCCATCTGCAGAGAATCCTTCCCTTCTGCAAACAATGGCACCTGTCTTTTATTTTTCTCTTTTCATTATCTATCTTCATCATCTTTTGCTGACAATATTCATTTGATTCTCTTGTCTGGCAACCTGTGTCAGTCTGGGATGTTCCCCTTGTGAGATTAGCAAGCACCAACCATTCCCTTTGAGCTTGTTCCCCTTTGACCTGTGAATTCCCTTTCCTTGTTGTCCAAGGTTGAAAAAGCATTTTCGTTTGATTCACAGCATAATCTTATCTTCTGCTGTGTCTACATGTTCATTCTAAAGGCAGAAAAACAATAAACTACATGCATTGTTATGACTATTCATGTGATTCACTATGTAGACAATTAATACATGATTATAATAATACTTTTCAGCCGGGCGGTGATGGCGCACGCCTTTAATCCCAGCACTCGGGAGGCAGAGGCAGGCGGATCTCTGAGTTCGAAGCCAGCCTGGTCTACAAGAGCTAGTTCCAGGACAGGCTCTAGAAACTACAGGGAAACCCTGTCTCGAAAAACCAAAAAAAAAAAAAAAAAAATACTTTTCCAGACACCCATTGCTATTTCTGCAGTTTGGAATTGGCATTTGCATCATTCATGCAATGTTTCACAGCATGAATGGTTGATATGCTGAAAGTGACTGACAAAAATCAGTTCAAGGTTAATGCCTAATTTTGGTAATAAGACTGTAAAGACCAGCAATGTTCAAAGATTTATTTTCCCAAATGAATCTAAAATGCACATATGCATGATTCAAATTATATCATCATTTCTGACATTAGGATGTAATAAAATTAACTCATACAAACAGGCGAGTCATGAATATAGGAAAATAAGCCATATATGCTTCAAATGTGTTTTATGTCTGTTAATTTTTAATTGTTATTCATGCATTCATAATCCTTGGTGTACTGACAGTGCACATTCTAGTCAAGCTTTGTATAGGCTGTTAAAATATTGTATAATAAGAAATTTTGAACCATCATTATACCAATAATGCCATCCACATTGTCAATCCTATCAAAGGATTTAGATGGAACTACCCTGATTATATTATTCTACCTGGTCCATGGAGAAGGAACACAACTGAGGTGAAGTGAACACTTTCCTTTTATTGCCACTGACCTCAGGGATATTATTTCTAAGAGCATTCTGCTTTTCTACTAGACTGATTTCCTTCATTTGCACTATCCTCTGCCCTCACCTTCCTGCTCAGGAGTCTTTCTTATCACATATTGAATAACTCAGAAGAATGCACACGTACTTAGATTCTGGCTCCTTCTAAATATGCATAGATGTCATACTTGATTGACTTCCTGGCCTGATTCCAGAATTCTAAGTCAAAAATTATTTTTCTTTATAATTTTAGGTACCGTAGAATGCATTTTCCAGAAAATAGGGCAGGTAAGGGAAAATAAGATGCATCTTTGAGCCAAAAAATTTTACAGCAAAATGTTTATGAATATGCAGGACAAGAGTTTCATTGGAAAGGGCAAGAGCCACATTTACCATTCCACTCTGTTGCCTCACTTGTATCTTGCAGCAATGTCTCTCATCCCCTGTTCAATGTCATCCTTTGGATAGTAACTTTATAAACAGCTTGCTTTGTTTCCAGAATCTTATAATTATCAGTCATTAATTGGCTATTTGACCAGCATCCCTGGCATACAGAGAGTATAACATTGAAGAAGATGAGCAGACAATAAAAAAATTGATAGCCACCATGCATACATACACAGCAACAAACACACATGTACTCCTCCTTTACCATACTTTTTTTTCAACTTTCAAATGCATCCTGAAATTAGCTCATTCTTGTCATGTATTTGAACCTCTTACTTGAAAGAAAGAAAGAAAGAAAGAAAGAAAGAAAGAAAGAAAGAAAGAAAGAAAGGACAAATTAAGGCCTTAAGTTGCTGTGTGATCATACAGATAGAATGCTGCTGAGATAGAAATTACACCACATTGTCCTTAGCTCTAGCACCACACCACATTAAATTATGTTCCCCTCAATATATAAAATGTAGCAACTAACTTAAGATCTCTCTCAGACCTCAAACTTTCAAAGGTAGTTTCTTCTATCATGTGCTTGAAATTGGTCATTTTTGCTCAACCCAGAGAAATTATATCCGAGTCTTTTTTCTTTTTCTTTATTTTTTCTTTTTATTGTTATTATTATTACTATTATTATTATTATTACTAATTTCAGCCTCCTCCCTGCCTCCTATTTTCCTTCCCCTGCCTTAACTCCCCTCCACCTCTCTTTCCAGTCAAAAGAGCAGTCAGGGTTCCCTGCCCTGGGGAAAGTCCAAGGTCCAACCCCCTCCATCAAGGTCCAGAAAGGTGCGAATCTAAACACACTAGGCTCCCCCAAAGCCAGTACATGCAGTAGGAACAAAACCCAGTGCCATTGTTTTTGGCTTCTCAGTCAGCCATCATTGTCTGCCATGTTCAGAGAATCCGTTTTGATCCCATGCTTTTTCAGTTCCAGCCGAGCTGGCCTTGGTGAGCTCCCATTAGACCAGCCCCACCATCTCAGTGGGATGGCTTACTCCTCACGGTCCTGACTCCCTTGCTCATGTTCTCCCTACTTCAGCTCCTCATTTGGGCCTTGGAAGTACAGTCCTGCACTCCAATGTGGGTCTCTGTCTCTATCTCCATCCTTCGCCAGATGAAGCTTCTATGGTGATATGCAAGATATTTATCAGTATGGCTATAGGAAAGGGCCATTTCAGGCTCCCTCTACTCAGCTGCCCAAGGAACTAGCTGGGGACATCTCCATGGATACCTGGGAATCCCTCTAGAATGAAGTCTCTTGATAAACCTAAAATGGCTCCCTTAATTAAGATATCTTCTTCCCTGCACCCCTATCGACCCTTCCTCCATCCCAACCATCCCATTCACCCAGGGTCTCCCCATCATCCCCTCCTCACTTTTCTCTCCACATCTCCCGATCACCCCTTACCGCCATCCCACTCCCACCCACAAGATCCCAATTATTGCCTGGCAATCTAGTCTACTTCCAATATCCAGGAGAACAACTATATGTTTTCCTTTGGGTTCACCTTCTTATTTAGCTTCTCTAGGATCAGGAATTATAGGCTCACTGACCTTTATTTATGTCTAGAATCCACTTATGAGTCAGTACATACCAAATTGATCTTTTTGGGTCTGGGTTACCTCACTCAGAATAGTGTTTTCTATTTCCATCTATTTGTATGCAAAGTTCAAGATGACATTGTTTTTTACCGCTGAGTAGTACTCTAATGTGTATATATTCCACACTTTATCCATTCTTCCATTGAAGGGCATCTAGGTTGTTTCCAGGTTCTGGCTATTAAAAAAATAATGCTGCTATGAATATAGTTGAACAAATGCTTTTGTAGTATGATAGGGCATTTCTTGGGTATATTCCCAAGAGTGGAATTGCTGGATCCTAGGGTAGGTTGATTCTGAATTTCCTGAGAAACCCCCACAATGATTTCCAAAGTGGTTGCACAAGTTTGCATTCCCACCAGCAATGGATAAGTGTACCACTTACTCCATATCCTCTCCAGCAAAGACTATCATTAGTATTTTTTTATTTTAGTCATTCTGACAGGTGTAATTATCTCAAAGTTGTTTTGATTTGATTTCCCTGATCGCTAAGGAGATTGAGCATGACCTTAAGTATCTTTTGGCCATTTGAACTTTTTCTGTTGAGAATTCTCTGTTCAGTTCAGTACCCCATTTTTTAATTGGGTTAATTAGCTTTTTAAAGTCTAGTTTCTTGAGTTCTTTATATATTTTGGAGATCAGACTGTTGTCTGTTGCAGGGTTGGTGAAGATCTTCCAGTCAGTAGGTAGCCTTTTTGTCTTAATGATAGTGTCCTTTGCTTTACAGGAGCTTCTCAGTTTCAGGAGGTCCCATTTACTCAATGTTGCCCTTAATGCCTGTGCTACTGGGGTTATACATAGGAAGTGGTCTCCTGTGCCCATGTGTTGTAGAGTACTTCCCACTTTCTCCTCTATCAGGTTCAGTGTGTTCAGATTGATATTGAGGTCTTAGAGAAGCTAAATAAGAAGGTGAATCCAAAGAAAAACATATAGTTTTCCTCCTGGATATTAGAAGGAGACAAGATTGCCAGACAAAAAAAATGGGAACTTGGGGGTGGGGTGGGATGGGGGGATTGGGGATGGGGGGATGGGGAGAGAAAAGTGTGAAGTGGAGGATGGAAAGAGATTGGGGGAATAGGATGGTTGGGATATAGGAAGGGTGGATATTGGAACAAGGAATTATATATCTTAATTAAGGGAGCCATTCTAGGGTTGGCAGAGACTTGACTCTAGAGGGGTTCCCAGGTGTCCAGGAAGATGCCCCCAGCCAGTTCCTTGGGCAGCTGAGGAGAGGGTGCCAGAAATGTCCAGATCCTATTGCCATACTCATGAATATCTTCCATTTGGACTTGAGTTTTGTGCATGGTGATAGATATGGATCTGTTTTCATTCTTCTACAGGTTGACATCCAGTTATGCCAGCACCATTTGCTGAAGATGCTTTCTTTCTTCCATTCTATACTTTTAGCTCCTTTTTCAAAAATCAGGTGTTCATAGGTTTGTGGGTTAATATCCGGGTCTTCTATTCGATTCCATTGGTCGACTTCTCTGATTTTATGCTAGTACCAAGCTGTTTTCAATACTGTAGCTCTGTAATAGAGTTTGAAGTCAGGGATGGTAATGCCTCCAGAAATTCCTTTATTGTATAAGATTGTTTTGGCTATCCTGGGTTTTTTGTTTTTTCCTAATAAAGTTCATTATTGTTCTCTCAAGGTCTGTGAAGAATTTTGATGGGACCTTGAAGGGGATTGCATTGAATCTATAGATTGCTTTTGGTAGAATTGCCATTTTTACTATGCTGATCCTCCCAATTCAAGAGCAAGGGAGATCCTTCCATTTTCTTTTTTTTTTTTTTTTTTTTTTTCTCATGGTTTATTTTTTTTTATATTTAAAAATTTCAATCCTCCCTACTCCTCCTCCTCCCCCTCCCTCCCCATCCTTCGTCCCTTTCTCTCCCACTACCTTCTCACCCTTCCCTCCCCTCCCCTCCACCCATACCTCCCCTCCCTCCCTCTCAAGGCCAAGGAGCCATCAGGGTTCCCCACCCTATGCTAAGACCAAGGTCCTCCCAACTCCCCCCAGGTCCAGGAAGGTGATCGACCAAGCTGAGAAGGCTCCCACAGAGCCCGTCCATGAAGAAGAATCAGAGCCCAGAGCCATTGTCCTTTGCTTCTCAGTCAGCCCCCGCTGTTGGCCACACTCAGAGAGACGGGTTTGGTCGCATGATCCATCAGTCCCATTCCAACTGGAGTTGGTGATCTCCCATTAGTTCTGTCCCACCGTCTCCATGAGTGAACGCACCCCTCTCGTTCCTGACTTTCTCCCTCATGTTCTCCCTCCTTCTGCTCCCCATCGGGACCTTGGGAGCTCAGTCCAGTTGCTCCAATGTGGGGCTCAGTCACCTTCCCCATCTGTCGCCAGCTGGAGGTTCCCTCACGGTCCTGACTTTCTTTCTCATGTTCTCTCTCCTTCTGCTCCTCATCAGGACCTTGGGAGCTCAGTCCGGTGCTCCAAGGTGGGGCTCTGTCATTTTCTTCATCTATCGTCAGGTGGAGGTTCTATGGTGATATGCAAGAAATTCATCAGTATGGCTATAGGAACTGGCCTTTTCAGGCTCCCTCTCCTCAGCTGCCCAAGGAACTAACTGGGGCGTCTCCCTGGAACCTGGGAACCCCTCTAGGGTCAAGTCTCTTGACAACCCTCAGGTAGCTCCTTAAATTCAGATATATGCTTCCCTGCTCTCATATCCACCCTTCCTATATCCCAAGCACCCCATTCCTCCGAGCTCCCCCTGCTCTCCCCTTCTGGTATCTTCTTCAATCTCTTTCTTCAAAGACTTAAAGTTCTTGTCAAATAAGTCTTTCATTTCCTTGGTTAGAGTTACCCCAAGATAATTTATGTTATTTGTGGCTATTGTCAAAGGTGATGCTTGTAGTGTGGGGGCGTGGGCTTCGTTCCCGCTTCCCCGCTCCCGGCCACCTGCTAGCTTATGCCCCGAAATAACAACACATAAACTGCATTCATTTAAACACTGCCTGGCCCATTAGTTCCAGCCTCTTACTCACATCTTACTCATATCTAATAATCTGTGTAGCACCACAAAGTGGTGCCTTACCGGGAAGATTCTACCTTAAGTCCATTTTGGGCTGCAGCTTCATTGCGTCTCACTCAGAGAGGAGAGGCATGGCATCTGTCTTACGAAAGGCATGTAATCTGACTGAGCCATCTCCCTCACTTCCTTCTTCCTGTTCTGTGTTCTCCACCCACCTAAGGGCTGGCCCATTAAATGGGCCAAGGCAGTTTTCTTTATTAATGAATGAAATCAACACAAACAGAAGACTCTTCCACATCAGATGCTTCTCTGATTTCACTCTCTGCCTCTTTATCCTTTGTGTGTAGGAGGTCAACTGATTTTTTGGAGTTGGTCTTGTATCCTGCCACATTACAAAAGGTGTTCATCAGGTGTAAAAGTTCTTTAGTGGAGTTTTTGGAGTCACTTATGTACACTATCATATCATCTTCAAATAATGAAAGTTTAACTTCTTCCTTTCCAATTCGAATCCCCTTGATCTCCTTATGCTGTCTTATTGCTATTGCAAGAACTTCAAGCACTATATTGAAGAGATATGGAGAGAGTGGACAGCCTTGTCGTGTTCCTGATTTTAGTGGAATGGCTTTGAGTTTCTCTCCATTTAATTTGATGTTAGCTGTCAGCTTGCTGTAAATAGCTTTTATTATATTTGGGTATGAACCTTGTAGCCCTAACCTCTCCTAGACCTAAATGATAAAAGGGTGTTGAATTTTGTGAAATGCTTTTTCAGCATCTAATGAAATAATCATATTTTTTTCTTTCAGTTTATTTATATGATGGATTTACATTGATAGATTTTCATATGTTGAACCAGCCCTGCATTTCTGGGATAAAGCCTACTTGATCATAATGGATATTTTTTCTAATGTGTTCTTGGATTCGGTTTGCCAGTATTTTATTGAGAATTTTTGTGTCAATGTTCATGAGTGAGATTGGCCTGTAATTCTCTTTCTTGTTTGAGTCTTTGTGTGGTTTTGGTATCAGAGTAACTGTGGCTTCATAAGAGGAATTTTGTAATCACTCTTCTGTTTCTATATTGTGAAATACATTAAAGAGTATAGGTATTAGCTCTTCTTGGAAGTTCTGGTGGAATTCTGCATTGAAACCATCTGGTCCTGGGTTTTTTTTTTTTTTTTTTTTTTGGTAGGGAGGTTTTTGATAACAACTTCTAATTCTTCATGACTAACAGGTCTATTTAGGTTGTTTACCTGATCTTGGTTCAACTTTGGTATATGGTACTTATCTAAAAAAGTGTCCATTTCTTTTACAATTTCCAATTTTGTCGCATACAGGCTTTTGTAGTAAGATTCTAATGATTCTCTGAATTTCCTCTGTGTCTGTGGTTATGTCCTCCTTTTCATTTCTGATCTTATTAATTTGTGGATTCTTTCTCTGCCATTTGACTACTTTGGATAGGGGTTTGTCAATCTTGTTAATTTTCTCCAAGAACCAGCTTTTTGTTTCATTGATTCTTTGGATTCTTTTCTGTGTTTCTATTTTGTTGATTTCTGCCCTCAGTTTGATTATTTCCAGTCTTCTACTCCTCCTGGATGAGTCTGCTTCTTTTTTTTCTAGAGCTTTCAGGTGTGCTGTTAAGATTCCAATGTGTGCTTTCTCCATTTTCTTTAAGTGGGCACTTAGTGCTATGAATTTCCTTTAGCACTGCTTTCATAGTGTCCCATAGTTTTGAGTATGTTGTGTCTTTATTTTCATTACATTCAAGGAAGACTTTCATTTCTTTCTTTATTGCTTCCTTGACCCAGGAGTGATTCAGTAGTTGACTGTTCAGTTTCCATGAGTTTGTAGGCTTTTGGGGGATAGCATTGTTGTTGAATTCTATCTTTAATCCATGGTGGTCTGACAAGACACAGGTGGTTACTATTTTTTTTTTGTATCTGTGAAAGTTTGCTTTGTTATCTAGTATGTGGTCAATTTTCGAGAAGGTTCCATGAGTTGCAGAGAAGAAGGCATATTCTTTCCTATTTGGGTGGAATGTTCTATAGATGTCTGTAAAGTCCATTTGGATCATTACCTCCATTAATTCTCTTATTTCTCTGTTAGGTTTCTGTCTGATTGACCTGTCCATTGGTGAGAGAGGTGTGTTGAAGTCTCCTACTATGAGTGTGTATGGTTTGATGACTGCCTTTAGTTCTAGAAGTGTTTCTTTTACATAAGTGGGTGCTTTGATATTAGGGGCATAGATATTCAGGATTGAGACTTCATCCTGATGAATTATTCCTGTTATGAGTATAAAATGTCCATCTCCATCTCTTCTGATTGATTTTAGTTTGAAGTCAATTTCGTTAGAAATTAGTATGGCCATACCCGCTTGTTTCTTAGGTCCATTTGCTTGAAAAACCTTTTCCCAACCCTTTACTCTGAGTAGATGTCTGTCTTTGTGGTTGAGTTGTGTTTCTTGTAAACAGCAGAATCCTGTTTTTGTATCCAATCTCTTAGCCTGTACCTTTTTATAGCTGAATTGAGTCCATTGATATTCAGTGATATTAATGACCAGTTGTTGTTAACTCTGATCTTTTTGTTTTGTATTAGATTTTGTGTGTTACCTTTCTTTGAGTTGTGCTGGTGAAGGGTTGCTAGATGACTGAGTTATTGTAGGCAGTGTTGGCATTGTTGGGTTCCTTGGGCTGTGATTTTCCTTCTATTAGTTTCTGTAATACTGGATTTGTGGCTACATATTGTTTAAATTTGTTCTTATCCTGGAATATTTTTTTTCTCCATTGATAGTAAATGATAGCTTGGCTGGGTATAGTATTCTGGGTTTGCATCCATGGTCTCTCAGTTTCTGCAGTACATCTATCCAGGACCTTCTGGCTTTCATGGTTTCCATAGAGAAGTCAGGTATAAGTCTGATAGGTTTACCTTTATAAGTTGCTTGACTTTTTTCCTTTGCAGCTCTTAATATTCTAACTTTAATCTGTATGTTTTGTGTTTTGATTATTATATGGCAAGGGGATTTTTTATCTAGTCTATTCGGTGTCTTGTATGCTTCTTGAACCTTCATAGAAATATCTTTCTTTAGGTTGGGAAAGTTTTCTTCTATAATTTTGTTGAATATATTTTCTGGCCCTTCGATCTGTAATTCTTCTCCTTCTTCTACCCCTATTATTCTTAGGTTTGGTCTTTTTATTGTGTCCCAGATTTCCTGAATGTTTTGTGATGAGAATTTGTTGGATTTGCTGTTTTCTTTGATCAATGCATTTATTTTCTCTATGGTATCTTCAGAATCTGAGATTCTTTCTTGTATCTCTTGTATTCTATTGGTTATGCTTGTTTCTGTAGTCTCTATTTGTTTACATAGATTTTCCATATCTAGCCGGCCCTCAGTTTGTGTTTTCTTCATTGCCTCCATTTCAGTTTTCAATTCTTGAACTGTTTCCATTACCTGTTTGATTGTTTTTTCTTGGTTGTCCAGGGTATCATTTACGGATTTACTCTTTTCTTCTAACTTTTTGTTATAATTCTCATCCATTTCTTTAAGGGAGTTTTTCATATCCAGTTAAAGGGACTCTATCACTTTCATAATGTCATTTTTTTCCCACTTCTTCTAGATTAGAGTTTTCAAGTCCTTCTGTTGTAAGATCACTAGGATCTGGTGTTTTCATGTTGTTTTTCAGAATGTTGGATGGATTCTTGCCTTGGCACCTGCCCATCTCTTCCTTCAAATGCTCTCCAATAGCTCTTCTTGTACAGGATTATGGCCCCTTGTTGGCCAGGGACCCCTCAGATGGATCTTCTTTTACAAAATAAGGGCTCCTTATTGGGCAGGTACCCCTCTGATGGGTCCTCTGTTTCAGGATATTGGCTCCTTTCTGAGAGTCTTTTTTCTTTTTCATCTCTGTAAGGATAGTTATGGAAGATCTCTTCCTGGTGGGCAGTAATTTGTCAGAATTTATTCTAGACAAATTAAGATACTCATGTATTTAAATGTACATTTTAATGTTGATTTCTTAATGAGAGTAGAGCATTTTATAGATTTTTCATTTAAAAATCAACCACCAAAATTTTGATCATAGAAGACTAATTAGCATGAGTTGAAATAATCTGGCAAACACATTGATTTAGATATGCAGATTACAAGACATTATAACAGAATTCACTGAGATTAGATTCTAGGCTAGAATTGTCTTGTGTTCCATAATATAAAGCTAATTAGGGAAAGTCAGGCACTGATGACTATACATAAGTATTGACAGAGATTTCTGTTCCAACCAGTCTCAAAGCCATTAAGCCCCAAAGAAACACACAGAGCTCTACATTAATCATAAACTGGTTGGTCTAGTTGCTCAGGCTTGTTGTTAACTCTTATAACTTATATTAGCCCATAATTCTTGTCTGTGTTAGCCATGTGGCATGGTACCTTTTTCAGCAAGGAAGTCACATCTTGCTTGCTCTGTGTCTGGCTTCCTCTGTGTCTGGGTGATGACTGCAGACTGAGCTTTCCTCTTTCCAGAAATCTCCTGTTCTCTCGCCCTGCCTATACTTCCTGCCTGGTTGCTCCACCTATACTTCCTGCCTGGCTACAGGCCAATTAGCATTTTAATAAACAAGTACAAAAAACAAATCTATACAGAGTAAACCCATTGACCCACAGCACATGTGGACATCTAGAAAGAGTCAGACACAAACAATTTGAGAACAAATCTAGGATGGCGTTCTGCTCCTACCATAGTTTAAACCAGTGTTAGGTTTTGTGAAGGAATATAACTGTCAGTTCCACCAGGAAGGACTTGTACTGTGCTTAACTGGAAGGCTGTGTGCATCTCTACCTGGTTTGTGGCACTCACAAATTGACCAGGGTGGCTGCAAGAATGAGGGCATTTCAAATTTTCAGGAGAAACATTGGATAGTGCATGGTGTCAGGCAAGTTACTAATTCTACCTACAGTAAACAGTAATCCTCATTGTCTCTAATAAACTCCACAATTAACATTGGAATTTGACATATAGATTTCATTATTGATTAGGTTTTTTAATCTATCTTTGGAAAGAAATGCCTGCACTACAAGTCTCAGTAAGAAGGATGCAATGAAAGAGTTTATGCAGTCTAAAACGATGGCATGAAATGAATGCCCCGGGAAAATTCAGATAATATACCCTTGTGTCAATACTGAATGTAGAAGCCGGGCGGTGGTGGCACACACCTTTAATCCCAGCACTCGGGAGGCAGAGGCAGGCAGATCTTTGAGTTCGAGGCCAGCCTGGTCTACAAGAGCTAGTTCCAGGACAGGCTCTAGAAACTACAGGGAAACCCTGTCTCGGAAAAAAAAAAAAAAATGAATGTAGAGCTGGTGAGATAGTCCACTGAATAACAAGGCTTACACAAGTTTGAGTTTGATCCAGGTCTACACATTCACTGTGGTATGTGTGCATGTATACAATAATAAATAATAAATAAATAAATAAATAAATAAATAAATGGGAAAAACTTGACTACAACTACATATAATCTCAAATCAGTCCTGGTAAGTGTTGTTGGGGGCTGTTCTTTTGTTCCAGCTGTTAAGTCCCAAAATAATTACACAGAAACTATATTATTGGCAATACTGTTTGGTCAATAGCTTAAACATATTTTCTAGCTATCTCTTATACCCTAATCTAACCCTTCTCCATTAATTTATGTACCACCATGAGGTCATGGCCTACAGGAAAAGTTTCAGCAGGCTCCAGCAGAGTCCTCTATCTCCTTCAGCAGCTACATGGATTGTCTCTGACTCCACCTACTCTCTCATATATATATATATATATATATATATATATATATATATATATATATATATATAATCTTCCAGCCTGACTATAATCCGTTAAGCCATTGGCTGAAGGAAAATTCTTTATTAACCAATGGCAATAAAGCATATTCACAGCATACAACACCTGCACATCAGATAAGTAAGACAAATGCATATTAAGGTCTAGTTATTTTAACTCTGCATTACTTTTATTCAATCAGCAACAGTATTATTTGGCATTCAGTATATTTCCCAAAAGTCCCTGATATGTTATGGAACAGCTTCCTTGTTTTCTCCAAATAGCAGAGAAGTAGAAGACAACTCAAATTAATGTGATGACATCTCTGGATAAAATTATTGTTGTTTACACTGTGCCTCTAGATTATTAAGTGTGGTGGTTTAAATGAGAATGGTCCCCATAGACCTTATATGTTCAAATGCTTCATTCGCAGTTAGTAGACTGTTTGAAAAAGATTACTAGGTGTGGACTTCTTGTAGGAGGAGTGGCACTATGAGTGAGATATGCAGTTTTAACAGTTTATACCAGCTCCCCCACTTTGTGTCCTACCTGTGGGTCAGAATGTGACACTCATCAAGAGCCATGCTTGTATATTTCCCACCGTGATGATTGTGGACTAACCCTCTAAAACTGTAAGAAAGTCCTCAATTACATGCATTACTTTATGAATTGCCTTGGCCATTGTGTCTTTGAAAGAAATAGAAGAGTGACTAAGACAAGAAGCATCAGCATGACTTAGCTCTCTCCAAGCAGGTAGATTGGTTAGCTACTGCTGCATTAAAAAAAGAGAAGAAGAAACATATAAAATGCAGCTGTTCTAAGGTTTACAATGATTCATCACTTTAATTACTATCAGATTTTATAATGATTATGTAGTGTTATTATTATCTTTACTTGCTAATTTTCTTTATGTTCGGCCTACAAGCATGATATATAAAATATGATTTTCTTATAACATATATGGGTTATATATATAATGTGATATATGTTGTTCATATGATTTCTTCTAAAATTATAGTTTTATTTCAATATTGAGAACAGTACATAGGCTACTGAATTATATATATGTATAAATACTTATTTTTATTTTACAAATATATGCATATGTATATACATTATCTTTGTATATGTATTTGTATAGTACATATAAACTAATATAATTTCTATATCTAAAAAAATGCAGCTTTTTAAAATAATTCCTATCAGTATTGCAGTTTCTACAGATCTAGAAGCTAATGATCATGGCTTCTCTGGTCCCTCAGTGTCAACTTCTTCCACAAGTCTGCCTTAGAGGTTTAACTAGAGCAGGATCTACTTCCACAGTTATTATGTACTACAATATTAGAGAACTAACTTTCTCTTCTCATAGGCTGATGAGCTAAAGACTTCCATCTCAGTTACTCCAATTACCCCAGTTTTCTTTCCTGTTGGTGTTATAAAGTGAGGAAGGGATTCCTTTAGTTAGTGGTTCCAGGTAGCAGTCTATCACTGGGGAAGGAAGCCAAGGCAGCAGGAATGTGAAGTTTCTAGTCACAGTAAACCCACAGCAAAAAAGGAGAGGCAAAATGAATGCGTGCATGCTAGTTTCAGCTCACTCTCCTTTTTTTAAATAGTCAAGGACTCAAACCCAGGGAATGCTGACACCCACTTTTCAGCTTTATTAGTAATAAAGCTAATTCTCTGAAAACATGCACACAAGTTAAATTGATCTAAACAACCCATCACAGATAATTCTCAGATAATTATGAATTTTGTCACTGACAAAATTAGCTACCACATGAATATGGCAGTGACAACACCAAAACCAGAAAGAAGTCTCTAATCATGAGGGTGATTAATTATTATCATTGTCATACTAATCTTCAGAAAAGAACTGAATTGCATAGGGACATGAAATCCCAGGAGCTGAGGATCAGAGACTGTCATTTTAAGGACTATCTTTAAATAAAACCATATAAAGTACATAATAATTATTGCCTATTTTTATTTCTCCAAACAATAATATTTTGTTCACATAATACATCCCTGCTAAAAAACAAACCAATTTAAATATCCTATTTTATTTTACATTTTGCAACATGAATAGGTATATTTTTTCAAATATGAAGACTACTGAGTATTGGAAATTAATTTTTAATTTTATTATTATTGCTGTTGAGTAGTGGTAGCAGTATTATTAGTGGTTTCCATGTGTAAGAAGGTGTCATAGCACAAGTGTAAAAGTCAGAGAACATCTTTCTGGGGTTGTTTCTCTAATACTACCTGTACCTGGACTGTAGAGTTTGAACTCTGGTTCTCAGGCTTTTACTGAGTACCTTTACTGACTGAAACTGAGATATCTTGCTGACTATAAATTAATTTTGCATGTGGCTATTTGCTATTAAGTTCCAAAGAAAATATCCTAAAGGACAGAAAACACATAGAAGAATGTTCTTTGAAACATCTCTGTTGTGGTAATTCTTTACGTCAATAGCTTTGTGGTACAAGCCTTAGAGCGTGCTACATGAGGACTGATAAGTTGGAGAGGAAAGCACCCTCACACTCACTCTCTTGCTCTCGCTGGTGCTTGGCATGGTCATTGACCCAAGTAACAGAGAGGCAGTGTGAGATCAGAAGCGGCTTCAGCCTAACTCTGTATCTGTGGGTTTGTCCTCTTCATTGCACCCCTTAATAAATAGATTTATATATTTTGTGAGTTCACACATTACAACTTTGTTGTTTTATACAGGGATAAGGTTGTAGACATAGTTCATACATAAACTACATTATAGCACTGTGTAATATTTTATAAACAAGAACAGATATTTGTTAACACAAGCAGGAAGCTTATTAGTATTAGTAGAAGTTCCAGAATTCAGTTGTCACTTACCTGCAGTGAACTTATACTTAAGGTCAATGTTTTCATTCCCATGTAGTAGAGCGTGAGATGGAAAGTCTTTAGTAGCTGAGTAGTCAGAGGGGGCTCAATATAGCTTGATAACGGTTTGAGTGTGCCCATAAAGGATTAATGAACTAAGATCTGGGCTTGATGTGCTTTGTTTGGAGGTGATATGGAACTTTATGAGGGGAATCCATTAAATGGCATCATGTCACTTTGGGTGCTGATCTCAGAAGGACTTGATATGATTATTGGGCTACTTTATAGATCTAAATATACCAAGGTAATTAATTTGGTTGGAATTAAACTCTAGTAATTCATACTCCAAAAGCATAAACTATTTAAATTTATTTGCTTTATAAAATACATAGCCTCTTCTATTTCATTATAGAAATAAAAAGTTGAGTGTTCCAGGGAACAAACAGCAGAGGCATTTCCTCTCTTTCTCTGTTCTTTCTCCTTTTATGCTTTCCCAATAGCTTTCTTGGGACAGTGGGATTTCTTACATGACTATTTAATTCCAAAAGCAAATAATCCCAGATAAGATAAATCAGACACTAAATGGATTTTTCTTTCAAACTATCATTTAAAGTCAAGGATCCTACTTCCAACTTTGAAGAAGTCACAAAAGTATAGCCAGCTTCAAAGAAAGAAGTATGTAAAATACTCCTTTTGGAAAAGTAATAAATAATAAATTTAGGTACTAAAATTGTCACATCATACTATATGAAATAAGGCAAAAAATACCAGCAAACCCAACTGTGCTCCTCTTTTATTTTTATGCACCCCCTTTTACTTCTTATATTGATTTTACACATTACTAATAAAGTATTTCTCTTTCACATTCATTGGTTTCTCAGTTTTTCTCAACATTTTTCATGGATTAGCTTCACAGTGAATTCAGAAAGTTCAAAGCATGAGATACTCTATTAATTGAAACCACTGTACCTTCACGTAAACACACCTCTTTTATCATACTTTGACTGCTGTCTGTCTCTTCTCCCTAGGCCTCATTATTTCTTTTTACTGTACAGATCTAATATTTCAACAAACTACTGGGATGTTTAAAACACACAGCAAGTGTCTGTAAACAAGGAGTCAGGGATTCATTCCAGATTTCCAGAGGTAAACAATTAGAGAGGAGAAAAGGGAAAGTTGCCTTCTGTGGAATAAGAAAGAACATTGCCTGTGCTGTGAGCACATCTCATTTCAATCGGCAGTCAAAATAACCTCAACAAGAGCAACAAGAAAAATGTTCATCATTAAATACATCTAGTTTTATTGCCAAGTTGTGATCATTACTCTTGGTAGTTAATGTGTTTGGACTGAGATCCACTAAGAGACATTCAGCCGCATGGGAGGGCATTTCTTTAATGAACAAGATGAGGAGAGACACTTCTATACCATGGGCTGCACCTTCCAGGGGTGTAAGAATCTGAAGACAATCAGAGCTTGTTTTGCCTGCCTTTCTTTGTTCTCTGCTGGTAAATGCTTTGTGTTGTGTTGCTGTTCTTATACCAACCTGTGCTGACATCGGAATCCAGCTTCTTCTGCCATCCACCATGGACTGAGAAAAGCATATATATCTCCAGAAATTCCTTGGTCCTTCATCATAAGATTGGGATGTCTGAGACATTCAGCTTCATAGACTGAGCAACTTCTGAATACTTTGTCTCTCTATTGTTTAGACCACCAGGATTAGACTATTCAGCCCGTATTCTGTAAATCAAGCTAAAAAAAATCCCTTTGCAATATTCTGTGTGTGTATATACTATTAGTCCTGCTCCTACAGAGAATGCCTACTAACACACAAGGATATGCATATAAAAAGTTACATGATCTTTTTGAGATCTTAAACGTGTTAAATATCCAGAGTTTCAGAGAAAGAATGCCATTCTTAATAGAAACACAGGAATGTTTGGAGAAATCGTGTAAGTTTGCCCTGTTTGCAAGTTCCCTTTTCTCTATCTCTACACTCTCCCTGTTTTACATGGTCACTTTTCACTTTTAAAGAAAATATGATTTTTCCTCTGTGATTGCATGTCATCTCCAAAGTAAGAAAATATATAAAACCCATGAAAACCCTCCATCCAGAGCTAATTAGAAACATACCTGTAGCTAAAAAAAAAAAAAAAAGTGTGTTTTTATATCTTGCAATGAGGGTATGCACATTTCATGGAAAATCCTGGGGCTTTATATTAATGTAGTCAGAAAAAGTAGATATAGAGTGAAGGGTGGGTTGATAAGCTTTGAGCAAAGCTTTAGAAATGATACTTAGCTCGGCTCCAATGCTGCTATGAATGGAGCAAATGGCATGATTACTTATACTGGTAACTCTTACCTAGAAAGAAAGAAGAGTGAACCACTTCTAGAGTTATAATAGAGGAGCAGAAGCACCCATTAGTTAGGACAAGGGATAATTAGGTCATAATTAGAAGGGTTGACATCCATTTGGATGTTCAAGACCATCAAAATCTCACAAGAATGGGAGCCACAGGCACTCTTCTTTGTTGACGGTAGAAATTCAAATTGGTACAGCCACATTTTGGCAATTTCTTACAAAATCATTTTCTTATCACATGCCTTTCTGGCCCATTGGTAGCTATCAAAAGGACTTCAAAACGTATGTTCATATAAACACACATGAATTTCATACAAGCCTTATTTGTGTTTGTTAAAACTTGGGAAACAGCCAAGATGACAAGAAACAAACAAGCAGAACAGAGACTTATGAAGGAAAAAAAATTAACTTCAGGTCCTTGTACCTTTATGGCCTATCATATTTCAATTTTACTCAAATCACTATCTTCTCTAAGAAGGTAACTATCATAATTTTTAAAAAATCATTTAATTCAGATGCATTACTTTTGTTTATCATTTACTTTTTAACTATCTTATAAGGTGACAGCTTCCTTATGAAACTCTTATATTGAGAATTGTCTGTTTACCATGCTCACTCATTTCTCTTCCCATCCACCCATCCCTCCACCTCCCATCTCTACTTACATTCTTCCACCCAATATTTTCCTTTCACTTTCATGATACCTACATGTGTTATCTTCCCTCCTTGTTTCCCTCCCTTGAAGCCCATTTTCCACTTCTATAATCCCTTTCTTGATGTAGGATATCTTTCTGTATATGTGTTGCTTTTATTGGTTAATGAATAAAACTGTTTTGGCTTATGGCAGGGCAGAATATAACCGGGCTGGAAGAGATATATAGAGAGAATAGGCAGAATACGAGAGATGACTTGTAGCTCTTGAAGGAGAAAGATGCTTATCAGTAGGGCACAGCCTTGTTGTGATACATAGATTGATAGAAATGGGTTAATTTAGGATACAAGAATTAACTAGGAATACACCTAAGTTATTGGCCAAAACAGTGTTTCAACTAAATAGTTTCTGTGTGATTATTCAGGACTGGAAGGCTGGGGAAAAAAAAAATGAGCAGTCTCCATTTCCAAAACAGTAACCACTGTCTGAGGCAGGGATTTATATAAGACCTAAAAAAGCTATAAAAAAAGAAGGCTTTTAGACCCACAAAAAATGGAGCCAAGCATAGCCTCCTGGTAGCCACATTTTCTTTCAGATAGGCTGGTGGCAAGCAGAGGCATGGCTCCTTTAAGAGAAGGTTTCCTAACTCAGCATTAGCATGAAAATCTGTGAAATTTCTTTGAGAGACAGCTTCCTGGTTCATGCTAGTGGCATGAATAGCTCTGGATCTTTCAGGAGGACAAACACTTGAATGGGGTTTCTAAGAAGAGAGGTACAAGTTTCTTGATGGCAACATAGACCCACTGCATCCCTGAAGCCTGGATATTGAGCATAGCTTGCAGAAGAGGTAAACATACCTCTGCCATGTCTACATGCATGGCTACAGAAGAGGTCCTAGACACACCTGCTTAGCATTAAAAAAAGGCACTCCTGGTCAGAAAATGATTACAGATACACAATAAGACAGATTCAGATTAAAAAGAAAGACCTCTGAATGGGTCAAAATGTTTAATAAATGTACATGGGAGAGAGAGAGAGAGAGAGAGAGAGAGAGAGAGAGAGAGAGAGAGAGAGAGAGAGAAAAGAGTACAGACATTCATAGGCTAAAGTAGTAAAGATGATAAAATAAATATTAAAAAGTAATCAAGAAAAAAGCCATGAAGAGATGGAACATACACAGAGAGTCTAAATTATGTATATTATTGTATTTTCCTTGAAGTTTTTGATTGCAGAAAGACATTTGATTATCAGGACTGCTAAGCTAAACCAACTTAAAGGTATCCTGACTTCAAAATTTGAATTTAAGGATATGCCACTTTGGAAAAGAGATTCTGCCTTTTTTTTCCACAGAAGATGAGAACCCATGGATTCCTTCCAGGTTAAAGTGGCTTGAAGAAACAATACCCCAGAAAGGTCTCTGTGAACCCTAAAAATTCTTTGCCCAACAAACAGCAGGAAGCAGTTAGGAGAAAACTATGCCCAAATTTCCAAAATGATTATTTATAAATGTTTGTTTTCCTTTAAAGAGGGATATGATATAGAGATGAATACTTTGCATTGATATCAATCTTGTTGTACTGATACAGATTTAAGATCATTTTTTACACTATGTATATACATATGTATTAAAACTCTTAAGGTCTTATGTTTATGCAGCTCATTTAAAAATGTAATATCTAGTTTAGAAATACACATTAATAGATAGTCATTGATAATAATCAAACTTTTAGTCATGTTAGTTATGTTTTCTAGATATATAGAGATACATTTCAGTTGGGGAGAAAATCTTCAAAGCTTCAAATACCTACAGAAAATGCCATTTAAAATGTTTTAAGAACTTAGACTTTTCTAAACAGCAAGACATATCTCCTTCTGGCAGAACCAATTACTTCAGAGAGGTGGATAGGCATTGAATAAACACATTATGGAATTTGCTTTCAATGTGACATGCTTGACCCTTTGGGGAAGAAATTGCTCTTCCCTGAACTGCTGAATGGCATGCTGTATGAACTGGACATGCAGGACACACAGAATAGTGACTGCCAAAAGATGGGATGGTCCTCCAGGGATCATGTTTGATGAAAGAAACTGCCAGACATTCTGCAGAACACATAAGAAGCAACTGATGTACTTGGCCAGTACAAGGCACAACAAATATTGAAATTTTCTGCTTCATTGAAAAGTCTGCCAGATACTATAAACCTGTAGGCTGACTATAGATGCCCCAACTTTACAGAAATTTAGGTGGTGTAGCAAGACATTTCTGTCAATTCTAGAACTTTAGAAGTTGCTTACAGTGAACTTCTTGTTTACTTAGGTTATAATATATCCTTTAGGAGTCTTTGAAGAGTTGAAGACAGATAGCTATAGCTATAGTTTTCCTTAGTTATGATAAAGAATAAATTAGACATTGATGTGGGATTTCCCTCTGTGTGTTGCTTGTATTGGTTATTAATGAATAAAGAAACTGCCTTGGCCTGATAGGGCAGAACTTAGGTAGGCGGATATCCACTAGAGACAGACACTGGGAATTTTCCCTAGTAAGCCACTGCCATGTAGCGATACACAGATTAATAGAAATGGATAAAATTATGATGTAAGAATTAGTCAATAAGAAAGTAGAGCTAATGGGCCAAGCAGTGACTTAATTAATACAATTTCTATGTGGTTATTTTGGGGTAAGATAGTCAGGCAGCCGGGACAAACAAGCAGGCCCTCCTCCAACAAGATATAAAACTTTAGACTCACAAAGATAGGATATGATAAAACATTTTTCTTAATTTGTCAAATGTAAATGGATGAAATATAACTATAAATCATGCTTGATAACTGTATTACAGATGCAATTGTACTATGTTAATGTTAAAAACCTTCCTTTTATTTAGACAGAAAAGGGAAGATGATGTGGAGTGTCCATCTGTATATGTGTTGCTTTTATAAGCTGCTTTGACCTATGGCAGAGGAGAATATAGCAAGCCTGCAAGATATACATAGAGAGAGTAGGGCAAGTAAGGAAGACGCCATGTAGCTGCTGAAGGAGAAAAATGTCCAAGGGTACTCCACAGCCTCAGGGTGATACACAAATTAATAGAAATGGATTAATTTAAGATGTAAGGGTTAACTAGGAAAACACCTGAGCTATTGGCCACATAGTGCTACAATTAAAATAGTTTCTGCGTGACTATTTAGGTCTTTGAGGCTGGGAAATGAATAAGCAATCTCTGTTCACATTTTCCTAGTTTCCTAATCTCTATACACACTCACCTTTCACATATATGAGCTTATATAAAAATTAGAAACTAGCATCTGCATATTAAAGAAAATATTCTTTATGTCTTTCTAAGTATGGATTACCTCACTCAATATAGTATTCCCTAGCCCCATCCTCTTTCCTACCAATATTATAATTTTGTTACTCTTTGTAACTGAATATATTCCTCTCTTGCATGTCTATCACATTTTCATTATCCATTTCTCTGCTGGAAGACATCTAAGTTGATTCCATTTTCTTGCTAATATAAACAGAACTTCAGTAATCATAACTGTGGGAACTGGGGAGATAACTCATTTGGCAAATGGTTTGCCTTGCAAATATGAGGACCTGTGTTTGGAATCCCAGGACCTTCATGAAGCTGTATATGGTAGCATACATCTGCAACTTCAAACCTTCTATGTTTAGATGTGGGAAACTTACAGAAATCTGAACTGCCATAAAAGCAAGAGACCATATTCCAAACAAGGTGGAAAATACTGACTGACACCCGAGGCTGTCCTCTGATCATCACATATGCATTGTGACATGTGCATAATTCACCATGATGCATATACAAATTAGTAAACTAATTTTAAAGCTATAAAATAAAAATACTAATAAAGAAACACTAAAGGATGTGTATTTCTGTGAGAGAAGAAAGACAATTCTCAGGACATATGCCAGGCAGTGGTATGGACCAAATGGTAGTTGTGCTTCTAGTTTATTAAGACATCTTTACACTGATTTCTATGGTAGCTTTCTGTCTTTTCTTAGAAAACAAACAGGCTTCTTATATATTTATATATATATATATAATAAAATATAAGAAGATAAAACAGAAACTAACACATCAGAATACCACAAAACAAACAGAAGGGATAAAACCCATGAAAAAATACAAGAAACAGATATAGACACAGAGACACATTCTTTCTCACACTCAAGAATCCTTTAAAAACACTAATATGGAAGCAACAATATACAAAAGACCTATAATGTAAAAGAAAAATATTATATGTATTTATAATACATTTTATATAATTAAAATAAGAATTAAGGTAGAATTTAAAAAAGAAAAAGAAAGATCCCTGAATACAAAATACCATTTCTTCTTCAGTACAAATGTATCCCTTTAGAAAATGATACAATAAGGGTGTTGGAAGGTGTATGTAAATTATTATTCCCTTTATAAACTATATTTGCATTTTGGTTATTTATGTATTTATGTTTCCGTTGATGGAATTTTAGGAATCAGCAAAAGGAAATAATATTTTAGGCACCAAGGGGATTCCTTGGCAACACTAATACCATAGGACAGAGCCATGCTGATGAAATGGCACTTTCTGTGATGGGTTATGCAAACAGGCCTGCAGTGAAGATGACTAGGTGACTTTCAAGCCAGGGCCTAACTGTGGGATGTCTTTGCAACTTGATTGCCCCATTACCTGATTAAGATGTTCTAAGCATCAGTATCAATCTCGGAAAGCATGTCTGTGAAGGACTACTTCTGCCTTCAAAGAGGCCTGGGCATGGCAAATAAATAGCTAATTATGTGAGATATGAGAGTGCGCTGAAAAATAGCTACAGAAAACCCAGAAATGTTCAGTTGAACAGAGTTCTAACCTAGGGAAGTGGGGCTTCTCATAAACACCAACCTGAGAAGACGAGAAAAGTGTTAGAGGAAGGTAGATAGACTCCTAAATAGAGCAATATCAGAGGTGGGAGAAGAGAAAACAAATGCTATGAAGGTAGTCTGCTTTTCTGTGAAACCCGGCTGTAGGAGGATGGTAAGTAAAGATGTGGTCCAAGAGGATCACAGAGGCAACACAGAACAATTGGAGGGAAAAGCCACCATTTGGAAAGGGGAGTTATGCTGTAAGACCAACTAAGCAGAATTACCCTACACAACTGCCATGTCTTCCATATGGCTGAGTGTCCGAAGTTCTTATAAGAGAATCTCAAGGCCAGTGATAAGAATGTCCATTGTAGTGGTAGATTTCATTCCAAAATATTAGAGAAAAAAATACCTTGATGGTATACACAGGAAGAAAAGTTAAATTGACTCATTAATAAATTTCTAAAGGGCTGCATTGTTCAGTGTATGGAATACTTTAGAACCAGAGACCAAATTAATTTTAAAAATACTGATTACAGGGCCTGCAAGATGGGTCAGGTGATAATGTCACTTGAGCCAAGCCTAATGACCTCAGTCCAGTGCTTGGGTCTCACACAATAAAAAGAGATAATTGACTTTTTAAAGTTGTTCTCTGACCTCTACATATATATATATATATATATATATATATATATATATGTGTGTGTGTGTGTGTGTGTGTGTGTGTGTGTGTGTGTGTGTGCTGTATATAATATAGCATGTACAAAAATAAATAAACAGAAAACAAAATTTTATTTGAAAATTATGTGAAGTCTGGAAACATCCTTAAGTTACATAGATAGATAGAAAGATAGATAGATAGATAGATAGATAGATAGATAGATAGATGATAGATAGATACATACATACATACATATAAGCCTACTTGATAAACCTCAGGGTTTATTGTATGTTTTTATATTATATAATAACATACATATATATATATATATAATATAAAAGTATAAAATGCAAATCACAATACGATTAATTTCTGTAAGGTAAAAAGAAAGCATAAAAACTTCTATTATACTACAACATTTTAATTCATTTAAAAATACAGCTGTGTATGTCAAATTGTAAAATTATATGTTAATAAAAGAGATATAACATTGTTTTATTGTTTTCAAATCTTATATATGTATAAATGTTATGATCAATAAATTATTCTGAAAATTACATATTGATTCAGAACAAACTTTCTGAGATTTATTTTTCTTGATGTTTTCTTAATTTGCTGTTTTCCTCCCAATGTTTAAAATATTTCATAATGATATTTTTGTAAGAAATCAAAGGAAGTATCCAAGAAACGCATAATAAACAAAGAATGTAAGTCTAAAAAATATCTTAGGGTTGAATCTGAGTTTGCTTTAGTGATTCATACAATAATTCAGTTTTTATTTGATCCACAGACTGACCTTACAGACAGATTTCCACTTCATAGTGTCACCCTTAAAATTGTGTGGGGTCCAGAGGTCCTGGCACATATCTGATCTAGAAGTGGTTTTATATTTTCCAAGTCATCACTTTTTCTTGAATATAAGGAAGCAATAGCACCCTCAGGAATCCCTCAATTCCCCATATACATATATAATATGTACATTATAAATGTGATGTGTGTGTGTGACCCATTTCCTAATATCTGATACACAGCCTTCTCTAGCTGTGTCGCAGAAAGAGATAGTAATAATGTTTCCAGGGGAAGAACTTCTAGTCAGGAAACCGTAGAGCTGTTAATCAAGACACAGTGAGATCCCTGAGATCCAGTCTTCACTCTTGAACAAGAGACCCTGGGATGATGGCTGCATGAAGACCAGGTGATTGAATTAATTCAGACATTTCTTCCTGTGGTGTAATAGATCACTCCATGTGTTCGTCTTCACTGTGCCCTGAAAACTGCTCGTGTCTTCTCTTAGTTACTTCAATTTCCTAGAGATACAAGCCCACTTAATAAACCTCACGGTTTATTGTATGCTTATCTCTTTAAATAATAGAATTTATTATACTCCTATTATTTTTGCTTTCACTCTATTGTATGTCCCATGAACGTTGTATGTGTGTAAATTGCACAATTCAGTTTACTCACATCTTCCACTATGGAAACTTGCCCCAGGTTCATAAGATATAAATATGAGAAATTTCTTTAATCCTGAAAAATTTCTAATCAATCAATCAATAAAATCTACACCCCAAACAACAAAACAACAACAAAAAAAAAGAGCACCCAAAACAAAACAAAATAAGAAATCTTTAATATGCCGATTTGGTTCTAAATAATGATTTTTAGAGTTTTAGATGGAATAGGGAGCATCTGAGGATATATATTGCAATGCAATGCTCCTGAACTAAGATAGGTTAGCAGCATTGTTGGGGCAGCTGGCCCAATCCCTGCGTTCAGGGGCGTGGCTGCGCCAGCGGAGTAGCATTCCCCTTAAATAGGATCGGGGCGCCGGAAGGAGCCCCGTTTTGCTCTCCCCCGCGTACCTTCTGCTCCGCTGGACCCTTGGTTCTGTAAGTTCCCTTATCTCCCCTTGTATTAAAACTGATTAATTATAAAAGGACTATCGTGGTTATTCTCTAACTCCTACAACCGCCGGTACCGCCGCATTTGCCGGTACGTTTGGCCCCTACACAGCATTCTAGTCTAGGCAGTAGGAGGTCACCATAAATTACTCTAATGAAGCTTCTATTCTAAGATCTGCATGAACTTTATACTTGGCATTATAAAGTTAACTTTGTATCACATGTTTGAGATTACATGTATAATTTATTTGGCCAGTTATTTTTAAAATCAGTATGTTTTCTATTTGTAGCTAAGAAAATGATTTCTGATATTCCCCAGGGAGTGCTGTGCTGAAGTTCTTCAAAGAAAGCAACTGTTAAAGTACTGGGTTATTTGAATGAATTAATAGATGAGGAGCCTGATAAAGGTGCCATTGTTGAAATAATGTGTCAAAAGCTCCATGACAGCATAGAAAAGCTGACTGATGTCATCATTGAGAAAAAGCTTCACCTACACTAAAGACAACTAAGAGAACAAAAGTTGTTACCTGATTTCTATGAAATTAGTATAATAAAACGAGAATGTTTGGTTATTTATCTGAAGGACTACTTAGAAAAGGAGGAGAGAGAGAGAGAGAGAGAGAGAGAGAGAGAGAGAGAGAAAGAGAGAGAGATCTATCCTTAAGATAATTAACTCTAGCAACCATAAAGATGATTCAGCCATTAAGAACTTTTACAACACTTATAGAGGGCCTAGGCTTAGTTCCTGGGGCTGATTTCAGGAAAGTCACAACTGCATGTAAATCTAGCCACAGGGGATCCCATACCCTCTTCTGTGCCCTGCCCCCAGATACACACAATTAAGATAAATTATTTGTAAAAGATAGTCTAATATAAATACATTGAATTTAATATTTAGGAAATAATGTCTAATATAAGCTAGTAAATAATAGTGCAAACACTATAGATGTTGATATTTCAACTTCATATTAATATTTGTCATATTGAAAGCCATCAGATTACCATCAAGTTTGCTAATAAAATAGAGAATCTGCTATAGAGAAACAAGGAACTAAAATAGTACTACCTTTAAAATGTGTTCAGCTTGATCTGTGGCAGAGTTACCTCTTTCATGAGAGTCAGGTGTCACCCATTAGTTTTCAGTGAAATAGATGAACAGGGTTGTTTATTTATAGTTCATTTAATCTTTTTTCTTTTGATTTTTTGAGACAGGTCTCTCTATTGTTTAGCTCCAGCTTTCCTGAAACTCTCTGGCTGGCCTCTTGAATGTTGTGATTAAAGGTGAACACCACCACACCTAGACTCTATTTAACTTTAATGATGAACTGTTCCTTGAGGTCTACAGTCCTGAGTTCCAGTTCTCATCAAACAACTATCATTAGGATTGACATTAGAATTTCTTTTGAGAAAAATGCCCCCATTAGATTGCCTAGAGGCATGTTTGCAATGTATTTTCTTGATTAATAGTTGATGCAGGATGGTCCAGCCAAATGTCAGCAATGCCACCCAGGAAGGTGGTCCTGAATTATACAAAGTAAGCTAAGCAAGTCAATGGAAACATTTCAGTTAGCAGAGTCCCTCCATAACCCCTGCTTCAACTCCTGCCTCCAGATTCCTGCCTAGAGTTTCTGCTTTGAGTTCCCTTATTGATGAAGTATATCTTAGGGCTGGCCTATAAGATAAAATAAACCCTTTGGGCTACTCTTGGTTATGGTGCTTCATCACAGCAAGGGACATCCTAAGATAAAATTAATAAAGTAATTTTATTCTGTAAACCTGTTCACAATTTTATTAAAATACTTTTCTACCTGCTTTTTCTAGCATCTGATATAAGTATTTCTGACTATGCATATACATGTGCCACAGCACACACATGAACGTAAGAGGACAACCTTAGGTGCTGTTGCCCCCCTCAAAACAGAGTCTCATTGCTTTGGTGACATACACATCTGACCTGAAGGCTGTTGGGGAGTCTATGTCTCTACCCCTATCTTCCTTGTAGACTGGGATTGCAGGCTTTTGTGCTGTTTGTGTGGGTTTTGCACAGATTTTGGGGAGAAGACACTTAAACTCTAGCCCTCACAGTCACACAGCAAGTGCCATCCCCAACACACCTCTCAACTTTTTATCACCTTACCTTTACAGCTATTCCAAATACCTCACTAAAGTTTATTTCAGTTTTCTTCAACTAGATATTGACAGAAGTACTCATTCCTTTACATGGTGACACATGGTCCATTTGAAAATGCAGTTTCCCTAAACTTAATAGAACCAACCACTCTGCAAAATTTTATTTTATTTTATTTGACAAAAAACATATCAGTAAACAAGGTATTTTTGGTCACAGTTACGTGCCATCTCTCATCCTTCATCCTGTGAAATCCTTTCTTTGTAGCTGGTTTATATCTTGCTTTCATGTCTCTTTTTTTTTCCCTCGGATTCTCAATCTTAAGAAAAGAGATAAAGCAATCCTCATTCAAAAAGTTTTCTTTGAAAATACTTATATCTCTTCTATTTATTCTCATCATATCAAGTACTCACTCTGGAGATAAAATTACTTTTATTTTTAAAGATTTATTGACTTTTATTTTCTGTGTATGAGTAGTTTGCTACATGGTTATCTAGGCATATGCTTGCCTGGCACCCATAGAGGCTTAAAATTGGCATCAGATCTCTAGGACTCAGAGTTACAGAGGGTTATGAGTTGCTGTGTGACTGCTGGGAACTGAACCTAGATCATCTGCAAGAACAGCAACAGATCTTAACTGCTGAGTCATCTCTCCTTCACAAATGAGGGGTAAATTATGTTTTTCCTTTTAAACAAAATGGAAACCTCCACTTCTTATCAGTCTAGCACTCTAGTCATGGCCTCTCTTTTCTCTTACTCTTTAACCAAGTGGAAACTACGAGATCTTCTTCCTCCCAGACAGGAAGTAAATTGTGTGTCTCTTCAAAGGTTTCAGAAGACCTAGAATGGTGTTCTCAATGCTATTGCAGTACAGTTTGGTAGCATGACCGTTTGATTTCAGGGCTGTCCGTGTTTTTCCAGTTTGCTGATGCCTCCTGTCTTGTTTCTTTAGACTTGATATAACAACAACATTTCAGATCTTCAGATTCTGCCAATGGCAAATTCTGATCTTTTACAACTTTCTTTGTGAAATGGCTCGAATTCATTTCAAACATCTTTTATTGTTGCTTGTTTTAAACAAATAAAAGCTCCTTTTTAGAAAAGTTCTACTAAAAGGAATAATGTTTGACATATTCCAAAAGAGTGCTCTTGTGCCTAAGATGCAAAGGCTCCCTCCAGCCTCCCTGAGGCAGTTTCCTCTGTCCCAGGTACCTTACAAGATGCTTGATCTCAGAAGAACTCATCTGGAGAATCAACAGACTAGATTCTGCTCTTATCACCTTCACCTGTAACATAGCTAATTTTTGTTGCTATTGTAGGTGACAGCAGACATGTAAAAGAATACCAAATAGAGAATTTATGTAGATGTGTTTGAGGTACAATGCAGATAGATTAAGGGAAGAGAAACAGCCAACCAAACAAACTGGTAAGAATTCAAGGCAGATCCCAAGTAAAGACACGACTTTTTCTGTATCTTCTAGAAACATAACAGAAACTCCTCCATGCAGTGAAGGAAATTATGCCCTTTCAGATATTAAATGTCATCCATAGAAATGCCAGGCACCATTAAATATGGAGAGAGAAAATTGGAAAAGATTGCAGAGTTTTATTATTCTCTTTTTTTTGCAAGTCACTTGTGCATGCATCTTATTTTTAAAAGGAAACCTCTCTGCCTGTATAGAGCAGTCCTTCTCAGTGCAGCTGTTTTAAGGATATGACAGGCCTGGATGCAGTGTTGATTGAAGAGTGGGATTTTAGTGCTGTTTGATTTGTTTGTGCTTTGAACTGTGTGGTTAGTGGTTTTATAGAGGATGTTCCAGTTCTCTGAATATTGTCCAGCAAGCTGCAGCACAATGCATCTTTAAAACTCTTTTTGCTTAGAAATAAACAGCATGCTGGGACTTCTACTAGGGCACAGTGCAGAAAAGTTTTGTGATGAGGTTTCCAGTTGTAGCCTCACAGAACATAGAGAGGAAGAAGTTGTGATGTTGTGAAATGCACATGGCAGGTTGAGTGCCTTCAGTGGAAAAGGAAGGAGAGATGAGACTACATCATCACTGTTTACTGCAGATTGAAAGAATTAATAATGGATAACTTGATGTTACTTTATACATAGGGCTGAACTGCAACAGCATAAAACTACAGAGGACACCAGTGCTTTCATATATTTAAACCCCTGTGTCTGACAACTAGGAAGCAAAGGACAAAGCCAGTTAATTGGATACTAAGTAGAAAAGTTAATCCTTCTGAGATCAAGTTCTTCTTGGCTAGAAGTATCAGTAAACCTTTCCTCTGGGTAATAGCATAGGAATACGAAATGGTACACTATGAGCTGGCAAGATGACTCAGCGGGTAAGGTAATTGTTGAGCAAGCCTTGCAAACTCAGTTTATCCCTGAAAACATATTAAGCATGAAGAAAAGAATTGTCATCTGGCCTCTACACACATGCCACATCATGTTCACACATGCACATGTGTAGACCAACACAGTAAATAAAATTTTAAAAGAAATGATTTCAATAGCCTCTCTAGTTTAGGAGACCATTACTGGAGATCAGCATATTGTGGAATTCTTGGCATTTGGCCTCATCAGTAGATTATATAGTTTCTAATTGCTTTGATTCCTAACATTTTGGATTTCCATATGTCAATCATCAACAAATAATTTAGTATCAACTTGCAGATCCATGTGTCTGCTTGATTTTTCTCAGGATTTTTTGGTGTCAAAGAGCATAGGTCTTTCTTCAAGGCTTCCTGTTTTCAGAAAAACATATTTTATTTTAGTCAAGAGTCTTCTACATTTATTTAGTTTCCTTCTGTCATTGCTACAGTCTTGCTGATTTTTGAGCTGGCCCATATATTTTATTTCTCTGTGTTTCTTATGAATCTTAAATATATAGCATTTGGTGTAACAATGTAATGTAGCATAAGTCAAAAATTGCAAAGAAAGGTCAAGGGAGAGGCCTCATGGTTAAAACCTCTCACAGTACATTTTGAGGGGTCCTAAGTTTAGTTCTCAGCATCTGCGTGGGGCAGTTCACAACCACCTGTAACTCCATCTTTAGGGTTTGGGGTACTCAACACTCTGTCCTCCACAGGCACTGCATTTACATGTTTATGTCCAGAAATAGATCTCTCTCTCTCTCTCTCTTTTTTTTTCTTATTGAAAGAATAAAGATTAGAATAAACACATATCCTGAGATGAAATAATCTCATACAAACAAATTCAAGCATTAGTTGTATTATGTTTTGAATGATGGTCTTTATATTAGTTAGTTTTCTTATTTATTTAACCAAAAATCTAATGATAAACAATTAAAAGAATGTGTATTATCAGTGGTTTATTTTGACCCACACTTGGAGAACACAGTCCAGTCCAGCAGGCTAGGCATGGTATCAGGAACCTGAGGCAGCAGTTCATTTGCATCTACAGCCAGGAAGCAGAGAGGTAGATTTTTGTTTGTTTCCTCCATTTATTCATCCTTGGAAGCCAGGCTAAAGGGTAGTGCACCTCATTTCAGGGTAGCCTTCCCTCCTCAATTAATTCTGTCTTTAAAACACCCTCACAAACAGGTTCATTTATCTGTGTTCATTTATCTGTATTTAGATGATTGAAATCTAATCAGTTTGGCAGTGCCACAGTCCTCACTTTTATACAATATGAATGATATAAAATGTTCTAGCTAAAAACCACATTGTACTTATAATTTTTTTATCATTATCCTAAGCATAGTTGAGTATTATACTTCAAGCTTTGTAGATGATGAATGTGTACAGATTGCTTACGTGGTTGAATGAAATGAGTTTCTGACTGTCGTCAGTTTGTGATCCTTTGCCAAACTGACAAATATCTTGTCATGGAAGACACAAGTTACATATATATTCCAAATCTACCCAGGACCTCATGCTCTGGGGTAGCATTACCCACAGTGGAATGGGCCTTTCTGGAACAATCATTAATCAAGAAGATGAATTACAGAATTACCACAGATGACCCAATAAAGGTGTTTTCTTTAAAAAAAAAAAAGAGGTTTTTCCCAGATTACTCTAGCTTGTATCAACTTAACAAAAAAAATCAACCAGGACAATGTCCTCGGGTCAATGTGACAAACCAATACAACACTATTGAATAATACAAATCTTCCTATTTTGTTTATCCTTATGACCTCATATTAATATCAATTACACAATGTGAAACATTCCAACCTTTAAAAGTCCTAGAGTCTTGAAAAATTCAAGCATTTTAAAACTTTAAAGTTTCACAACTGTAAGATCCTATAATATAAAACTACAAGTGACATACTTACTCCAAGAGAGAAGAACTTGGGCACATTTGCAATTAAACCAAGGTAAAACCAAAATCCAACAATGTACAGCATGGTGGGAGACTTCTGAGACTCACAACTTTAGCTGCAAAGAACCAAAACTGCTCCACCTCTCTTGTTCTGCCCTCCTCTGCACTCAGGGCTCATTGCTCGGCTTTACAGCTGCTGCTGTCCTTGGTACTCATCCTACGGTATGCCTTCAAAAACCTGTATCATCTGGGAGACTCACACATTACCAAGTTCAGCTAGCAGTAAAAGGTAAGCATTGGTCCCTGTTAGATCATAACTTCTGTGTGCTGAGCCCAAGGAAACACTTCCAAAAGATTGTGCCACAGTAGTGCTTTTCTCTTGTTAATCACAGCTGATTCTCTAGTCCCGGCTGACCAGTAAAAATTTTGCCAGCAGAGCAAATGATTCACTTCATTGATTCTTGTCTCTTCTTAATCACAGTTGATTCTTCAGCTCCAATTGGCCAGAGCCATGGGCTCTTAATTCAAATTATAGAATGGCCTATAAAAGTCTTTAAGGAACTTTCTATCTCCCCTCTGAAACTTTAGAAGCAAGGTCTCCATCGTTTGCATTGCTCTCTGCATTATTTTCTAAGTTCCCACCATAGCTCATTAAGCTCTGAACACTTTTCTAGCCCCAAGATCCAAAATTCTTCCACAAAATACAGTCAGGTCAGTCACAGCAATAAACTGCAAACCTGAAACCAATGTCTGCCTCAGGCAGGGTTTTCTATCTCATTGCTAAAACACAATGACCAAAATCCACATGAAGAAGAAAGTGTTTACTTCATCTTACAACTTTCTGGTCATATTTCATCACAAACAAAAGTGAGGGTAAGAAGTCAAGGCAGATCCCTGGAGGACAGAAATGAAGCAGAAAACATTAAGATTCACCTTACTCCCTTGTTCCCCAAAGCTTGTTCAGCCTGCTTTCTTAGATCATCCAGGATTACCTGCCCATGGTGGCTCCACCTACAGAGGGCTGATCATCCTATTAATCATTAGACAATAAAATGCCTTCCAGACTTATTAAGAGGCAATCTAATAGAAATATTTTCTCAGTTAAGGTTTCTCTTCTTAGATAACTCAAGACTGTATCAAAACCAACCAGTATAGAATACAAAAATGGTGCTGATTTTTAAACTTCTTAATACAACTTCCTATTATGTATTGATTTGATTTTGGGAGAATATGGTAGCTTCACATGAAGTCTTCATAGAAAAAGTCATCTCCTCCAAGTTGACATGAACTATAAAATTTATAAATAAAAACCTTCAGGTCTTCCTTCTTATATCTCTCATGATTGATAGCATAATATATATTGTGTGTTTCTAAGGGCATATATTTATATGCGAATAAAGTATACTTGTACATTAATATACACATATATAATGTATATTGAAGTGTGCTGAGTTTTTCACACCCTCCTTTGTTTTAGACAGGCAAATGAGATAATTGTTTGAGGTTGGTCTATTTCAATTACCAACTAAGTATATCAGTTAAACAGTATCTGCTATAAATGTATGTGATTTTTTTAAAAATTGGGGGCTATAAGCTGAGTGTGGTGGCACATAGTTTTAATACTAGTATTTGGCAAAGAGAGTCAAATGGAAGGTGGATCTTTATGAGTTCAAGGTCAACCTATTCTGTTCTACATAGTGAGTTCTAGGCCAACCAGTGAAACACATTGAGAAACTGTCATATGTGTACACACACACACACACACACACACACACACACACACCACATCACAAAGCAAAATAAACAGGTTTGATTCTTCAAGAAATTTTAATCTCTACAAGCTCATAATAATTTGTGAAAAAATCAGCATGGTACAAATCCATAATGGTGGGCTACAAGTTGTGCTATACACTGGAATCATTGGGAAGCTTTAAAAGATGTTGATGCCTTATCATCTCCCGACATCTTGGCATAACTGTAGAGATTGCAACTCCAGCATCTCAAAAGCTGCACACAAATGCCTACAGAAATGAAGATCTAAAAGCCACTTCTACAATAGGCATTGTCCAGTCTGAGATGACCGAAGTGGTTCTCCAGCTTCATACTTTATCATAACCAGTGTGTCTGCAGCTATGAATCTTATTTTTAAATTCAGTGTTACACACTGGGCTTGTAAAGCACTATTAGGATCTAAGGAAGTAACAACAGAGCAAGAAGCTATCCAAGCATTTGGGCATGGAAACCTGATTTTCGACTAGAAGAATTAGTGGGTTCTGATTTAGATATGCTCACCAGTGCTTAAATTCCAGTCACATTATATCCCTTTTTATTTTAAGGAACAAACCATTACATGATCTTTATATTTTAGCAATGTCTGAGGGTATTGCAGATATACATGTTTTGCTATAACTTGTAGGTTAAGCAACTTATTGTTGCAATAATTTAACTTTGCACACATTTCATATAAAAAGTAGCAGGGGATTAGAGAATATGGTAGGCATCCTTGGAGTCTGGACTACAAAAGCCTATCCTATGTGGATGATTCCATGAAACAGTGTATCCTAAAAGCAGGTCTCACATCCTAATATAAAAATGAGGCTGCAGAACAGGTTAAAACTTAACAGTCTATAACTTTTGCAGCTACTTTGAAATTTGAGAATCCTCTTTCATAGCATGATTCTCAAGTTCTGCCAGATTCCCTATGGAATTTTCATGCTCACTCCAGATAAAATATGGAGAGGAAGCAGTTACAGAAATATACTTAACCACTGGACTCAGATTTAGAAATCAAAGGAAGAAAAGGGTGATTTTGAGAACCACGACTCAGAGCTCTGGGATTCAGAATATGACTTCTGAGCCTTTCTTCACCCATTGGCCTGTGGTAAAGTACTGACTTCGTGGATTGTGTATATACTTACCAAAGTTAGGCTTGTGTGTTTGGGCAAAGAAGTCTTCATTGTAACAGGTTCTAAATGAAGTTTAATGTTCTAGACTTATGGTTCTAAATTTAATGTTAACTTTTCCCCTTAAAGGTCATTTAAAAACATGTGGAGATATTTTTGATTGCTTCAACTTAGATAGACATTGTAAATATTTGGTAGGTAGGGACAAGGAACACAGCTAAGGGCCCAACTGGAAATGTGAATAAGACTCTTTAAAGTTATCTGGCCCCCAAATGCCAAGTGCAAACCTTTGTTCTAAAATACAAGCTCTCATTATGTAAAATACCATAACATGAGGAAGTCACTGCTCAGACCCTTTGAGTTAGTAGTCCAGGATAGAGAAAAAAATCTCTATTTCTTTCAAACTCTTCAGTATCCAATACTGTTCATTTATCTTGTCATTGGTAGCCATGGATCTAGGGGTTACCTTACAAGTTGCATCTAATTCTTCCAATACTACTTTCCCAAAAATAACATGTATCATGAGCTCTGAATTATAATGTGGCTTTGCAACATTAATTAGAACCTGAAAATACTCATGAATACTGTGTTTCTACATATCTGAATTTAGAACTTTTGGAATATTATAATGTCTGCTTTCTGATTAGCATCCACACATAGGATGCAATATGGGAATACAATTTTAATTTTAATCTTTCATGAATCTCCATAGGACAGTCAGAATAGCATTTACATGTTTGGCAGGTGATTCTGGGCAAAACTGTGATGCAAAAGCATATTCTTTTTTCTGCTTTTTTATTTTATATTTTTCATTGAAAATGTTTTTTTTTCAAACATTCTGGTCACAGTTTACCCTCTCCTGTATCCTCCTAGATCCTCCCCAACTCTTCACCCATCTATCTCTGTACCCCTCTTCTCTCTCTTTCTCTCTCCTTAAAAAGCAACATTCAAAAGACAAGAATATAAAGCACAGTAAATATATTTTAAAAATATTTTTGAAACATCACTTACACTCAGAATGTTTTCAGCAGCTGAAGCACTACCCGGTAGTGATGGTTAATAGTGGCTGTCAATCTGATTGGGTTTGGGAACAACTATGAAGTACACGTCTGGGCAGAGTTCAGAGCATTAACTGGAAGGTTTAGCAGAAGAGAGAAAACTCTCCTCCAGAGAGTGGGCAGCATTCCCAGCAGCAGCACAGATACAAAAAGGGCCAAGGCTGTGGTAGACTAAGGGGCCACTGGCATTGACACCAGGATTTATTCCTTCTTCATGTACCGGCTTTTGGGGAACCTATTCTCTTTTGCTGGATACCTAACACATCCTAGATATAGTAGAGAGGGCCTTGGACCTTCCCCAAAGCAATGTGCCTTACCCTCTCTGAGAACTGGATGGGAGTGGGACAGGAAATGCAGAGGAAATTGGAGGAAAGAAGGGAGTGGGATCTTGGATTGGTATGTATAATATAAAAAAAGATAGTTTGTTTTCTTTTTTAAAAAACTTATAAATAAATAAAAATAAAATTAACAAAACTAACTTCTGAAGGAATAAAGTACAATACTACATATGGATGTTAAGAAAAATTGAATACTGCTACATGCTATTTGCAGCAAACATGTAATAAAAGTATAAAAATTCATAAATAATAAATTTATTGCTGTATATTATTTCTTTGCCTTATAGGATAAGAGAAAATAGCTTATTTGGGGGGTTTTCAGGGCATCCCGATTCTTTTAGGTATGTTTTCTTTCTTGAGGTGTATTTTCCTTATATATGCATATATGTATACATATTTAATGTTATAATTAAAAGTGGGGGAAATCAACTAAGGGTATAGCTCTGGGCTAGGGAATTTGCTTAGCAAGCACAAGGCTATAGTTTATCTTCCAGTACTAAAACAAGGAGGGTGCAATATTACAGACTTTGGTGAGGATTGTGTGAACTTGACACATCAAACAACCCACATACGATGTGTAGGGCAGACATTCAAGAAGTTTCTTCTTATTTATCCTGTACATTTTCTCAGTAGGAATAATTTTCTCCTCCATCCATTCCTCTTGATCAAAGATGGGAGTGGTAGCAAACAAAATCCCTGACAGAAAAGCAGGGTTCATTTGTGATGTTAATCAAGCATGATCTTGAATCATTTTCCTACTTCGTTGTACCTCAATTTTCTGCCTCTGGACAATAATGCAAAGAAATTGTTTATATTGCTATTTTAAATCTAAGTTGATGTACTCAAAATAAAATTGTTATTCACATAGTAACATCCATAATCTCTCTGTACGCATTGTCAACTAGTTAAAAGTCATGGTGGCTAATGGCATGGTTATGTCTTCTAGAACCAAGTGCTATAGTTTCAGAGTATCTGTTTAATGATTTGCACTGTGATGAGTTGCATTTGTATAATATTGTCAGACATTGTACTCATGGGTTAGTAATTAGATGCTAAGGCTGACCTGGTTATAGTACTGAAATGGAAGCACATAGCCTAATGGAGGACAGACATGAAGTAAAAAATATCTGAGAGCACACACACACACGCACATGCACACGTACACACACACACACACACACACACACACACACACACACACAGAAGGGCCAATGGATAAGCAGGGCTGGTTTATCCTACTCACCTCTTCTTCTTGCTCCTGAGTGAATCCACTCAATTGTTGACACTGCTACTGAACATCTTTGCTGA
Organism: Arvicola amphibius; assembly: GCF_903992535.2. Classification (NCBI taxonomy): domain Eukaryota; kingdom Metazoa; phylum Chordata; class Mammalia; order Rodentia; family Cricetidae; genus Arvicola; species Arvicola amphibius. The sequence continues at coordinate 71,466,481 of NC_052048.2, read as the reverse complement.
CACCAAAGTCCAGATATTTCATTAATACAGCATTAATCAAAAACCAGCAGTTCTCCAGCAATTCTCCAGCCTGTATTGGAATTACATATCCCAGTTTGTATACTGAGAATCCACTAGACTTTCAGAGTTATAATATGTTGATAGACATTATTAGGCTACCCAGGCCATATCACCATAGTATGCAATCAAAAAAAATCTCCATAATTATGTGCACACACACAGAGAGAGAGAGAGAGAGAGAGAGAGAGAGAGAGAGAGAGAAAGAGAGAGAGAAAGAGGGAGGGAGGGAGGGAGGGAGAGAGAGAGAGGGAGGGAGGAAGGGAGGGAGGGAGGGAAGAAGGGAGGGAGGAAGAGAGAGAGAGAGAGAGAAAGAGAGAGAGAAAGAGGGAGGGAGGGAGGAAGGGAGAGAGAGAGAGGGAGGGAGGAAGGGAGGGAGGGAGGGAAGAAGGGAGGGAGGAAGAGAGAGAGAGAGAGAGAGAGAGAGAGAGAGAGAGAGAGAGAGAGAGAGAGAGAGAGATTTGTATTAGTTAGGGTTTATTGTTGCTGTTAGGAAACACCATGACTTATAAAGAAAACATTTCGTTTTAGTAGCTGACTTACAGTTCAGAGGTTCAGTCCATCATGGCAGGGACCATGCAGCATGCTGACAGGCATTCTGATGAAGAAATAGGCAATTGTCCAACATCTTGCAGGCAACAGGAAGTTGACTGACTGTCACGCTGAAGGAAGCTTGAGAACAAAAGACTTCAAAGTTCACTCCTACCATGATGTACTACCTCCAAAAAGGCCATACTTCCTAATAGTAACACTCCCTTTGGAGGGCATTTTCTTTCAAACCAACACAATATCATTGTTTATTTTCCTCTAGAGAGCATGAGTTTAGTTAACATATGAAAATCCTTGCATTCAATCCTTAGCACCCCTGATACTTTAGACAGAAACATACTTTAGACAGAAATATTTGGAAGAAGAAAGTGCTATTGCAACGAGATTTGAAGACTGCCTTTCCCACTGAAGCCCAGTCCTTATCAAACTTACTGCTCATTATAGCAACTACTATAGCTCATTTTAGGAAAAACCAGTCAATTCCAAATACCCTTGATATATTGGGGAAAATAATTAACCTATTTCAATAACATTTTTATGCATCCATCCTGCTCATGAGATAGATAATTTTAAGCCACACACTTACCTAACAGAACAGGTGCAGATTATTTTAAAATGCCTCTGAGACTGGCTTTCACTGATTTGCTTTCCTAAAGTCATTTCTTTTCATGATTATTATAATCAACAACACCAGCCATATACACAAAATGTTAACATGTCTGAATAGAGATTCAAAGTGTTTTCATCGGCCCTCAGTCACTGTTCACTCCATTAGAGCCATCAATATAAGGAGAGACAAAAATTATAAACCGGTATCTAGGCAACAGGGACAAAGCTAGTGAACATTAGGCCACAGACCCTACTCTTTATAAATGAAATTCAAATATCACCTTAGTTAAATTTAACTTTCTAGCTTATTGCTATTTTGACACAAATAGAGCTATGTTTTCCTCACTTTATTTATTTTTTGCCTTTTTTTTCTCTGCTTTATGTCCTACATTATTTCTTTGTAGAAAGAAGCAGAGTAGATGAAAGAAGCCTGTAAATCAGAAACAAACTCCTTTCTTTTTGTTTTTATTGCACTATACATTTTTATTCACTCCCCTTCCTTCCTCTCCTCACCCCTTCTACCCTTTGCCATGACCTCCATGTTCCCAATTTACTCAGGAGATCTTGTCCTTTTCTCCTTCTTATGTAGATTCATGTATGTCTCTCTTACGGTCCTCTTTGTGGTCTATGTTATATGGGTTTGGGAACTAAAGGCTGGCTTTTTTTCCTTTATGACTAAAGGCCAATAATGAGTGAGTACATATTATATTTGGTTTTTTTGGGGTCTGAGTTACTTCACTCAGTAAGCTTTTAGTCTAGATTCATCCATTTTCTTGCAAATTTCAAGACATCATTATTTTTCACTGTTGAGTAGTACACCATTGTGTAAATGTTCCACACTTTCTTTATCCATTCTTTGGTGGACGGGCATCTAGGTTGTTTCTAGGTTTTAGCTATTATGAATAATAGTGCTATGAACATAGTTGATCACGTCTTCATAATATGATTGAGTATCCTTTGGGTATATAACCAAAGTGGTATTGCTGGGTCTTGAGGTAGATTGTTTCCTAATTTTCTAAGAAATTGCCATACTGATTTCCAAAGCAACTGTACAAGTTTTTACTCCTGCTGGAAATGAGAGAATTTCCCCCCAACCTCACATCCTCTCAGGCATAAACTGCCATCAGTGTTTTCGATCTTGGCTATTCTGATAGGTGTAAGATGGAATCTCACAGTTGTTTTATTTGCATTTCTTTGATGGCTCAGGAAGATGAACTTTAGAAGCAAACTATTTTTACTATTAACACTTCTACTTGCTTATACTGTCTTTTGTAATATGAGTAATTAGTAGATTTCCACAGCAACCCTTGGGGCCTCCCTTATTTGTGGTATTGATACATACAATTAAATGTTTATTTGTAAAGTTAACTGGAAAAAGTTGTTAATAAAAATGAATATCCTGACAAAAATCAATTGCCAATCTGCAGAACAAGACATGATTTTGTGGGTTTATTTTTTTAATCTCCTTTTAAAACAGGGAGAAAAATGTCCTGGAGATGGCAAAGAATACATTCTGTTTATAAAAAGGAGCAAGTTCACTTCCATTGTTGACAGTTGAGATTTTGCAAAGTTTATTTTGACCTAGCAAAATTCTAGAGCAATGGAAAGCTGAAACACAACCCCAACTTTTCTTTATTGTTTTCTATTCAGAGCTTCAGATCGAAAGATGTACATATTAAATTAAATAGAAATTTTAGGGTTTCTATTGTTGTGAAAAGACACAATGACCCTGGAAACTCTTATAAAGGAAAAGCATTTAATTTGGGTGGCTTATATTTTCGGAGGTTTAGTCCATTTTCATCATGGTGGAACATAGTGACATGCAGTCAGAGAGGGTAGTGGAGAAGAAACTGAGAGTTCTACATCTTGACCCACAGGCAACAGGAAGTAGTCTGAATGTCACACTGAGAAAAGCTTGAGCAAAGGAGACCTCAATGCCCCCCCCCACAGTGACATACTTTCTCCAACAAGGCCACACCTACTTCAAAAAAGCCACATCTCCTAATAATGCCACTCCCTATGAGCTTAAGGGAGCCAATTCCATTCAAATGATCACACTATCCAAACTATACAGATATAAGGAGCCAATAAAATGTGTGGGTTTTTTCTTTAGAATTACAACTATGTTCAGTTTTTCCTTTTTGTTTTCAGCTTAAAGCAGTAGATCTCAACCTATGGGTTGTGACCTCTTTGGGGGTCAAAAACCCTTTCACAGAGGAAAATATCAGATATCCTGATAGTTACCATATTTACATATCATTCATAACAATAGCAAAATTACAATTACAAAGTAGGAATAAAAAGAATTTTATGGTTGGGATGTCACTGCAACATGAAAATTGAATTAAATTGAATTGAACTATATTCAAGGAAGGTTGAGAACCACTGGTTTAGAGGAATTACTATGGGTGCATAACATGAGAATGCCTAGACAATGGTGTGTCCATTCCATTTCCAACCACTGACTTGCATGTCAGAGGAAACAGAGCCTGTGACATCATTCAGTGCCAGCAATCAAGAAAACAGTAACATTAACTCCTTATAGAGTGTTTCAGATGGAACATAGATTCCACTCAGTCTTTACCCCAGGAACATGTTGATTCGTGCTAAAAAATAATGCTCCTTAGTACAGACATCCTCTTTGCTCTCTAATTCTTGACCCTGGATACAATGTCATGGCTTTCTTATGATCCTGTTGCTATGTTTTTTCCTGTCATGATGGACACAACCACCTTGAAATATGAGCCAAAATAAAACTGTCCACCTTTAAGTTGCTTAACAAAAGTAATTAATATATAACTGTAGTGGGAAGCAGTGGGGCTGCGTCCCGCCACCCGGCCGCCGGCTAACTTTACACCCGAAATAATTACACGGAAACTGTATTCTTTTAAAACACTGCCTGGCCCATAGTTTCAGCCTCTTATTGGTTAATTCTCACATCTTCCTTTAACCCATATTTAGTAATCTGGGTAGCACCACGAGGTGTGGCTTACCAGGAGAGATCTTAACCTGCGTCCATCTCGGAGAGGAGCAGCATGGAGACTGTCTATGGAGACTGCCTGAAGCGTCTGCCCAACTCTCCCAGAATTCTGTTCTGTCTATCCCGCCTACCTAATTTTCTGTTCTCTTAAAGGGCCAAGGCAGTTTTCTTTATTAATTAACCAATGAAAGTAATATAGACAGATAACTCTCCTCCATCAATATAACTCTAACTTAAAAGATATCTAATCCACATACAAGGAATAATAACAGAGTTCTAAATCTATAAAATTACTAACTAGGGATTAGCATGGAAATGTCTAATGAAAGTTTTTGGCCAAGACATATTAATATTGGCAAAATTAAAAAAGCATGGGTAATTTTTTCCTGGGAAGATATCAATGATTAGAATAAGCTTCTTTTCTTTTGTATACCTTATGTTTCTACAACCACAAATATAGCTAAAGCTCTCAGATGCAAAGCAGTCTTATTTTATAAATTATTCATTTACTGAAATTGTTATAATGAAAATTGAAATTCTAATACTTGAATCTTATAGGAAAATGGCAGAAGCAGAAAATACTTCTTAAAACCATTAGATAAAGTCTAATTGAAGGAAAATGAATATTTATTACAGTACTATTTACCAGAATGCAAATTTCTTTTTTATTAATTAATTAATTTACATACCAATTCTATTTCCCACTCCCTCTTCTCCCCTCACTCCCTCCACCTTCCCATCCCAACCCCCATCCACTCCTCAGAGAGGGTAAAGCCTCCCCTGGGAAGTCAACTAAGTCTGTCTCCTCACTTCTGTTGAGGCAGGACCAAGACCTTCCACCACCCCGCTATGACTAGGCTAAGAAGGTATCTCTCCATAGAGAATGAGCTTCACAAAGTCAATTCATGCAGTAGAGTTAGATCCTGACCCCATTGCCAGTGGCCCCACATAGTGCCTAAGCCACACCATTGCCACCTGTATTCGGAGGGCCAAGTTTGGTTCTATCCAAGTTCCCTAGGTATCAGTCAAGAGTTAGTGATCGCCTATGATCTCAGGTCAGCTGATTCTGTGGTCACCATCATGGGATGTGCCCATCATGGTCTTGACCTCTTTGTTCATATTATCACTCCTCATTCTCTTCAATTATACAACTATATATATTCAGTTATAATTATACAGCTCAGTGGTTAGTTGTGAATCTCTGCTATTGCTTTCATCTGTTTCTGGAAAAGGGTATTAGCTTCTCTGCGGTTATGGACTGTAGGCTGGTTATCCATTGTTTTATGTCTGATATCTACTTATGAGTGAGTACATAATATATTTGTCTTTCTGGATCTGAGTTATTTCACTTAGGATGTTGCTTTCTAGTTCTGTCCATTTACCTGAAAATTTTTGCCTCGAGTAGTACTTTGTTGTGTAAATGCACCATATTTTCTTTATCCATTCTTCAGTTGAAAGACATCTAGTTTGTTTCCAGGTCTGCCTATTGCAAATAATACTGCTATGAAAGACACTTAAGGAAATGCTCAACATCTTCAACATCCTTAGTCATCATGAAAATGCAAATCAACATAACTTAAAGATACCACCTTACACTGATCAATATGACTAAGATAAAAAACACTGATAAAAACTTATTCTGGGGAGGATATGGAGTAAGGGAAGCACTCCTCTATTGCTGATGGGAATGCAAACATATACAACTTTTATGAAAATCCGTATGGCAATTTCTCAGAAAATTAGGAATCAATCTACCTGAAGACCCAGCAATACCATTTTGGGGGCATATATCAAAAAAAAAGCATACTCACACTACAAGGACTTTTGCTCAATTATATTCAGAATGTAAACTTCTATACACACATCATATGCTATAGTATATGCCCTTTGTGTTGGCTAGTTTTGTGTCAAATTGACACAAACTAGTCATTTGGGAATAGGGACTATAAATTGAGACTGACAATGAATAAAACCCACTTTTTTGCTGTTGTTTTTGTTTCTTAGGGTATTTGTTATGGTGAAGAGACACCATGACCACAACAACTTTTGTAGTTTAATATTTTGTAGAGAATTTTTTGGTAAGGAATGAGACAAGTTAAAACAACCAAGAAAGTATACATTAAGGATGTCCTATGTACATCACGGTTTGTTAGAAATCAAAAGGAGGTAAATAAGTGTAAAAAGTCAATTTTTTTTAATATGAGCTGAACAGTGATGTCACCAATGAATATGTCTAAATGGATGGGAAGAATCCCTTGGTGCCTCCATCCTACACAGAAAACTGGAGGCAACTGAGAAAAGCTGGGAGCAGAAGAGGTATCTTCAATAGGGAAGAGAACATCAGTTGGTTGCATACTGTCAAATGGTCAGCCCTGAAATCATACATATAAGTGTTCCTATACAGCCTTAACAGGTTATATTTAGAAATACAGATATGTATATATAACTGCATGCAATAAGAACTACTGATAAAAGAGAATGTGAATATGAAAGAGAGTAGGGAATGAAACATGGAATTGTTTGGAGGAAGGAAAAGCACTGGAAAATGATGTAATTATTATAATCTAAAAAATAAATTTTAAAAGAAACTGTAATACATTTAAAAGTATTATTTTTGACATAGGATATTTATATATGTGTGTAATTGTAACACTCATATATATGTTGATGCATATATACATTTATATTAGCATGACATTTTCACTGTACAATTTTAATACTTATGTTTATCCCACTGATTGAATCAGAGTAATAACTTCTTTGACATCACCACAAAGTTCATATTAACTCCCTATAAGCAACTGCCATCCACTGTAGTGTAAAATATCAACACTTCTTTTTTTTTAAAAAAAGAAAGCAATCTTTTCCATTTTTCATGTCAATTTCAGCTCCTCCTCCCTCCCCTTTTCCAGTTCCCCCAACTATGCCCCCAACCTGTACCCAACCACACCTCAGAGAAGGTAAGGCCTCCCATGAGGAGTACTAAGGCCCTTCTCCATATATCTAAGCTGAGCAAGGTATGCATCCATAGGGACTGGAGTCCAAAACTTGCTTTGATCAGTTACTGGTTAAAGATTTTATAATGACAATTAAGGTAGTCATCAATCTGATTGCATGGGAAACCAAGTTCAGGCACTCTCTCCACTATTGCTTAGAATCTTAGCTGGGGTTATTCTTGTGGATTCCTGAGAATTTCTCTAGTACCAGGTTTCTTGTTAAACCCATAATGGTTTCCTCTGTTAACATAACTCTTTCCTTGTTCTTCCTTTCTGTCCTTCCTCCAACTCGATCATCCTATTCCTTCATTTGTGTTGTCTTCATTATACAACCCCCAGTAACAGCTGTTCTACCTCCAACTCTAGTTATTCTTAGCACCATTTAAATAGAGACTGTGCTGAATTATGAAAAAATGTACATATCATAATGTATATTATAAACATTTCCTCATGGGCTCATATGTTTGAGCACTGGGTCCTGGCTGGTGGTGTTGTTTGATAAGGTTTTGGAATCTTTAGGAGATGGAGTATTAATGGAGGAAGCAAGTAATTCCAGGAAGGCTGTAATAACTCAACTATACTTCTTACTCTCTCTCTCCTTTTTTAACTGAAGATTCAACATAATCAGTAGCCTCCTGTTTCCTGCTTCCTGATGTCATGCCATGCTTTCCCTGCTATGATAAACTTGTATCCTCTCAAACTACAAATCGAGAAAACTCATTTTCTATTAAGTTACTTCTTATGAGATATTTTGCCACAGCAATGAGAAAAGGACCTAATACATGATACTTATCTTCTTTTTATTATGCTATTTCATTGAATGCAATTCCCTCCAAATATACATATTTTCCTTCAAGTGTTTTCTGGCTATGTTATTCTGCATTGTATGCATAAGTATCAATGTTTTTTTGTTCATTCATCTGTTGAAAATCTTTGCTGAGTCTGTATCTTTCCATTTGGATTATCAATATAAAGCTGACCAAACAAACAAACAAAAATCACAAAGGAGTTGTAATTATGCCTTTTGTATGTGGGCATCCTTTAAATACAATTTCTGAAGTAAAACAGAGAATCATACATTAGATCTAACATAGGTTTTAAAGAACACCCATATTCTTCTGCATGGACGGGCTCTGTGGGAGCCTTCTCAGCTTGCTCGATCACCTTCCTGGACCTGGGGGGAGTTGGGAGGACCTTGGTCTTAACATAGAGTAGGGAACCCTGATGGCTCCTTGGCCTTGAGAGGGAAGGAGGGGGGGTATGAGTGGAGGGGAGGGGAGGGAACGGGAAGGAGAAGGGGAGGAGATGGAAATTTTTAAATATAAAAAAATAAACCATAAAAAAATAAAAAAGAATATGGTATATATACTATTTTGTATTATATACTAAATATATATTATATACTGAAATTATATACTAAATATATACTAAATATATATTATATACTAAAATATACTAATTTGTATTACAATCAATAATATGTAAGAGTTCCTGTTTTCCATCCATATCTTTGCCATTGTTCAGTTTATTACTAGTATGATATGGCCTACAGATACCATAAAGCATAAACGTTTGCCTACACAATACCTTTCCTTGAAATCATTAAAAATTAGAATAGGCAAAATTACAAATAACATAGTGGTAATCAGCTGTCCTAAGGATAGTGATAATGTTGGTTCTAATATTCTCTTAATTTAAATGAAGAAAGAAAAATCAAGTAACTTCTTACACGTTTCTATAAATTACCTGTATAATCCCTGTGTTTCACTAAGTAGAAATAGATGAATAGAAATGTGAACTTCAGCCGGGCGGTGGTGGCGCACGCCTTTAATCCCAGCACTCGGGAGGCAGAGGCAGGCGGATCTCTGTGAGTTCGAGGCCAGCCTGGTCTACAAGAGCTAGCTCCAGGACAGGCTCTAAAGCTGCAGAGAAACCCTGTCTCGAAAAAGCAAAAAAAAAAAAAAAAAAAAAAAAAAAAAAAGAAATGTGAACTTCACCAGCCAGTCCTTTCTCAGTCTGTTGGTGCCATTTCTATGATTATAAATATCTCAATATCTATCTGTAGAAAGTCACACAACACAAATATTACATTTCATTAGGTTATAATATCTTAATAGAAAATAAAACCCCCGATTGCAAGTTAGTAGTTACAGAAAGCCACAGACAAGATGTATTTCATCACTGTGTCCTAAGACACAATGAGTGTGAGCTGATGGGACTGAGGCAGCTGGTGAATGTATGAGAACTCTGATGATAAGTAAAACTGAATAGAGAGGAAGCATATCAGCGAACACAGGAGAAGTGTGCATGCATAATGAAAAGTTACATAACATTACAAATTATAGTCTAAGGAAGGAAATATGTGTACTAAGCTGAAAAATAAATGAGTGCTTAGAAAAGATTTCATTTATGAAGTATCATTTCAGTTCCCAAGAAGCATCTAACTATTCTAAAGGAGCGTTGCAGGCAGAGGAACAGGATTGATCAGAAACAGTCTAGGGAATGAATCAGAATCCCTTCTGCGGGAAAGACTGGGAGAGCTTGGGGGACTCGGGGTGGAGATGGAGGAAGGGCAGATATAGGAGCAGGGAAGAAGATATCTACATTAAGAGTTGGCAAGAGACTTGGCTCTAGAGGGGATCCCAGGTGTCCATGGGGTTGTCCCCAGCTAGGTCCTTGGGCAGCAGAGGATAGGGTGCCTGAACTGGCCTTGCCCCACTATCACACTGATGATTATCTCGAATATCACTATAGAATCTTCCACCTGCGACAGATGGAGATAGAGACAGAGACCCTCATCAGAGCAAGGACTGAGCTCCCAAAGTACAGTTGAAGGGCAGAAGGAGGTAGAAGGCGAGCAAGGAAGTCAGGACCACGAGGGGTTGTTTCATCCACTGAGGCAGTATGCCTGTTCTAATGGGAGCTCACCAAATACAGCTGGACTGGGGAATGAATGAGCATGTGATCAAACTGAACTCTCTGATTGTGGCTGACAATGGGGGCTGACTGAGAAGCCATTGATAAAGGCACTGGGACTTGTTTCTACTGCATGTACTGGCGTTTTGGGTTCCTAGTCTATTTGGATGCACAGCTTCCAGGGCCTGGATGCGGGGGGGGGGGGGGGGGGGGGGGGCTTGGACTTCCCACAGGGCAGGATTCCCTGCTTGAGAGAGAGCAGGGAGGGGGAGGGAGGGGGGTGAGTGGGGGAGGGGTGGGAATGGGAGGAGGGGAGAAAGTGTCAAAAGAAAGAATCCCTTCTCGTAGCTAGCTAGGTAAAATTACCAGACATGAAGGTTAAGAATGGATTGCTGCTTAAACCAGCTTATTTTTGTCCCCATCTTTTTTGTTCCTGAAAGCATAATATTTGTAGGGAAGCAGGATCTGCACAATTTCCCCTCACTAAAATATGAAATCTTACCTGCATTCATCAGTAATATCCTTTACAAATATTTTGGTCAGCAGTTGATATGACACTATATTGAAGAAAGCAAGAACTTCCTTTTACCAGGCTAGGGTAAAGCCCTATGATAAAAGGAAAATTTCATTTTGTAGACTCAAGAAAAAAAGTCTAAAATCCAGAAGATAAGAGGAAACAAAATACATATTAAGAAGAATGAAGGAGAACGACAGAAGTAAGTCTTCAGCACCCAACACCTGTGCTGGAGATTTGTAACCACCTCCACCCCAGTTTCAGAGAATCCAAAGCCCTCTACTGGCCACACAGAGAGAGACTCACACACAGAGAAACACACGCACACACACACACGCACACACACACATTTGCTCAAATGTATATAAATATAAATAATTTTTAAATATTTTAATGGGAGAAATGGCTACCGCTTTGAAAGGGTACACTTATACACTCTAGACAAACCCCCACCACTTGATGCAGTTGTGGCTCCAGAGAAGGAACTTACCTCCCAGGAAATTTCAAGAGATTTCAAAGAGTTATGACAGTTTGGCTCACAGCTAATATATGCTCTGCTACAGGAAAAATGGAGAGAAACCCAGTCTTTTCCTGGTTTTGTCTAATTTTAAATAATCTATTATCAAATTCTGTTTCCTAAGTTTCATATATGCACATAAATATACACGAAAACTAAAAAAAAAATGATGGGTTTGTGGACCTACAAAAGAGTCTTGGGTGTCATGTCATGTAATGTCCAGCTATTTTTCATATCAAGCAATAAATCTTATAAGATTCTGAGAAGAAAAGTCAAGTATAAATTAGTTACAAGCATGAGGAAAAGATAGGATACCACTCAACAGAAAGGAAGAAGCCAGCTTCTGCAAACCCTTACTCCAAAAGCCTAAACTTCAGGGTTCTGTTTTATGAATTCAGAGGGATAAAGAACTGAATTCAGGCATAGAAAGTGGGTAGATCCTATTCTGATTGATGGAGGAGCTGTCATGTGATGGATTTTTCATGATCATAACTCATAATTTTCAACATATATATGTCATGTATTACATACACATAATATGATAAGTAAGTTTTTTTCTGGACAGGTTACTTCAAGAACAGATTGGTGTTCACTGAGCTTGTACACAGCACCCATCTAAATTGATCCTGTTCTTTCTTTCACCATGATATGCTGAACCACAAATGCCAGTTTGTGGGGATTTTTTTGTAATGGAGGCTATTTATTATTACCCTACATGGAATAGGCCACTAAGAAGAGAGGCATCAGGTTGCTGGATAGTCTTTGTGCTCATCTACCTCACACTTGTTCAGTAATAACATGATTTGGGAATTCAAAGATAATGGGAAGAAACTGACTTTTTTTTCAACAGGAATTAATAGATTCAATTTAGTTCATAATATTATTCTGGCTAGTGGATAGAATTCAGTGGAAACAGAGAATCCCGAATACATTCTACAATGACTGGGGACTGTAATGAAGACCCACACTTTTCACCTATAGTCTATATTAATGCAATACTTCTATGAGGGCAGGGAAATGTTTTCAAACTATATTTTACTATAAATATCTATAAGATTCCTTTGTTGCAATAAAATTACATAGTGACTGTCTCTCCTTTTTATTGCTTACCTTAAAAATATGCCAGAAACAATGTACTTTAATCTGTGACATACCCATATGCTGTTCTTATATATAGCAAATGAAAAGCAATGCCTTGGGCTGTCACCACTGTGATGTAAACACCTTCTGCTGTGTCTTTCTCTCTATTGATGAGACATATAGATTCAGAAGTCTCTAAAAGGATTCTGGTATCCTCTTCATGTCATCATAGACAAATACATAAATTCTTGTGTGATTACAATTTTGGCCCTCACTCTTGTGTACTTTCTGTTAGACATAATGGTACTGATACAAATATCTTATGCTACCCTACATGACACCAAGGCTGCAACAGAGCCTGCAACAGCTACTCCAATAGACACACATTTTTTCCACAATTTTGCCCAGAATAGAGAGTGTATTGTTGACAATTACATTGTCCCAAGCACAGCTACTTATCTGCAAGGTGAAAATGGTTTGTAGTTGTATCAGAGACTGTGCATGTAGGGAAGGAGGGCACTATCTGGAGTCGCCATTGAAATTTCACAGGAGTTTTTAATCTTGCTTTCAATAATGCCACTCTGAGGTCTCAACTCCTACTTATTTGAAATTCAGCCAGAACTGAAGGAAAGAGTCAAACATAAAATACGTGAAATCTGTTTCCTTGGTGATACTTTTATTTCAAAAAGACAATTTGTCAGTTAAAGGTGAACATCTGAGTAGTACTAGTTCACAATTGGAGAAAATTAAAAAATAACCGTGTCAGTTAATATATAGAGGTTAACAAGATACTTGTTTCAATAACTATGTTTTGGGGCCAATAAAATGGCTCAGCGGTTATATATATATGTGCCTGCTACAAAGTCTAATGACTTGAGTTTAATTTCAGAAACTCGACGCCCAAACCATGCTTTACACACACACACACACACACACACACACACACACACACACATACACACACACCAGCATAATTAAACAAGTAAATGTAATTTAAACTAAAAATCTTCATGATTTTATAACAGAAAAGTATATGAATATGCATTGCTCTCAAGGATCATCGTTGCAAATAGTTTATGTTGCTTGAGGTTTTCAGAATTTATGTGCAAAAGTTTCCCAAAGGTGAAACAGACTAAGGAAATGAATGTCCCCCAGATTAATAAGAACCCAGTATGAGGATGGGTTTTCTTCCCTGTGTTTTTTTTTTGTTTGTTTGTTTGTTTGTTTTTTCTTGTTTTTGTTTTTCGAGACAGGGTTTCTCTGTAGCTTTGGAGCCTGTCCTGGAACTAGCTCTTGTAGACCAGGCTGGTCTCGAACTCACAGAGATCCGCCTGCCTCTGCCTCCCGAGTGCTGGGATTAAAGGCGTGCGCCACCACCGCCCAGCTTTCTTCCCTGTGTTTTAAGGACCAGATCTATTCAACTGACAGAAAAAACTTATTACCTAGTTATAAACTCATCAGGAGAGATACAAAAGTAAAACCATTTTGTCATAATGGTTACACATTCCTCTCCAAGAAATGGAAGATAGGGTATGATACAGAAGGAATAGAGAGTGTAAGGACAATAGGCATTTAGGATGAGACGCTGAGAAAGACCTAAGAGTAGAGAGATGATAACACCGCAGTGCAAGAACTAAAAGTTCAGTATCTGCATGACTGGTGTCTGGTGACTATTTTTAAATTACAAGTGTAAACATGGGCTATGTATTACCACTTTTTCCAGAAATGATACTTGTCTTGAGAGAAAAAACAGAAAATCAAATGGATCCTGTTTACATACACATGATAAGGTTTTGTGTTAAACCAGTCTGAGATGTTCAAACCCCTCTTATTTATCAAGAAGTGTCTCTTTCTATGATTAAGTCTTAGGTGATCCCAGATCACTGGTTTCAGGTGGCTGTTCTGGTGAGTTGTTTGTAATCATTCTCAGACATTTTGTTCAGATGCTTTTTCTGTTCCTGGGAACAGCTCTAGGAATTATCTTCTCTGGAGAGTGGAGCACTAGTTGAGGAAGTCACATCATTGTCGTTTCCCTTAGTGACTGATTTCACAAGCAAAGCACAGATAGAGACCAGAAGAGTCTCTTTCACCTTTCATACTCTGCATGTGTTGTCATACATTATTTCTGTGGAAATTAAATGCTTTTTCTGTAACTCCTGGGAATCACTTGAAAGACTTAGCCCCTTGCTGATCTTTCTTGAGACTTCCTTATTCATCTCTGACAACATTATGGAGTTAGGTAAGTTATTTTTAATAAATCTCCCATCCGTAACTACTCAGTCATGTCCCTTTGTATCATTCAAAGACATGATCCCTACAAATTACATTATCTAGATTCATCTGTCTTTTAAATTTAAAATTAATTGATATGAAATAACTTCTAAAAAAATTGAGAGAAGGACAACAATTTCTCTGATCTCTCTAGAAGAGGTCTGTCCTTCTAGAAGTAACTGTATCCAAGACTTCTTTATGACAGGTGAAATAACAGGACCACAGTTTTGTGAGTTCAAAGCCATCATACCATGTTTCCTGGAGTAGCCACGACAACAGTTTCTATTAAACTCTTTTTAAAATGCTAGCCAGATATGATTGACATTTTCTACCAGCCAGTAGTCTACTGCTGAGGTCTTTAGTCTAGGATTACCCTAACTCATAAACAATAAATTATATTAACAAATGAATGAAAGAATAACCAATCCCACTACTTCAGAAATTATTGAAATTTCTTTAATAAGTTGAGCCAAGCCAAATGTTTTTCACTTAATTTTCTGTACTTTTCTGAGTTAAACTTTTATAAGGGCTTTTGGGGATAACCTACAAATAACGTGCCAATTATTATGATTTCATGCAGAGCTGGGAGGGGGAACTAGTGGGACCACAATGAGAACTGATGTCTACCCAGCTTGTTCTGAGGCTAATGGTTTCCTCTGTGATATGTGCCAATGGGATCCCTATATACTTGCCAGCTCTTATAACCCCAGTAAGAAGAAAATGAATTGGTCATAGTCACAGTAAGAACTAAATTTATACCCAGAAGTGTGGAAACAGGAAGAGTGTCGTGAGGGTGATAGAGAAGTAGGAAATCTTACCGCCCCTGAGCCTGCTGCCTGGCAGGAGTTTAAAACCAGAAAATACCACCCTAGAGGATTCCAAATCAGCTACCAATAGAGCTGCAGTGCTAAGGCAGGAAAACAAGTGAGAGAAGTAAACATGCCAAGCTCTCGCCTAGTCCTTCAGCATATTGCCAGCACCTCCCACTGTCCCCGACTATATAAAACCAGGTGAAAAGGGTATCTCAATTCAAGCTCCCCAAAGAACACAGCAGGGCAGAAACTGGATTTGCTCAGGGACATGTGGAGAACAGCCCTCATGGTGTGATCAGAACCTTCTACAGGACAAGCAGTAACCAATTTTAGTCCTGTTGAGTGAGGGCATGGAGAACTCAGATTTTAATGTAAATCTGCTGCTTTTGAAAACAAAGTTTGATCCGAAAGATGTTTGCCAAGTATTACATAATAAGTTAAGTACTCGATATAATAGCTAGTCTGGTTTCCTTTCTGTTGTTGTGATAAAATGCTCTGACTGAAAGCAAACTGGGGAAGAAAGAATTTGTTCCATCTTAGACTTTCAGGTCACAAGGCCATCACTGAGGGAAGTCAGGGCAGGAACTCAACACAGAAACATGAAGAGAGGACTGCTCACTGTTCCATGCAACATTACTTCCACCCAGGAAACTCTCTCACAGCCAAGGAAATACAGCTTGAACTATGGAGAAGGAAGTTTATTAGCTGCCTGACTCATTGACTGAACCCTATATTCATGCTTGGTTGGCTCATTTATACAAACTAGGACAATCTGCCTATGCATAGCACTGCTCAAAGTGGACCCTCCTAATTCAATTAGCAATTAATACACGCTCCCAAAGAAATGTCCATAGGCCAATCTTATCCAGGCAATACCTCAAGCAAGGCTTCCCTCTCTGGTATCTCCAGGCCATGTCCAGTTGAAAAATACCAAAAATACTACTATATGGGGTATTAATCAAATTTGTGAAAGAGGCACTCTATGCCTAAAACATCCCAGTGTATTGAGTTTTACTGACAAACAGCCAGTGGTTTAAAAATTATTAGTTTCCCCAAAGAGGAAGCCTTTGATCACTGAAGCCAGATCCAGCTGTGGAAATGTGTGTTTTCTTGCCCCATTCGAACATTTTTTTTCTTAATTAAGGCAAGAGAGACTGACTTGAAAGTTTTCTTCACCTGCATGCATAATGCATTTACTTACTTTCTGCTTTGCTAAATTCTGAGAAAGCACCTAGAGAGATATTTGGGAATGGTTGGTTTAGACACAATTACAAAGAAAAAATGAAACACCCCTCAATTAAAAACTCTCTTTGATTCAATTCCCCTCTTTCTCTCTTAAATTCTAACTCTTCCTAAAACTTAGGTTGTAAACAATATTATTCAATAAATTAGCAAATGGTCAAAAACAACGTGAAAACACACTATTCTCTTTTACCCTCTCTACACTGCTCTCAAAATCACTCTCTAAGTATGCTGATATGCAAATGTAACTGGAGCAGTTCCATAGAGCTCCACACAATATGTCTACATCATTAATACAGAGCACTGACTGGAGTGCTATGAAGGTAACTGGTAATACTAGAGTTTGGGGAAAGAGACAATGAAACTGTGTTCGAAGTTGTAATAGGTTTGCACCAAGTCAGCAGTGAAATGAGGAGACAAAAAACCAAATCCCTAAATAGTGGAAGTAGACATTGGCCAACAAAGTTTGACTGATGCCAAATTCATTTTTAAGAACAATAAAGTTAGCCGGGCGGTGGTGGCGCACGCCTTTAATCCCAGCACTCGGGAGGCAGAGGCAGGTGGATCTCTGTGAGTTCGAGGCCAGCCTGGTCTACAAGAGCTAGTTCCAGGAAAGGCTCTAAAAAAGCTGCAGAGAAACCCTGTCTCGAAAAACCAAAAAAGGGCTGGAGAGATGGCTCAGAGGTTAAGAGCATTGCCTCCTATTCCAAAGGTCCTGAGTTTAATTCCCAGCAACCACATGGTGGCTCACAACCATCTATAGTGGGGTCTGGTGCCCTCTTCTGGCCTTCAGGCATATACACACACAGAATATTGTATACATAATAAATAAATAAATAAATATTTAAAAAAAAAAAGAAAAACCAAAAAAAAAGAACAATAAAGTTTTAGACTGTATATTCTTTGAGTCTGACCCTCATGCAAGTTCATATGAAGGATAAAAAAACACACCACTATTTCTAAAGCTCTCTTCCTGTCAATCCAGTTTCAAAGGTTTTCACTACAAACCTCACCTCCCATCCTATTTTTATTTGATCATAGCTACCAATCAAATTAAAAAGAGAGAGAGAGGGGGATCTGCAACAGTGAGCTATTTTACCAATAGACCAAGTTATGGTCTTTTAAAACAATTTGTTGTCTTAAACAACCGAGGTATAAGAAGGGAGATTATTTGGCTAGAAAGAAGGCTCAGCCAGTAAGGACTCTTTCCATCTGTACTTTCCAATCCATAGAATAAGTTGGTTCCAATTCTCTATTACATGTGAGCCAAAAAGTGAATTTGTAAAGATTACTTGATACTAAACTTCATGTTGTTTTGTTTTCAAAAAACATTTTCTTTCCACACTCTTGTCTTTAAAAGCTAATGGGATACAGTGCTCTGTTGGAAGTCAGAGTTAGGTAGGTAGAGAAATCACAACAATTATTTCTAATTGCCGCAGAAATTATGTTACTTTGGCAGAAGAAAGAAGCCGGTTTAGTTGACAGAAGTGCATATCTACTAAATAGGGGAAATGTAATTAGTGAGAGGTGGAGAAAGAAATTTAATTTCTAGATTGTAGGGAAATGTAAGTTAAGCAAGACATACTAGCTTGCTCAGGGACTGTCCAAGTCTGCCACAATCATCAGAGAAATGTATTTGTCAAAACATATTTCAAAGACAAATAAGATTTGTTTATATATTATGAAATGTACTTTTTCATTAAATACACCAAAGCTGGAGATTTTAAATTAGAAATCTCCAAGTGTCAGTTAGATATTATGTGACTTTTAACATGTTGTTAACATTTATAATGCCATTACCTTCCAAAACTAAATAACCATACTTGTATTCAACACTTGTTAAAAATTTAGAGATCATTAATTTTAAAATCACTGTTTTGTTTATTCCATTCATACTATAAAATATATTCTTATTAGTGTTGGAATACTAAAGTCCTTATTTAAATCTCCATATCTAAAGTGGATAAAATATTATTTCAGACACGTTGGAATTAAACAGATAGTTTTATTTTGAACAGAGGTGTTTGCCAAACGGTGACTGTGTAAGTTACATTTCTCCTCTTTCATTTGTAAGTCTCTTTCCCCCTTTTCTTCTGACTTTATTTCTGCTTTCCTTAATGGTTTTGATTTACATTTTAAATTGTAAGGAAGGTAGTAACATGACTGTGTCTATTTGAAATTTCTCATCACTTTCTTTTTCTCCTCATTACATAATTGGTATATATAAGTCAATAATTTTGAGTCTGAAATTTAAGAGGGGAACAGAGCTCAATTTTGTCTGTGAATTCATGGGCCATCTGTTCTTTTTAATTTTTATTTCTTTGCCAGAAATACATAAGAATTCTCTTTTCTATTTTCAATTTATATAAAGAATCACTTTGATTGATTAAAGACAAAACAGTAACCAGAATGTAAATTTCATCAAATCCAGGTTTTGTTGCTAGTGACCTCCTGGGAATAAAGAAAGTATCACATAGGGAGACAAGAGTACAGTCAGAGGAGGTGCTCCTTCTGTAAGTGGGATGGAATTACACATTTCTTGGATCAGAAAAGAAGATGCAATTAAGGAAGAGAAAAAAGCAATACTATGGGAATCCTTACTGTAAATAAAAATTATATGTCAAAATCTTTAAAGAATACAGATTTTTTAAAAAGAAAAATTCAAGAAATTCTAGCAAAGTTGCTCAATATCACACTGTAATGGTCATTCATTCACTATTCTCAAGTAGGGTTTATCTCTAGCATACAAAGAATAATCAAATCATTAAAAGTGATATTCTATTACCACATAAAATAACTAAATACCATAGGAAATTGAAAGATACAGGGGGGAAAGTGAAGAGATTCAATGCCTTTTTATAATGGGGAAATGAGAAGTAACTGGTCCGAAGTTACAGACTTCATCTGTGAGGTGTGTAAGTTCTGACAATCTAAGGTGTTGTCTTAGTTAAGGTTGCTATTGCTGTAAAGAGACACCATGACCATGGCAATGCATACAAACAAAACATTTAATTGGGGCTGGCTTACTATTCAGAGGTTTAGTTCATTATCGTCATGGCATAACATGGTAACATGCAGACAGACATGGTACTACAGAAGTAGCTGCTACATGTTTATGACAGGAAGTATGACTGTCACACTGACTGAAGCTGGAGCAAAGAGACCACAAAGCCTGTCCCCAGAATGACACACTTTCTTGAACAAGGTCACACCTCAGACTAGTGCCATTCTCTTTGGGGGCCATTTTCTTTTCAAACCACTAAAGTGTATCATAGTGACTAAAGTTAGCCACATTGCTTTTCCATTTTTATTTAATAACTGAGTGATAGAGGCAGTCAAGAACTCTCACCCATCCTCATCCCCACACAAATATTGGCTATAGATGGAGAGAGATATGCTAATTAATTTTATTGTAATGGTTATCATTCAATGTATATTGTATAATATATATCAAATTACATCAAAACACAGATATTTATTTGACAGTTACCTATTTTAAAATTTAGAGAGAAGAAAAGTTTCAACTAATAAGCCTTCAAGATAAAGAGAGAGCTTTATAATCCAAACACAAAATGTTTAAGAAAAGTTACTTTTTTGTAAGTATTCTAACCTGTTTGGAAATTTTCTATATTACCACTCAAATATGCTTTGGAAGCTTACAAGTTAGCCCAGTCGTAACTACTTTGAAGAGCATGAGAACCTGAGTCTGATTCCAAAAACGAATGTGAAATTTTTGAATGTTTATAATCCCGGGGCAGGAGGAGACTGATAGATCCCCAAGGTTGATTTTCCAACCACACTAGCCTAACCAGGAAGCTCCAGTGATTCTCTGTCTCAAAACACAGATGAACAGATCTTGAGAATGATATTTGTGGTTCACATCCGTCCTTTACATACACACTCACACACAGCACTCTGTTGTGGTACAATGGTCTTACACCCTGTAGAGATTTGTCACTTGTATTTGGTTTAATAAAATGCCGATTGGCCAGTAGTCAGGCAGAAAGTATAGGCAGGGTGACCAGAATAGGAGAATTCTGGGAAGAGAAAAAGCTCAGTCTGAAGTTTTTACCCAGACATAGAGAAAGCAAGATGAGAACACCTCACTGATAAAAAGTACCAAGCCGCATGGCTAACAAAGACAAGAATTATGGGTTAGTGAAAGATGTAAGAGTTAATTAATAAAAAACCTGAGCTAACAGACCAACAAGTTTATAATTAATGTAGGCCTATATGTGTTTCTTTGGGATTGAAAGGCTGTGGGACCAGATGGGACAAAAAACCTCTGTCAACAGCACCCTCTCCCATATATTTATGTATGAGTCTTATCCACCTATGCATCATTTGCCTGTAGGTATACACAGACATATGATAACATGTATTGGCACACACACACACACCAAACACACATACGCACACACACACACACTTGCAACCATGAAAACACATACCACATGCATTCACAAAACACAAAAAATAAATAATTTAAATTTTTGAAAGTTTGTGCAGTAAAGTATAACTATTAGTCACAATCCAAGAGGCTGGGGCAAAATAATCAGAGGTTCAAGGGAAGCCTTGCTACAGAAAGAAACCTTACTTTTCAAAGTCCAACAAACTAAAACAAAATACTTGAATTAATCATTTAATTTTAGCAGTGACTAATATATACATTTCTTACAAATAGTTATGATTCTTGGTGATTAAGAAATATTATATTTAATGCTACTATTGTAATATGTGATTTAATAGTCTCATTTTATAGATGAGAAAGTGAGTCTCACAGAATCTGGGCAAATACTTCAAGGGCAAGAAGAAATGACAAATTGTGGAATAAGTTGTCTATGACAGCTCAGGTTTAAACTCATCACTTTTCAGGTAAATTATATCAATTATACAAAAGTAAACAATAAAAGCAACTATTAAGGTACAATATATTAAAATGATAAAAATTAGATATTCATACAAGGCACTTTTATTATCACTTTATACATTTTAAACTTGTCTCTACTTGTACAATTTTTTATTTTAATTTCTTTTGAAACAGGGTCTCATGTATACTAGACTATTATCAAATTTCCTATGGAAGCAAATGTAGTATTTTAAATGAGAAATAGCCATACAGTCTCTGGCATTCAAACACCTGGTCCCCAGTTGGGGTTGCTATTTTGGAAGATTTAAGTGTTACAGGCTTTCTAGAGGAAGCACATCACTGGGGACTAGCTTTGTGATTAAAATCTCTGCACACGTTCTGTTCAGTCACTCTACTTCCCTCCTTATATTTAAAGATGTGAGCCCTGAAGTTCCTGTTCTGCTGACATACCTGTTGCCTGTGTCCTACTGTCTGCTGTCATTTCCCTTCACATTGATCGACTGTTACCCTATTGTACCATAAGCCCAAACAGACTATTTTTTCTATAAATTGCTTCTGTATTTTATCATGGAACCAGAAAAGTAACTAATATAGCAAGGATATATATATATATATATATATATATATATATATATATCCTTACAGAAAAGAGGCTTTCTAATGTCATGAGTGCTAAGATCATAGTAGGCCAACGTCCCCAGTTTTATGTAGTACTTAGGACAGAAACCATGGTTTTGTGGATGTTAGTCGAGAAGTCTACCAAAATGAACTCTGAAATTTATTCTACTCCTATTATATAATATCTGCAGCCAATTTTAGACAAAAGGCACAGATGTGAAACACTGTTCCAAAGTCTGACCAGCTGTCTTTAGTGTTCTATTAAACTGACTTGTGAAAAGCAACAATGTTCCTAGTGTCCATAAGGAAAGCATTGATAAGAGCCTTTACCCCCAATGGCACAATGTGTTTATATCACACTCAACATTTAACCATTTAGAATTCAATGCCTAATTCTGTATATTATGAATTTACCCATTTCTCTCCATCTTTCCTCCAGATTGACTCTGGACAAATCAAGTATTATTTGGAAATCAGTGGAAATTTCCTAATTAGTTTGCATAATTCCCTATGATGCATTTTTTGTATAGCAGCCTGACTGAATGTACCTAAAACATGAATCTAATGATACTACTTTGACACATAGAAATCCCAAATAGGTTTTCAGATCTCTACCATATTCTTTATTATTTGCTTCTATAAGTTCAGCACATCTGATGCCCTCCTGCTTTGACTATATAAAGACCTCTCTCTCCTTCCCTCCCTATGTGACTGGACATATGTAGCCTTCTTCCTCTTTAAGCAACAGCCTGGACTGTTTTCTACCTTACGGCATTTTCATTGATTCATACAGTCTGAACAACACCCAACTGAATTTCACCCTTTTCATCAAACTATTTGACATTGTACTTTCAGTTTTTATTTATTTATCTACTAAGTAACATGTAGTTCTAGGGGAGTCTGAGGCTCCTCTGTTTTCTCCAGTGCTGCTTTCTTCTTCTTCATGTCTAGGTTACAGTACAGTTGCTGCTATATCAATATCTGTTTATACAGCAAGTGAACCAAAGCAAATAAATAAAAGCAACACACCAAGTGTAGCTGTTTTAACCTGTTTATATTCCTTTGAAGAAAGTTAGGTTTCATCAGAATTTGAGGATTAGCATGAAAACACAGGTATTCCAGTGCCTTAAATAATCACAGACATTTTTGTCTAGTTAAAACTGGCAAGAACAATCCTAATCCTGTTACCTGGATTTCTGTGTTGGTTAAAAGCAAAATGTTTCAATGTCAGAATGAAGGTGTGAGTGTGACTGACTATCTCTGTGTATTTATGGCTCTTGCAGAAAGAGTATTGAGTTATTGAGATGGCAAAAATAATTATCTTTATGCTTTTCGAATGTCAATAAATTTAAAGGGGAACTACTAAGTATATGTGGCTCAAACCAAGTGTTTTTGCTAGGTTTTTTTGTCTGCTTTTTTTTGTTTGTTTGTTTTTGTTTTTTGTTTGTTTTGTAAACTTAAAACAGCTACAGTAATCTTAGAAAAAAGAACATTTTATTGAGGAAATCCCTCCATCAGATTGTTTGATATGCATATCTGTGGGGCATTCCCTTGATTTATATAGGAAGGTCCAGCTTACTGAGGATGGTGCCACTTCAGGGGAGGCTGTAGTGGTATAGAAAAACAGACTGAGCCGGGCTGTGGTGGCAACACTTTTAATCCCAGCACTTGAAAGACAGAGGCAGGAGGATCTTATGAGTCTGAGGCCAGCCTGGTCTACAGAGCTAGTTCCGGAGCAGCTAGGGCTACACAGAGAAACCCAGTCATGGAAAACCATAATAATAATAATAATAATAATAATAATAATAATAATAATAATAATAACAGAAAAGGCAGACTGAGCAAGCTAGTGTAAGCACTCTTCTCTTTGGTCTGTGCTTCAACCCCTAACAACCAGTTCATACCTTCTATAAGTCCCTGTCTCTGCCCTCCATCTTTGGAGGTCCCGCTCCTGTGCCTGCCAAACCTTAACCCCTTCCCCTGAGGAGGGTCAAGGCAGCCCGCCAAATCTTGACCACTCACCCAGTCTAACACCTCCCCATCCCCTTGGTTGCCTTGGCGGCTTCCAGGTTCCCCTCGGGGTCACCGGAGAGCACTGGAATCCCATTAAAACCTGAATATCCTTTAATTTAGCTTGTTGTGATTTGGCTTGATTGGGATTTTTGCTTCGGCAGAGAGCTCGCATTAGCAAATATTCCTAACACTTACATTTCTACCCTGACTTATCTCAGAAATGGACTGTAACTAATTTAAGGTAAAATAAGCTCTTTCTTCATCAAGTAACTTGTGTCACTTTTCTTTCTCTCTCTCTCTTCCTTTATTTTTTTTCATATTTTGTATCTTTGTTTTTTTGGTTTATTTTTAAAGATAGAATCTAACTTTCTTGTTTTGAGACAGATTGGAATTCACTTCGTAGACTAGGCTAGCCTTAAACTTACAGAAATCCACCTCCCCTCTGCTTCCTTAATGCTAGTATTAAAGGCATGTGTCACCCTGCCTAGTTTCTAAGTCCTTTTCTGTCATAGTATTTATCACATCCCTAGAAACTCAGCTAAGATACCAACTTTATAATAATTTTCTTAAACTATGCCTTCATTTTTTTCCACATATTTATCTCTATATTTTGTGGTTTGAGAATGAAATGCCCCCTATTGTCCACTTGGTCCCCAGCTGGTAGTGTTATGTGAGAAGAGTTTAGAATCTTTTGGAGGTAGATCCTTGGTCATGGGCTTTGGGGGATTTTAGCATGATAACATTTTCTGCTCACCCTCTTTCTGCTTAGTTTGTGCAGATAAAATATGAGCACTTACTCAGCTTCCTGACCACCAGATTGGCCTCATACTTCTGCTGTGTCTTTTCCATAATGATGAATAGTTTCCCCTCTGGAACTGGAAGTCACAGTAAAACTTTTTTCCTTCTTAGTTACTTTCAGTAATGGTAGTGTGTCACTACAACAGAAAAGTAACCAATATGACATTTTCCTTGACTTATTGAAACATAATTGGCCTATTATGACAAGAGGGCAATCAAAATACATTTATTTACATACATTTTATTATGTGAACTAGGCATGTAACTAACTCATCACCATATAGTTATTCTTGAATTTTCTCTCCATGGCAACAGCATATATAATTCTAAGAATTAACCATTTAATACTTGTCCACAAATAGCTTTCTGTATAATAATAGGACAGCACTACTTTTCAAGCAAAAATAAATAAATAATAAATAAATAAATAAATACAGAAAAATAAGATAAAATATCTGGGTAATTTTATTTATGACTGTGAAAACATGGACGAAGCACACTACTAGGAAAAGCTGCAATTAGAATATCTAAAGTTGTGTATGACTTACAGAGAGGTGACTTTAACTTAGCTGGGTAACTGTTGCAAGGAAGCCTAAGACAAAATAAAATGTCCATATACAAACGTGGGTGCGTGTGTCCATGATTTTTTATACATTTGCTCAGCTATGCACACTTTACACAATGGCATGTGACAAAGATCAAGTTACTATAGCGTCCACCTCCCTTAGAATTTACTCAGCTTAGGCCTCGTTTCACAGCTCTGAACTTTTCAAAGAATTAAGGTGATACAATGCCTAAGTGCCCAGGGGAGATTTCCAGTGAAGCCAGAAGGGGCAAATGAATTGTTCCTCCAAATCCATTATGGCAACAGCTCACAGCAAACTTGACAGTACTTCTTTCATAAGCAAAAAAAAAAAAAAAATCAGTTTTAGCTTTTCCCACCTTCTGCTTCTATCGATTGTTGTTCAGCTCACAGAAGAGAATGAAGTTACTTTTGTGCATTTCACATAATAGCCAATTGAAGTTGGAAATCATTCATTTTTAGCTTTGGTTACCTGTTTCACAAGCTTGGCACACTCCCAATCTTATAAAACCAATAAGAATACTCAGAGAAATTGGCCAGCGTATATTTTATACCCTGAGAATGTCGTGCTCATCAGAAAGACAATGCTGGGCTGATTCCAATTGTCAGGCAGCTTTAATGGTGTGAAAGATATGGTGACACTTATCAGCCTTGAACTTGGATTCTTTATCAATATGCAGATAGTCTACAAAGTGTATAATTTTATTGTTAGATATAAAGAAGAAATCAGATATACTGACGCTAACAGTGATCACAGAACATATATACCAGAATATATTCATTTAATGTGTAATCTATAAGTATGCATATCTGATTCTCAAGATGGTACTAGAACTACTTCTTTAAAATACATATTCAGAGTAGTTAGAAAAAGTTATGGCCAGGAAAATGCTCACTATGTAATGTCATTGGCATTGCATGTCTGGCACCTGAGTTCAAGATCCTAAATTCATGTAAGGTTGAAAGGAAACGAGCAACCTCACAACGTGGTCCTCTGATGTCCACACACTCATCTATGGCATCCTGTGCTTTCTCACACATACATATCATGCATACACACATGCACATGTACTCAAACATATTCTCATAATAATGATCATAATAATATGAAAATTAAGGAAAATAGAAAAGATATACAGAAGTCATTTTCTTCTTCCAATCTTATTTCTGATAAGGAAATATTGGTAATAAGGTTATTCTATTTGTAATTACTTAATTTAGAATTTGCTAATGCGAGCTAACTATATCAGGCTCAAAGTAACTGATTCTGTTCCTCCCACTTCAAAAAAAAATGTAAAAAGTAAGTAAAAGTATGAAGAAGTTAGATATGATAGAACACAACTTTCATCCCAACACCTAGAAGACAAGATGAAAAAGGATCTCTATGAATTCAAGTTCAACTTGCTTTATACACAAATTACAAACAGACATGCCTATATAATGATACCCTGTTTCAGAAGGTGGGAAAAAAGCATTTTAATAAGATATCATAGAAGATAAAGAGAATTTCTTTGTTAAAAATATTTTATTTCCTTGGTTCCAGGTTTTACGCTAGCCTTATAATGGCTCCCATAATTAAAATACCTCTTTCCTTGCTCTCCCTCTCTGTCCTTTCCCCATCTGTTCCCTCATGTTCTCCTCCTTCACCCCTCTTCTTCCCTTCTACAATCCCTTTTCCCCCTCCGCACATGCTCTCATTTTTTTTTTTTTCTGGTACCAGAGAAATTCCCAAGAATCCACAAGGATGACCCCAGCTAAGCAATAGTGGAAAGGGTGCCTTCCCCTATAGTCAGATGGATGACTACCTTAATTGTCATCATAGAACCTTCACCAAGCAACTGATGGAAGCAGAAGGAGAAATCCACAGCTAAGCACTGAGCCGAGCTTCCAGGGACTAGTAGAAGAGAAGGAGGAAAAAAAATCTGAGCTAAGAGGCCAAGACCATGATGGGGATAGGCACAGAAAAAGCTGATCTGAGCTAGTGGAAGCTCAATGACGTGAAGCTGATAGCAGGGGAACCTGCATAGGACCAAACTAGGCCCTCTGAATGTGGGTAAAAGTTCTGAGGCTTGGGCTGTCTATGTGGCCACTGACATTGAGTTCAGGACTTATCCCTAGTGTTTGAAATGGCTTTTTAGAGTCCATTCTTTTTGGAGGGATACCTTGCTCAGTCTAAATATATGGTGGAGGGCCTTGATCCTGCCTTAAAGTAATATGTCAGACTTGGTTGATTCCTGATGGGAAGCCTTACCCACTTTGAGGAATGGATGGGAGGTGAAGTAAGGGAGATGAAAGGGAGGCAAGGAGGGGAAGGAGAAGGAACTGGGATAGGTATGTAAAATTTAAAAAGATCATTTTTTAAAAAATTAATTAACTAAAAAATATTTTATTTCAACCAGGCTGTGGTATAGCACACCTTTAATCCTACCACTTGGGAGGCAGAGGCAGGCAGGATTCTGTGCAATCAGAGACACTATGGCCTTTAGCATGATTACCAGGACAGCTAGGGATATTATACAGATACACCCTGTCTCAAAATATATTTTTTTAAATTTTATTTCTACTTGTTTGTGTGTGCATGTGTGTGTGTGCATGTGTATGTATATACTACATGTGTTTCTTCAGAGGGCATTGGATCCCCTAGAACTGGAATGACTCAAGTTGTGTGTTGCCCAGTGTGGTTTCTGGGTACTGAACTTAGGTCCTCCACAACAGCAGCAAGAGCTCTTAACCATTGAGCCAACCCTTCAATCTCAGCTAAAGAGAATATCTAAAGAAAATCCAAGAAGATATTTATACAATAAGATAATAGCAATCTACTGTTTGTTGAAACATTTGTTTTGAGAATAAATTTGGTATTTTTAATATATAATTTCTACCTAGTTTACCAACAATACTCCACTAATGCATATACGAATCTATTACTTCTTTTTACTCCTGCAGGGTAAGTAGCACTGTGGACTTAATTCCCTTTTACTTGATCCTAATAGCTACAACATGATTAAAAATTAATATTGCTTCATGTTTACAGATAAAAACAGGTTGTTATATTTCTAAATAGGAAAACCTCCTTTAAAATAAGTTTAAAATTTGAAGGCATTAGGAAACAACTCTGAACTATTTCGTTATTAAAGGCTATAGGCAAGAACTCCCTAGAAAAATACCGGTGTCCTGGAAAAAGTTTGTTCAACTTTACTCAACATAGAGTTATCTAAGAAGAAGGAACACCCAATGATAATATATTCCCCATCAGACTGTACTATAGGCAAGTCTGGAGGGCAGTTCTTTGATTGATGTTTGCTGTAGGTGGCTCTGCACACTGAGGATATTGCATGGACTCATCTAATGATCTTAGAAATCATCAGAAAACAGGTTGAGGAAGTGAGGAGGAGCAAGTCAGTAAAAAAGCATTCCCTCATGGTCTCTACTTCATGATTATGGAATTCCTGCTTCTAGATTCCTACCTTGAATCCATATTCTTATTTCCTTCATGCAAGAGGACCCTTTTATCCACAGGTTTCTTTATCACAACAATGGAAAGTAACGAAGACATTAATTCATCTCCCTTTTCAGTATGTATTTTTCTGCTGTGGGCATTATGCAACTTAAAACCTGAAACTCTATATAAGAACTTTGTTCAGCCTAAAAGCCTTAGAATTCTTTTCTCACATATACAAAACCTTGCTTTTATTTCAATATTTCTTAGGATTTTTAAATAAATAAAGCAGATGCAAAATGATTGATGAGTAGTAAGTAATTTCCCATGGTATGTATAAGACTGCACTGGGCCATTGAGATGTGAATAAAAGAGGAACTGAGAGCTTCAAGGCCTCATGCATATCGTGATAAAAGAGATGACAGGAGGATTAGCTACCCCTGCATTCCCAATGGTTTTTTGTACATTGTAATGCAAAGATATTGACCCAGATATTTATTAGCATCACAGCCTCGGGAAGAGAACAAAAGCAAAAGATAAATAAACAGATACTAATCAAACACTATCAAAACTAATCTGTTGAATTAACAAAACATGATAATGTCTACTTTCCAAATTCTCTTCATAGAGCCAGGTATATAATGCATGCCTAAAATTCCAGCTCTCAGATTGTTAAGGCAGGAGTATTATAAGTTCAAAGTCATCCTAGATTACATAGTGGATTTGGAGTCAGCTGACACTAAGCAAGAAGACACCAAGATGAAAGACTGGTAGATTGGGGATCAGAGTTTATCAAAATCAAGATATGAAGTCATTTTTGACTGACTGATGCCAGACCCTGTCTTGTGTAGGACTAGCATGGGCAAGTACAGTTTCTGTGAGTTTGTGATGGCACTACTCAAAAGAGAGCCTCTCCCAGCCTTTCTCCCCATCCTTCAGCTCTTCTCTTCCTTCTACTTCTTCTGTGATGTTCCCTGAGACATAGAGGGAGTGGTATAGTTGTCCTACTTAAGGCTGAGTACTATACTTGCAGTTTTTCAACATCTTAAGTAGTTGTCGGTCTCTCCATTCATCATCATTCACGCAAAGAGAAGCATATCAGCATACTGTTGAGAGTAGTGCTTGTCTATGCATATGTCAAAAGTAGTAGAAAGGCAGTTGGACAATGTGGCCATTTTTCCAAAAGGTGCTCAGCTGTGCAACGTTTGACTGGCATGTCACACGGCTACTTGGCCCTTTCCAGCTGGCCAGCACTCAAGTGGCTTGATCTTTCCTACTAAACGGCTGGCTTACTGCTGCCCATGGCTTTGTGCTGAAACTCCTCCACAGTTTCTCTGGCTTCTATCAGGCCAGCTCTGATCAGGCCCAACTCCGAATCTGATAGCAGGGCTGCACTGCTTGCATTCTCAGTTCACATCCTCAAATGCCTGGTCTGAGCTCCAGCTAGTAACCTCATGGTTTGTGACTACCTGCAAGTTAAGCCTAAGGTATTTCAGGTACTGATCTAGGAATGCCTTATTGACAAAACTGCGACATATGCTGGCCAATAAAGGTTATGGTAACTACAACAATTTTCTGAGATTTATAACATAGGTTAATTAATTTGATTAATAAATAAATAAATTTGAAATTTGTAAATCAACCCCAGGATAATGGCAGACAATATCTCCATCTAGAAATTTAACAACTTTTTTGTTTCTACTATGGACAGACTTCTGAAAGAGTTGTATGAGCTACCATGTACGTATATTTTTGAGATCATGACACTTAGCTTTGCTTTTCATATTACATACTTAAAAATGATTTGATAACAGGGCCAAGAATGACTAACACTTAGAAAGGATACAGTCTGAGGGGCCAATGACAATGACACTGGGCTTTGTCTCTACTACATGTACTGGCTTTTGAGGATCCTATTCTCTTTGGATGTATACCTTGCTCATCCTGGATATAGTGAGGAGGACCTTGGACTTTCCACAGGGCAGGGTGTGTTGCCCTCTCTTAAGATTGGAGTGGATGGGGTGTAGAGTGTGTGGAGGGTTTGGGAGGGGAGTGAGAAGAGAGGAGGAAGTGGGAATTTGGATTGGTACTTTTTTAAATAATAAAATAAAAAAGAAAGGATACAGTCTTTAGCTGAAAGGATTCATACTATTGAAAATGATAACCTTAATTTGACAGACAAAATTCAATTCAGGTCAATGGGTTATGAAACCTTATAAAAGGGTACTGAGAGATTATCTGAAAGGATTCATACTGTTGAAATTGACAATAAAAATCTGTTAAAAAGTTAAAATAGCAGATATAACATCCCTCCAGGAAAGCAATCTACACATCATAAAAATAATATCTAAGGACAAAAAGCTATCATTAATAGAAAATTTTAAAACCTTAGAATTACTCGTAATATGAGAATCAGAAATTAGTTGATTTGATGAAATTATTAGAAATACTCACAAGTCAAGAGATGCAGGCTTTATAAAAGACAGTGATATAAAAATTTGAATCAATTGAAGAACTTGTAAGAACTGATAAGCAAGGAGATGAGAGGAGATACAGACAATGGATTTAGCATTGCTGGTACCTTTAGGGGTCAAAGATTACCAAGGCAGAGATTCAATAAGTACTCATCTAGCTTCTGGATCTGTTACCCCTATTTGTACAGCTTAGTTAATTACCAAGAGTTTTAGCTACTTATCCTGTTATTACCTCTGAAAAACCAGCAAATACTCAACACCCAAATGGATACAAAGAATGTAAATGGAAACCTATAGGTATAAAATATCTAAAAGAAATTAAACAAGTATAGGTATTTTATCACATTGCATTCACCATTTGTTAGGGAGACGGTAAAGGCACAGGCTTCAAGCAATAAGTTTATTCCACATGATCAGCTTCAATTAGTCTCAGCAGTGCTAGAAGATGGACCACAGGTACAGTGGAAGTGCTATTAGAGAAAGGAGGCTAAAGCCTTAGAACAGCAAGGTAGAGTCAAAGGATTTAAGGATACCCAAGATCAAATTTTTGGTGAGGGCCATTATGCTAAATCCATAGAGTCAAACTGTTTACAATAAACACATCTTATTCCTATGCCATACAGTAGCCTTAAATGCTTGAGACAGGATTCAAGAATCAAGAAGAAAACTGAATCATGATACTAAGGTCATACAAGGCCCAAGAGAACTCTTTAGTGACTTTTTACAAAGATTAACTAAAGCTGTACAAATATGGGTAACAGATCCAGAAGCTAGATGAGTACTTATTGAAACTTTGCCTTTTAAAAATGCCAAATTACAATGCAAAAATACACTTGGGCCTTGAAAGATCAGATTACCACCAATAGATGAATAGAACCTGCACACAGTCATTGTTGAGTAATTTGATTATAAAACTGAGGCATGGGTAGGAGAATCAATTTCCAAAGGTATGAAGAGACATAAAAATGCCAAATGTTTTAATTATGGTAGAATAAATCTGAGAAGGGACTGTAGACAAGGTGTCTCTACAAATAGTGTTTCCTCTGGGGATAAAAAAAAATAGGTATCAATCTTCTAGATTTGTAGAAGATGCGACAAAGTCTAATATTGGACCAATGACTGTAGATCAACAAGAGACAAATAAGGCAACCCATTACCACCAGGAAAGTCATGGAGGGGAACATCTTGCAGGCTCCTAGGTCAAACTTGGTTCAGTCATTTCCAGTCACTATGTAGGATACAGTCCCCTGGAAAATGTAAAAATCCAGTTCCTGTTGTTAAAAAATCGTATTGCTCTGGATGATAGAATAAACATGCAGGATGAATCCATATATGAATCCATGCAAAAAATCCAATATAAAATAAGAAACATATTTTTGCAGACTTCTGTAAATGATCAAAGACAAAATTTGAGACTATGAATAAATAACATTGTAATTGAAGAATTACTGGACAAGGGTATGGATGTAACTGTTATTACCCCAGAATCTTGGCATCTGAATTGGCCTCTTCAGGAGGAAGATGTACTATTCCTAGGAATTAGAACCATAACTCAAGTAAAACAAAGCATGAGATAGGTTCAATGCATAGGGACAGTAGGTCAGTAGGTCAGACTGAGGCCATATGTGCCTAATAAAGCAGTGAATTTATGGGATTGTGATCTGTTGCAGCAATGAAAGACCCAGATTAACATTTCTGAAGTCTCAAAAATGGAACATAAACCAACTCATGTTTCTGGGAAGGATATTATAAGGCACTTTTAAAAATACTCAACAACCATTCAGGCTATACACAAAAAAACAGCAAATAATGAGTAAACTTTTGGGTACCAATAGCCTTACCTTAAAATGGTTAACTAAGAAATCATTTTGTATTAAACAATGGCCTTTAACAGAAGAAAAAGTACAGGCTACAGAACAACTTGTACAGGATCAATTAGATGCTCAGCATATTGAAGAATCCACCAGCTCTTGTAATTCTCCTTTATTTTTTATTTAAAATAAATCTTGAAAATGGAGAATGGTGACAGATATAAGAGTTGTTAATAAGACAATTCAACTACAGTCTGGAATTCTTTGCCTTTCCTATTAACTAAAGGATAACCTCTTATAGGTATTATTTAAAAAGACTATTTACTATACCTTTACAAGGAAAAGACAGAGAATAATTTGCTTTCACAGTGTTTACATATAATAATTTTTAGCCTACTAAGAGATATCAATAGAGGGTCCCCCCACAGGGAACAATAAATAGTCTCATCCCTGTGCCATCATTTATAAGTCAGCCATTGGAAATAATATGTATGAAAATTGTAAATCTATAGTTTACCATAATATGATTACATGATTACATCTTCTAACTTATTCAAATGTAGATATTTTAGAATAATGTTTGAAGAGGTAAAGTAAGATTTGCCTAGTTGGGGATTACAAATTTCTCCTTAAATAAATACAAAGAGGAGATTCTATCAGTTATCTAGGTTATAAAATAGGTTTACAGAAAATGAGAACACAAAAAGTACATATTAGGAGAGATCAATTGCAGACTCTTAATGACTTTCAAAGTTTGATAGAAGACATTTTCAACCTATGACCTGCTTCTGAGATAATACTGCCTGATCTAATAATTCATTTAAACAAAACCATAGATGGTGACAAAGACTTAAATAGTCCCAGAAAATTAGCAGCTGAAGCTGAGAAAGAACTGAAATTGATTGAAATGAAAGTACAGGAGCACAGGTGGATCATGTGGATCTGAATCATAACTTCATTCTTGTCATATTACACTTCAAAATTTTCCCTACAGGAATTTTAATGCAGAGGAAAGATATCTTTGAATGGATATTTTACCTCATAAACCAAGTAACAAATTAAAATCTTATGAAGAAAAGGTCTTTTATTTTTCTTTTTAAAAATATATTTATTAAAACTTTACACCTCCTCCCCTCACCCCTTCCCCTCGCTCTCCAGTCCTAAGAGAAGTCAGGGTCCTCTGCCCTGTGGGAAGTCCAAGGCCCTCCCTCCTCTTTCCAGGTCTAGGAAAGTGTGCATCCAAACAGACTAGGCTCCCAAAAAGTCAGTACATGCAGTAGACTCAAAACCCGGTGTCATTATCATTGGCTTCTCAGTCTGCCCTCATTGTCAGCCACATTCAGAGAGTCCTATTTGATCACATGCTTGTTCAGTCCCAGGCCAGCTGGCCTTGGTGAGCTCCCATTAGTTAAGTCCCATGGTCTCCATTGATGGATGCACCCCTCACGGTCATGACTTCCTTGCTCATGTTCTCCCTTCTGCTCTTCATCTGGACCTTGGGAGCTCAGTCCATTGTGCCAATGTGGGTCTCTGTCTCTATGTCCATCCATCACCAGATGAAGGTTCTAGAGTGATATCCATCCAAGATATTCATCAGTGTGGCTATGAGAGAAGGCCAGTTCAAGCACCCTCTCCTCTGCTGCCCATGGACCTAGCTGGGGAAATCACCTTGGACATCTAGGAACCCCTCTAGAGCCAAGTCTCTAGCCAACCCTAAAATGGCTTCCTTAGTTAAGATATTTTCTTCCCTGATCTTATATCCACCCTTCCTCCATCTCAACCATCCCACTCCCCCAAGCTCTCCCCAATCCTCCCCTTCTCCCTTCTCTCTCCCCATCTCCCCTCCCCCCTACCCACCCCCATGCTCCCAACTTTTGCCCGGCGATCTTGTCTACTTCCAATATCCAGTAGGATAAATATATGTTTTTCTTTGGGTTCACCTTCTTATTTAGCTTCTCTAGAATCATGAATTATGGGCTCAGTGTCCTTTGTTTATGGCTAGAATTCACTTATGGATGAGTACATACCATATTTCTCTTTTTAGGTCTGGGTTATCTCACTCAGTAAAGTGTTTTCTGTTTCCATCCAACTGCATGCAAAATTCAAGATGTCATTTTTTTTTTTTTACCACTGATTTGTCTGAAAATGATCTGTCAGTTACTCTAGGCCTTAGACAAAATTGGTTGCCCCAATTTGCAATAGCTGGTTTTCTCTGTCATTTCTTGCACCATTTGGAGCTTGCTTGATTTCACTTCCTGTTTACTCAAGTAATATTATTTTTCTTCTCAGGTCTTTTATAGGGTTGAAGACTAGATAGTAATAGTTACTTTCCTCTCATAACTTAGTTAAGAGATTTTTAGAATAAGACTTAGATTTTTTAGGATAGGATAATTATTGAAACATTTAGCAGAAGTTTCTTGCTTGATATTGTTCATGCTGGCTGTAATTCTAGTTTTTAATATATGTTTTTTGCCTCTTCTTTTCCCTGAACAAATACTTGATATTTGTTCTCATTGTATAAAATTTTGTATTAGTCCTAGAAATCTCTTTAGACAAAAGGGAGAGGTACTGTGGGAACTCATTCAGTTAATAGCCTTTAAGATACTGTCCCACTTTTGGCACAGTTTCATGTACTATAAATGTAGACATGAAGCATGCATGGACATCTTGGCTGCTGGATTTAGTTTCACTTTCCAAAACATGCAGAGCACCGCACATAACTCCTCTTTCTGTGAGTTTACCCCCAAATAAACAAACCAATGTTATACTCCATTCCAGGCTAGTGTGGAAATCTTTCGTATGACAACAATGATTAAAAAACCTGTATACAAAAACTATTAAGGGTTTATTAGGCTTACAGTGTACAATTAGCATATAAAGATGCCAGATTAGGAATTTAGGCAGTAACCTGGAGGCAACAACTTAAGCAGAGACCACAGAGGACAGCTGTTGACTGACTTGTGGTTCCTGCCCCATCAAACTACCTTTATTTTTTTATAAATTCCGGGCTCACATGCTTAAAGGTGGCACTGCTTGCAGTAGGCTGGACATTAATATATTTGTTAAGCAATGATAAAAATGCCTCTCCAACATGAACACAGGCCAATCTGAAGGAGGTACTTCCTCTGTTGAGTTTCCCTTGTCCTGGGTATGTCAAGTTGATTACTGAAACTATGAAAAATATAGTTTGGAATAATAAAATAAGTGTAATTCTTATTCCATAACCATAAATACCCAAATTTAAGTGAATTACACACTACTACTAACTTTATTCAATGTTCTGTGTGCTAGATGTTTTTAAAATATATTTCTGTTATGTATCTAAGGCTCTCTACCCATAGTTCACCAATTCTGTTTATCAGCATCCTCCATTCTCATTCCTGGAATATGGCTGATGTTACAACCTGGAAACTGTGATTCACCTGAAGGCATCTCTTCAATATCCTCTCTGCCAATATTTTTGGGTAAATATGATTATTGTTTTTCTTGCTGCTGTTTGGTTTTTTTTTTTTTTTTTTTTTTTTTTTTTTTTTTTTTTTTAATTTTTTTATTTTTTTCACATTTAAAAATTTCCATCTCCTTCCCTCCTCCTCCACCTTCCCTCCCCTCCTCCTCCCCCTTCCCTCCCCCCCTTCTCCCCCTTCCCTCCCCTCCCCTCCACCCATACCTCCCCTCCCTCCCCCTCAAGGCCAAGGAGCCATCAGAGTTCCCCACTCCATGCCAAGACCAAGGTCCTCCCAACTCCCCCCCAGTCCAGGAAGGTGATCGACCAAGCTGAGAAGGCTCCCACAGAGCCCGTCCAAGCAGAAGAACCAGAGCCCAGCACCATTGTCTTTTGCTTCTCAGTCAGCCCCCTTTGTTGGCCACATTCAGAGAGACGGGTTTGGTCGCATGATCCATCAGTCCCATTCCAACTGGGGTTGGTGATCTCCCATTAGTTCTGTCCCACCGTCTCCATGAGTGAACGTACCCCTCTAGTTCCTGACTTTCTCCTTCATGTTCTCGCTCCTTCTGATGCTCATCAGGTCCTTGGGAGCTCAGTCCAGTGCTCCAATGTGGGGCTCAGTCACCTTCCCCATCTGTCGCCAGATGGAGGTTCCCTCACGGTCCTGACTGTCTTTCTCATGTTCTCTCTCCTTCTGCTCCTCATCAGGACCCCGGGAGCTCAATCCGGCGCTCCAATGTGGGGCTCCGTCATTTTCTTCATCTATCGTCAGGTGGAGGTTCTATGGTGATATGCAAGAAACTCATCAGTATGGCTATAGGAACTGGCCTTTTCAGGCTCCCTCTCCTCAGCTGCCCAAGGAACTAACTGGGGGCGTCTCCCTGAAAACCTGGGAACCCCTCTAGGGTCAAGTCTCTTGACAACCCTCAGGTAGCTCCTTAAATTAAGATATATGCTTCCCTGCTCCCATATCCACCCTTCCTATATCCCAAGCACCCCATTCTTCCGAGCTCCCCCCATTCTCCCCTTCACACTTTTCTCTCCCCGTCTTCCCTTGGCCCAGTCTTGCCCAACCCTCAAGTTCCCAATTTTGCCTGGCGATCGTGTCTACTTCCAATATCCAGGAGGATTACTATATCTTTTTTTGGGTGTTCACCTTCTTATCTTCTCAAGGATCCCAAATTTATAGGTTCGATGTTCTTTAATTATGGCTAGAAACCGATTATGAGTGAGTACATCCCATGTTCATCTTTTTGGGTCTGGGTTATCTCACTCAGAATAGTGTTTTCTATTTCCATCCATTTGCCTGCAAAATTCAAGATGTCATTGTTTTTTACCGCTGAGTAGTATTCTAGCATGTATATATTCCACAGTTTCTTCATCCATTCTTCCACTGAAGGGCATCTAGGTTGTTTCCAGGATCTGGCTATTACAAATAATGCTGCTATGAACATAGATGAGCATATGCTTTTGTTGTATGATTGGGCATCTCTTGGGTAGATTCCCAATAGTGGAATTGCTGGGTCCTGGGGTAGGTTGATCCCGAATTTCCTGAGAAACCGCCACACTGCTTTCCAAAGTGGTTGCACAAGTGTGCATTCCCACCAGCAATGGATGAGTGTACCCCTTACCCCACAACCTCTCCAGCAAAGGTTATTATTGGTGTTTTGGATTTTAGCCAATCTGACAGGTGTAAGATGATATCTCAAAGTTGTTTTGATTTGCATTTCCCTGATAGCTAGGGAGGTTGAGCATGACCTTAAGTGTCTTTTGGCCATTCGAACTTCTTCTGTTGAGAATTCTCTGTTCAGTTCAGCGCCCCATTTTTTAATTGGGTTAATTGGCATTTTACCGTCTAGTCTCTTGAGTTCCTTATATATTTTAGAGATCAGACCTTTGTCAGTTGCAGGGTTGGTAAAGATCTTTTCCCAGTCAGTAGGCTGCCTTTGTGTCTTAGTGACAGTGTCCTTTGCTTTACAGAAGCTGCTCAACTTCAGGAGGTCCCATTTATTCAATGTTGCCCTTAATGTCTGTGCAGCTGGGGTTATGCGCAGGAAACGGTTCCCTGTGCCCATTTGTTGTATAGTACTTCCCACTTTCTCCTCTATCAAGCTCAATGTATTCAAATTAATATTGAGGTCTTTAATCCATTTGGACTTGAGTTTTGTGCATGGTGATAGATATGGATCCACTTTCATTCTTCTACAGGTTGACATCCAGTTATGCCAGCACCATTTGTTGAAGATGCCCTCTTTCTTCCATTGTGTACTTTTGGCTCCTTTATCAAAGATCAGGTGTTCATAGGTTTGTGGTTTAAGATCCGGGTCTTCTATACGATTCCATTGGTCAACTTCTCTGTTTTTATGCCAGTACCAAGCTGTTTTCAATACTGTAGCTTTGTAATAGAGTTTGAAGTCAGGGATGGTAATGCCTCCAGAAGAACCTTTATTGTATAAGATTTTTTTGGCTATCCTGGGTTTCTTGTTTTTCCATATAAAGTTGATTATTGTCCTCTCAATCTCTGTGAAGAATTTTAATGGGACCTTGATTGGGATTGCATTGAATCTATAGATTGCTTTTGGTAGAATTGCCATTTTTACTATGTTGATCCTCCCAATCCACGAGCAGGGGAGATCCTTCAATTTTCTGGTATCCTCTTCAATTTCTTTCTTCAAAGACTTAAAGTTCTTGTCAAATAAATCCTTCACTTCCTTGGTTAGAGATACTCCCAGATATCTTATGCTATTTGTGGCTATTGTGAAAGGTGATACTTCTCTGATTTCCCTCTCTGCTTCCTTATCCTTTGTGTATAGGAGGGCAACTGATTTTTTGGAGTTGATCTTGTAACCTGCCACGTTACTGAAGGAGTTTATCAGCCGTAGGAGTTCTTTGGTGGAGTTTTTGGGGTCGCTTATGTATACTATCATATCATCTGCAAATAATGAAAGTTTAACTTCTTCCTTTCCAAATTGAATCCCCTTGATTCCCTTATGTTGTCTTATTGCTATTGCTAGAACTTCAAGCACTATATTGAAGAGATAAGGAGAGAGTGGACAGCCTTGTCGTGTTCCTGAATTTAGTGGGATAGCCTTGAGTTTCTCTCCGTTTAATTTGATGTTAGCTGTGGGCTTGCTGTAAATAGCTTTTATTATATTTAGGAATGACCCTTGTATCCCTAATCTCTCCAAGACCTTTATCATAAAAGGGTGCTGAATTTTGTCAAATGCTTTTTCAGCATCTAATGAGATGACCATATGGTTTTTTTCCTTCAGTTTATTTATATGATGGATTACATTGATAGATTTTCGTATGTTGAACCAGCCCTGCATCTCTGGGATGAAGCCTACTTGATCGTAATGGATAATTTTTCTAATGTGTTCTTGGATTCGGTTTGCCAGTATTTTATTGAGAATTTTTGCGTCAATGTTCATGAGTGAGATTGGCCTGTAATTCTCTTTCTTGGTTGAGTCTTTGTGCGGTTTAGGTATCAGGGTAACTGTAGCTTCATAGAAGGAATTTGGCAGTGACTCTTGTGTTTCTATATTATGAAATACCTTAAGTAGTATAGGTATTAGGTCTTCTTGGAAGTTCTGGTAGAATTCCGCATTGAAACCATCTGGTCCTGGGCTCTTTTTGGTAGGGAGGTTTCTGATAACAGTTTCTAATTCTTCGCGACTAACAGGACGATTTAGAGCATTTACCTGGTCCTGGTTTAACTTTGGTATATGGTATTTATCTAAAAAACTGTCCATTTCTTTTACATTTTCCAATTTTGTGGCATACAGGCTTTTGTAGTAAGATCTAATGATTCTCTGAATTTCCTCTGTGTCTGTGGTTATGTCCCCCTTTTCATTTCTGATCCTATTAATTTGCATGTTCTCTCTCTGCCGTTTGATTAGTTTGGCTAAGGGTTTGTCAATCTTGTTGATTTTCTCCAAGAACCAGCTTCTTGTTTCATTGATTCTTTG
Organism: Arvicola amphibius; assembly: GCF_903992535.2. Lineage (NCBI taxonomy): Eukaryota > Metazoa > Chordata > Mammalia > Rodentia > Cricetidae > Arvicola > Arvicola amphibius. The sequence continues at coordinate 71,425,922 of NC_052048.2, read as the reverse complement.
GATTGTTTTCTGTGTTTCTATTTTGTTGATTTCTGCCCTCAGTTTGATTATTTCCAGTCTTCTACTTCTCCTAGGTGAGTCTGCTTCTTTTTTTTCCAGATCTTTCAGGTGTGCTGTTAAGTCACCAATGAGCGCTTTCTCCGTTTTCTTTAAGTGGGCACTTAGTGCTATGAACTTTCCTCTTAGCACTGCTTTCATTGTGTCCCATAGGTTTGAGTATGTTGTGTCTTTGTTTTCATTAAATTCAAGAAAGACTTTAATTTCTTTCTTTATTTCTTCCTTGACCCAGGTGTGGGTCAGTAGTTGACTGTTCAGTTTCCATGAGTTTGTGGGCTTTCTGGGGGTAGCATTGTTGTTGAATTCTAATTTTAATCCATGATGATCCGATAAGACACAGGTGGTTACTAATATTTTTTTGTAACTGTGGAAGTTTGCTTTGTTACCAAGTATATGGTCAATTTTCGAAAAGGTTCCATGAGCCGCAGAGAAGAAGGTATATTCTTTCCTGTTTGGGTGGAATGTTCTATAGATGTCTGTAAAGTCCATTTGGTTCATTACCTCCAATAAGTCTTTCAATTCTCTGTTAGGTTTCTGTCTGATTGACCTGTCCATTGGTGAGAGAGGAGTGTTGAAGTCTCCAACTATTAGTGTGTGTGGTTTGATGGCTGCCTTGAGTTCTAGAAGTGTTTCTTTTAAAAGTGGGAGCTTTTATATTAGGGGCATAGATATTCAGGATTGAGACTTCATTCTGATGGATTTTCCCTGTTATGAGTATAAAGTGTCCCTTTCCATCTCTTCTGATTGATTTTAGTTTGAAGTCAACTTTGTTGGAAATTAGTATGGCCACACCCGCTTGTTTCTTAGGGCCATTTGCTTGATAAACCTTTTCCCAACCCTTTACTCTGAGTAGGTGTCTGTCTTTGTGGTTGAGGTGTGTTTCTTGTAAACAGCAAAATGTTGGATTCTGTTTTCGTATCCAGTCTCTTAGCCTGTGCCTTTTTATAGGTGAATTGAGTCCATTGATATTAAGTGATATTAATGACCAGTGCTTGTTAACTTCAGTCATTTTTAGTAGTAGAGTTTGTGTGTTTCCCTTCTTCTAGTTGTGCTGGTGAAGGGTCGCTAGATGCCTGAGTTATTGTGGGCATTGTTGGACTCCTTGGTTTGTGATTTTCCTTCTATTACTTTCTGCAAGGCTGGATTTGTGGCTGCGTATTGTTTAAATCTGTTTTTGTCCTGGAATATCTTGTTTTCTCCATCAATGGTGAACGCAAGCTTTGCTGGGTATAATAGTCTAGGCTTGCATCCATGTTCCCTTAGTGTCTGTAGCACATCTATCCAAGCTCTTCTGGCTTTCATGGTTTCCATTGAGAAATCAGGTGTAATTCTGATAGGTTTCCCTTTATATGTTACTTGACCTTTTTCCTTTGCAGCTCTTAATATCTGTTCTTTATTCTGTATGTTTTGTGTTTTGATTATTATATGGCGTGGGGATGCTTTCTTTTGATCCAGTCTATTTGGTGTTCTGTAGGCTTCTTGTACCTTCATAGGAACATCCTTCTTTAGGTTGGGGAAGTTTTCTTCTATAATTTTGTTGAATATGTTTTCTGGGCCTTTGAGATGTAATTCTTCTCCTTCTTCTACCCCAATTATTCTTAGGTTTGGTCTTTTCATGGTGTCCCAGATTTCCTGATTGTTTTGTGTTAAGAATTTGTTAGATTTGTTTAGTTCTTTAATCTGTGAGTTTATTTCCTCTATAGTATCTTCAGAGTCCGAGATTCTTTCTTCCATCTCTTGTATTCGGTTGGAAATACTTGTCTCTGAAGTTTCTGTTCGTTTACTCAGAGTTTCCATTTCCAGTCGCACCTCAGATTGTGTTTTCTTCAATACCTCCATTTCATTTATCAGGTCTTGTACTGTTTCCCTTACCTGTTTGATTGCTTTTTCTTGTTTTTCTTGTTTTTCTTGAGTGTCTTTGAGTGATTTATTTATTTCGTCTACCTTTTTGTTTGTTATCTCCATTTCTTTATGGCAGTTTTTTACCTCCTGTTTAAGGTCCTCTATTATTTTCATAAAGTATTGTTTAAGGTCGGTTTCTTCTATATCTTCTGGGGTAGGGTGTTCAAATCTTGTTGTTTCGGGATGTCTGGCTTGTGGTGATGTCATGTTGCCTTTCATGTTGTTGGAGGAGCTCCTGCATTGACGCCTGCCCATCTCTTCCTTCAAAAGGAGCCAGGAGGCGTTTGGTGTCCTAGACCAATCTTTGCTGTGACTGAAACTGGTTGGATCTCCCCAGTGCCAGAGGAGGACCTATTCTTTGCGTCACAATCTGAAGGAGCCTGCACTCCCTTTGGGTGGGTGGCCTTAGAACAGGAGCAGGACACCTGAGAACACTAGGGAAAACTTGGGAGAGACAGGAACTGGAGAAGCAGAAGCAAGCCTGCAGAGGGAGCTGGGGGGAGGGGGTCTGTGCTCTCTTCCAGGGCAGGTTGCCCCAGGGTCCGCATTCACTCACCAGTTCAGATGGAATGTCAGGGCACAGGATCAGGGATTCCAGGCAGCCCAGGGTCGCAGCCCAGACAAAAGGGCCAAGGTGGGGGCAGGGCGGGATGGAATACCACACAGCGAACCTGGCAGCACAATCTGAAGGAGCCTGCACCCCTCCACAGGGATCCTCAGACCTGCCTAGAGGCCAGAGTCTGACCCCTTTGGGTGGGTGGCCTTAGATCAGGAGCAGGACACCTGAGAACACTAGGGAAAACTTGGGAGAGACAGGAGTGGGAGAAGCAGAAGCAAGCCTGCAGAGGGAGCTGGGGGGAGGGGGTCTGTGCTCTCTTCCAGGGCAGGTTGCCCCAGGGTCCGCATTCACTCACCAGTTCAGATGGAATGTCAGGGCACAGGATCAGGGATTCCAGGCAGCCCAGGGTCGCAGCCCAGACAAAAGGGCCAAGGTGGGGGCAGGGCGGGATGGAATACCACACAGCGAACCTGGCAGCACAATCTGAAGGAGCCTGCACCCCTCCACAGGGATCCTCAGACCTGCCTAGAGGCCAGAGTCTGACCCCTTTGGGTGGGTGGCCTTAGATCAGGAGCAGGACACCTGAGGGTTTTGTTTTTTTTTTAAAAAAATCCATGAATCTTTCCATCATGATGATACTCATTTTTATTACCACCGACAGCAGTAGGCTTTCCCTTTTCCACAGAAATTTATATAACATGATTTTTCTTTAAAGCTGTGTCTCTCTTGTGAGTGCAGCTTTGCCAATAACGGAATCCACATTATTCCAGCAGTTACACATAGTTATGAGCTGCCCAACTTGAATGTTGGGAATAAAATCTCTATTTCTGAAATAAAATAGCAAGCACTTTTAACTGCTAATGATCATTTCAGATCCTCAAATTTAATTAAAATTATAAAAAGCACCTTCTCAGATTTCTTATCAGCTCTAGGTTTTTTGTAATGAATAATTCCCCCTTAGATCAATACACATGAACTCAGATTTTGCTAAATCTTGAATTATTCCATGAAACTTACAAATTCACTCTTCACAACACTATCAGAAATTTCATCATAGGTTGTAGCAGCCTATCATCATTATCAGAAACATGGCAAGGCATTTTCAAATCATTTTAGGAACAGATTATCTCAATGCTATGTATCTGTGGTCATCAGTCATATTAAACTGATGATCTTGACAAATCATTTTGCAAAATTGTTGTGTTTAAATGTTCTCTGAAAATGACAATCTTAAATCATATTAAGGCAAATTCATCTTCTCATGTGAATATAGTTGAATAACCTATATGAGATTTTAACAACTTAATCATGCAAATATGGTTTAGATAAGAAATATATTCATATTATCAATATACTGAAATATCAAAATGAAGCAATTATGTAGGATTGCTATAAATCAAATAACTTTTTCAAGTTGGGAAAATATACTTTAGACCATAAACTACACTGTCATATTTAACTTACCCAACAATAAACAAGATTATTCAATTTGGTTGTTCTATCTCTTTTTTTCCTAGCTGATATTAAATAAAATTTTCGGAATTGTATTTTTTGCTTCAATAGAATTATGATTGTTTTAATTCAAATTATGGTTTTTGTGCTCTTCATTTCTATCAGACACAAAACTGCCTTTCTGGAATGTATATTTGATCAAACATTAAATCTCACATTTTATCCAGAAGAACTAAAAAAGAGATTCCCAATACTTCCTAACTATCCTTAAAAATAAATCTGCAATGCCACATTAAATTAAAAGTTGAGAAAGGTATTTTTATTAAGCTAATTTTATAGGTGATAAAACTAAGTTTCTGAGTGAATCACTGACTTTTTAGAAGCTAACCATAAATTTGTAAGGAGAGAAGTAGAATTTATTATTCAGATCTAATGTAATATAGAATATGCAAGAAGATTTTGCATGTTAATAAGTTTATATTTTAAAGGATATGTAAACAGGGAAACAAATAAGCAATAATAAATAAAATCAGCAGTTGTCAAATAAAAATCATAGTATTAATTAAACCTACTGCTTCAAGGGAGCTGAAAGTACAACATTATTTAAGTAAACATAAATTATTCCTTTTTTTATTTCTAGCACAGAGGATAGTCAAGGAAGATATATATCTTTAGTTATAGTAGAGCAATGAAGATTTTTTATTGTATTTACTTATGAACTTTTCCCAAAGACAGATTGAAGTCACTAAATAATGAGTTCAATTGAAGAACAAAAATTTAGTTTTGCCTTGGTCTTCTTTGTTAAAAGATAAATTACCCATTTACTAAAACATCTATCTTAACAGCAGTGAGGAAAGATACAGTTTATCAGGATTGTGATCAAAATGCAGAGGGAATTTTTGGGTGAGCAGTTAATTGTTTGAAATCATGAGAAGTCTGTCACCAGGCAAGCTCAATCCTCTAATGAAAGAACTAGAAAATAAAATTTCTAAGTAGCCATTGATGGTTACTAAGAATATAAGAAGGGTTTTAAGGGATGATTCAGTAGTGAAGAGCTTCTAGAAAGTTCTCTCAGCTTTACAGGAGGTGTTCAGTGTATCTTTTATGGCTGAATACTCAACCATCACTTATTCTCAGTGCCTTGAACAATCATCCATTTCTGCATTAATCTATATTAACTGCAAAAAGAGGATTCTCTGATTCAGTCTGAGAGTAGCCTTAATTTCTCTAAGGCCACAACCTTATCAATTTATATAAATAACTTCTGTAGGGCTTCTAAGTTTGCTATTCAAAGATGTTTTTTTATTAAGCTTATCATATTATGCATGGAATTCCTTACTGTGGAACAGGAATCAAATCCAGTGAGGGAGAAATCAGGTACTCTCATGACAATTGTGCTACTATTGCACATGTGAACTAATCTTGCCTAACATGTTGGTATTGCTGTTCATATGATTCCAACTAGGTAAAATTACTAATACTTTTACTTCCCTAGTTATCTGAATAGCACCTTCCAATTTTTATGAAAAAACTTACTTATAGCAATAGAGAAAATAAATATGAGATGAAATATAGATTCATTAAATTATGTATACATGGAGTGATTTTCCATAAATATGAATAAAATTATAATCAATTGGCTGAATAAAAATAATGATCCTTTGGAAGTTCGCTATACAGTTCTGTTAATTTGTTTTTAAGCATTTGAAATACAACAGAGATATGATTTATCAAAGTTAGAGATAAAATAAGGTAAATTTGATACCTCAAGTGATATATGACTAGATTAGTGCACTTCAAATGGTAAATGACTAAAAACCATGTAATATATCAATACCATTCAAATAAAAAATTGAGAGGCTATAACAGGTACCACAAATATAGTTTGTGTAAGTAAAACTCATACTGCAATATTTTTTTCCAAAATTCAGATATAGATGAATGGAAAATATTATCATTGCAAAAAGTAAAGGAATAAACTTATTAGGTAAAGAGTATGGTAGTTTTTTTCCTTTTCTATATAAAATTTGTATGCTTTGCTTATGATAAGTACACCAGCATAATCAAAAGTTGAGAGCGAACTATTAATAGGGATTGTGATAAAAATCTAGATAAGCAAAATCCTCCAGAGGAAACTTTAAGACTTCAAGAATTTTTAGAGAACAGCAATAGACATAAGAGTAGGCAAATGTATTGCAAAGTAATTGAAGCTAGAATATTCCTATATGCAAACAACATAATGAAACAAAATATGTCCTGGTACCAAAAATTATGATGATATTCATGATCTTATTGATATAAGAACATTTGTTAATGTTAAAACTTTAAAATGAGATAATATAGAAATTATTTAAAATAATGTGCCTTTAACTGAATCAATTATTATGAAGTAGATTTTTGAGGTGAAATGATGTAGGTGGATCTTTTGTCTATGTGTTAATTTCATTGATTAATAAAGAAACTGCCTTGGCTTTTTGATAGGGCAGAACTTAGATAGGTGGAGTAGACCAAACTGAATGCTGGGAGGAAGAAGGCAGTGAGGCAGACATCATGCTTCTCCTAACCAAGACAGATGGTGGTTAGAATCTTCCCGGTAAGCCTCCACTTCGTGGTGCAAAGCAAGATGTGAGAATTAGCCAATAAAAGGCTGGAACTAATGGGCCAGGCAGTGTTTAAGTGAATACAGTTTCCATGTAATTATTTTGGGTAAAGCTAGCCAGTGGCTGGGAGCCGGGCTGCGGGAAGTGGCCTGCAGCTCCTTCTACATTGAGGTGACAGAATCCATTCATAGATTAGTAGCCAAGGAATAATATCTAAGTTAGCATGGAGCCATTGTACTTCATATCCTGTGAATTATTTATATTTTTAATTTGATATTTATTCATTCAGATAAGTCAATTTTTTCTGCTTAAAAACAAAAATAATTACATTATTTTCTCAAAACAAGTGACATATATATATATATATATATATATGAGACATTTGAATTTATGCCCTTCTACAGAGTCCCAAGAGTTCAAAATAAGTATATCTTTAATAAACAAATCATCTAATAATCTTCCTCTGATCAAAATTGAGATTGAGGGAATGAAATTAGTCATCGACACTAGCAAATAGCTAGCTGTCACAAAGTTTGACACTTTTTGTAGCATCGTTGTCATCATTATAATAAAATACTGGAGGCACGCTACTCTAAAAGCAATGCTGTGTAATGAACTGATAGTTTCAGAGGCTCAAAGTCCAGCTGGCTTCATGGTCTTTGGTAAGTGGTCATCCTTGGTTATGTTACTTCATACCAAATAACAACAGCAGCAGAATACTTGTGTATTGAAGAGACCCTATCACAAAATCCAATGATAGGAGATATGATATTTAGCACAGAAGATATTTAAAATTCATTTTTCTTCATAATTTCTAGTCTTAAAGTGGCTTATTCAGGTCATAACTAATTGTAGATAAAAGAAATATCTTGTCTATTTTGGGTCATTTGCATGATCATGGGTAGGGGTTATAAAATGAAGCATGGGCAACATACTAGTTCTCAATTTATGATAAATGATGAATATCCCCAATCTATATGGAAAAAATACACAAAAGTAAGAGAGGAGCTTGTTGGAGAAATAAAAGAGTTTAGTGGAGTTTGGGGACAATTAGACAAGCTACTAGGGAATTAGAATAACCAAAATACATTATATGCATGTATGAAATTGTGAAAGCCTAAAAGCAAACATGTAACAAAGAAAATCTTTAATCACCATTCAACATATTACAAACATTTTTAGTTCCCTTGAAATACAATATTCTTAATGGATTCCTAAATCACATTTTTCATTTAATGTGCACCTTACAAATTCCTTGTTCTTTATAAACACAAAATGGTTTATAAATGCTTGCATCTTTCAAGTGTACACTACATTTCTGAAACTTGATTCATACAGGGTCAATTTCTTTAGTGTTATATTTTTATGATAGCAATAAATAAATTCATAAGTGATGGATTAGTAGATTGCTTTTTATTCAATATGATTACTTCTTTAGAATTATATAATTCCTTACTGCATGTGTTCCACATACATGAAAAAATACTTTAACAAAATGTGATGATTTGAATAAAAAATATCACCTGTAGGCAAACAGCTGGTGGCCTTGTCAAAGAAGCAACAGGTAGCAATTGAAATTCAGGGTGTGAGTCCACCAGGAGGAAACACTTTGATGTGTGAATCTCATTTAAGCAAGGCCACAGAAATACAGATCCTGAAATGACTTTTTCTTCTGCTGTGCTTTTACACGTTTATTGCTGCTATGGGTGTGGGAACATCCTCACTGCCTATACATAGTACATTTATCTCATGGAGACATCTCATTCTACTGGGCAATTCTGTTGATTATCAAGAAGGTGATTCTTTCCCCAAGATATACTAACTGATAATTATAATGATAGCTATACAGAGTTTTTATGAATAAAAATAATTCAAGAAAATGCCACAGAGAAAAACCAAAAAAATGAAGAAGAAGAAGAAGAAGGAGGAGGAGGAGGAGGAGGAGGAGGAGGAGGAAGGGGAGGAGGAGGAGGGGGAGGAGGAGGAGGAGGAGTCTGGTAGAGTTGGAAATATGAAGGATAGAAACTAGACTTTCTAGGACTGAATAACTTGTATTTCACCTCATGTTAAAGAGAGAGAGGTGGATGTCCAACAGTATAATAATAGTACTACAAAGTTTGCTGTACTATACTTTGATTAAAAAAAACAAATGATCAGTCAGTGACTCAATGTTCTCTCCACTTGGAACATATGGCACTGTTTTGTATGACATCTAAATAGAAGTCAGCAAGGAGACTGACTGCTCCAGTATACATGGAAAAGACATAAGATGTGCCTTTAGCATAATTTGAAAATTAAAATACATAAGTAATTGTATTAAGTATGACAACAGTCTTACAAAAAATATGTGGTACCTGTTAGCTTAGATAGAAAAAGAAAATTGAATCATATGTGGAAGAAGTACTTGATCCATCTTAACAGAAATGTTTATTTTATTGTTTATTTCGTGTGTGTGTGTGTAATGCAATTTTGAGAAATGTATGTTTATAGCATGCAAGTGGAGATCCAAGAACAAGGAGTCTGTTCTTTCCTTTCACTTTTATGTGGCTTCCAGGGATCAAACTTCAGTTATCAGTCTTGCATGACGAGAGTCTGTACTTGATAAGCCATCTATTTCACCATCCCAGAAATGTTTATTTTTTAGAGACAGGTGATTACATTCCATGAACAATTTAAGGTTTTATGGAGCAGAAGAAATGTCTCAGTAGTTAAGAGCACATACTACTCTTGCATGGGATGCAAATTAAGTTCTTAACAGTCACATCAGGTAGTTCACACCAACTTATAACTCTAGCTCCAGTGGCTCTGACATTCTCTTCTGGCCTCCACAGCTTCTACATTCATGCATACATATCACACAATATAAAATTAAACACATATTTGAAAGAATATTTTAAGATTCTAAGAATATCTTGAGGAGTTTTCATTAATTGATATCTAAAGTCCAGTCTCCTTTCATCAACTTTTCCTTAGAGTAACTAGCATGTGTAGCTTATAAACCTGAAAATACTAAAAACTTGAATAGCTGAACTGGATTAATTTCAAAATACAGCATTTCTTATATTCAAATACTCAATATTTGATATTTGTATACTGCCCACAAAAAGTCAAGAAGTTACTGAATAGCAAATCTTCAAGAGAGCTCATAGGAAGTAATTTTTATTGGAATAATATCTGCTTGTATATTTTTTTCAATGAGCTAAGACATAACATTATATAAAACAGACATTACACAATAGGAATAAAATAAGCTTAGCTACCAATAATGCATAAAATAACAGGAAATAATTGTGATATCCAAGAGGTTTGCCAAATATAAAAATATCAAAAATAGTAGCATTTGTGTCATCTCTAGTCTTCGGACTCTCACAATTCAATGAAAATTTAATGAACTGATTCAGTGCATGATGAAAACTAAAGCAAATATTACATATGTTGATATTTAGAAAGTACAATGATACAAGAAAACATGTATTTCTTTATGAAGTTAATTTGTCATCTGGTAAAAATCTTGCCCAAATATACCTATAATGATTTCTGAAATGTTATTATAATATTTTTATTTTATATTTTTAAATATAAATTATATTTTTATATAAATAAAAATTTATATTTTTAAAAATGTTGTGTAATGATTTATCAGAAACTTTTAGTCTTATTTATCATCTTTGTAGGATATTTCCATTTCATTTGAGATGATATGGAATGATCTACAGTTTCTATAGAAAGCTTTTTCATGAGTTACCTGCTCCCAAATAATGACACAGAAACATCTTATTAATGGTGAAAGCTAGACCTATAGCTTAGGCTTGTTTCTAACTAGTCTTTATTAATCTACATTCTGCCATATAGTTTGTGGCTGTTACCATTCCTCCTGCACATCCTGTTTGCTCTGTGTCTCCTGGCATATCTTTGTGCCTATATTATGTCCTTTTCCTCTCTCTGCCCAGAAGACACACCTGTCTCTCTTGCCTAGCATTGGCTGCTCAGCTTTTTATTAGACCAATCACAGCAATACATCTTCACACAGTTATCAAATACTTTGCAATATTTCTTCATTTTTGTCTACATAAAAAGATAAGAATTTAACTCTAACATAGTAAAACTATATATAATAAGAACAATTATAAGTAAGAATTACATTGACAATGTCCAGTCCAATTTGGCAAATTGGAAAAATTTGGAAAATTCAGATAAAATACATCATTATTTATTCTCTACTAGTGACTTCATAGGTTTGTACTTGATTTACTTTCTGTCATAACTTTTATTACCAGCATTAAAATATATTTTATATCTTAAAACATCTTCTTAGACAAACAACTGAAGCCTTTATGTTTCTCAACTTTTATAAACTTTACATTGTTGTTGAGTTTCTTTTCTGAATTTGGTAACAAGAAAATCTTTAACTATAAATATCCCATTTTCAACTCTGTCAGAGAATAGAGAAGGGTAAAATATTACTTGAGTAAACAGGAAGTGTAAAGCAAGCAACTTCCAAAACTAGAGAAATGACAGAGACATCTGACTGCCTGGATAGTCAACCAAGTTTCCCCTGCAATATTGGAGCATTCATCTTCAACCTACAGGCTTAGAAAATCTGACAGAATTTTCTGTGAAGCAGGATTTTTTAAAATTATTTTTATTGAGCTCTACATTTCTCTCTGCTCTGCTGCCTACCTCTCCTATCACCTTCAACCCTCTCCCAAGTTCCCCATGCTCCCAATTTACTCAGGAGATCTTGTCTTTTTCTACATCCCATTTAAATTAGATCTATGTATGTCTCTCTTAGGGTCCTCATTGTTGCCTAGTTCTCTGGGATTGTGATTTGTAGGTTGGTTTTCTTTTCTTTATGTTTAACTTATGAATAAGTACATGTGATAACTGTCTTTCTGTATCTAGGTTATCTCACTCAAAATGTTTTCTAGCTCCATCCATTTGCCTGAAAAAAATTAAGCTGTCATTATTTTTTTCTGCTGTGTAGTACTCTATTGTATAAATGTACCACATTTTCCTTATCCATTCTTTGGTCAAAAAGCATTTAGGTTGTTTACAGGTACTGACTATGACAAACAATGCTGCTATGAACATAGTTGAGAACATGCTTTTATGGCACAATTGAGCATCCTTTGGATATATACCCAAAAATGGTATTACTGGGTCTTGTGGAAGGTTGTTTTCTAATTTTATTAGAAATCACCACACTGACATTCAGAGGTGTTGTACCAGCTTGTATTCTCACCAGCAATGCAGAAGTGTTCCCACTTTCCCACAACCTCTCCAGCATAAGTTGTCATCAGTGTTTTTGATCTTGGCCATTCTTACAGGTATAAGATGGAATCTCAGAGTTGTTTTGATTTGCATTTCTCTGATGTCTAAGGATGTTAAATAATTCCTCAGTGTCTTTTAGCCATTTTAGTTTAATTTTTGAAGAATCATCTACCTTATCTCAGCAAAGTTTGACATTTAATTTCTTTTGTGTCCTGATAGTTCAATTTGGGCAGCAAACCATCAGCAGTCAAGAAAAGGGTAGTTTCTTGCCCAGTGGCCAACATTGATGTGGAGGCCCAAAAATTTAAGTCTGTCTCCATGTTGATCAAAGTTTAGGGAGTTGGAACTTTCCTCTAGTTCCTTCAAGGTTATTGTGATTCTACCCCAAACAAAGGTCCCACCTAGAAGTTGACCAGAGAGTTCTGCTCTCTCACTGTTACTGTCTACAGGTATGGCTAATTGCCAGACCTTTTGCTCCAGGAATAGAGAAGTAGATTGTTCCTAACTCAAAGAATCTAAGGATCCAACTAAATTCCAGTTCACTTTATGTAGATAACTTGGGAATCCACCCAAGGGAGTGGTTTGCCTACAGAATGTTTTGGTCTAGGGTATAAGCAGGACATGTTTGGTTCTAGCAGCAGAATGTTTAACTATGAAGGTAGCCTACAACTTTCAACTGACATGTTTATTTCCTTGTATCATATTAATACAGTCTTTTTTCTTACTTCTACTTTTGAAGGTCAGGGGTGCTTTTAGCAGTTAGAAATTAAATATGGGAGAATTTTCAGTACTTGGTGGGATTTCCTTCCAATAATATATTATATGTTTATTCATTTATTATTTTAATTCATATCTTCATATTCTTTTCTATATTTCTTAATCCCCACACCCTTACCCTGGAGAGAGGTATTTTTGTCTTGGTTTTCCCCAACAAATTGACACATCAAAAGTAAATTCCATGTGAGGGCTCTTCAATGTGCATCATTCTTTTTAAAAGTAAATTGATGCTGCAAAAAAGCAGATGTGTCTTTTTGTCATGAAAAGCTTTAGTTTATTAAAATACCTTAAAAGCCATATTCTGTAGTATGTAGTCTCTGAAGTATTTGAAGACCATCTGCCCATCTAAAATATATCTCTGTTTGAACTTGAAAACATACTTAACCTGGCCACAAATTTGTTTGTTAGATGACTACTAATCTGAATTTCTTAATTGTCTCCTAAATAGTGTGTAATAATAACTTTCAAGGACTAGAAATTTACATTACATTGTTAAATTAACTGCATAGGTACAATACCCTAAACAAAAGTAGAAACAAACATACATAATAACAAAAATAACCTTAAATTTGTATCAATATAAAAAATCCACAACAATGTAAAATATTGGAGACTAAAAGTTGCTTTTTAGTTTAAAGTACATTCAATAATCTACCCTTCATTCTGTTTTAAAAGTATATTTAATAATCAACCCTTTTTATATCCTTTCTTTTTCTGTTCAGAATGAGATCTCTAAAATTAACCAACTTTGCTTAATTTCCTCCATAACTCTGACCAATAGCAAGTTGTAACCAACCCCTCTAAATAATGATAAGCATTCATAACCCACCAGACAACTAAAACACCATCCACCCTACCTCTTGGGAATGTGGGTGTTGTGTTCTATAGATTGCTTTCTGATGTCTGGGAGTAACAGCCTTCCTAGGGGATCCTGAGAAAACTGGGATAATGGTTAAGTCCTGGAAAAGCTAGCTATATTATTTATTGTCCAGTCTTTGTGTGATGGGAAAGTACAGGGCTTATCTGAAGTCCTGGTTAAAGTGTTCTATGAGTGTGGACCATCTCAGCTAGAAGTTTTGCAGTCGTTCTGAGTAAAATTAAATTATAAAATTATAACAGCAGCATTCTGAGATTCTGGATCACCCAGGATACTTGTCTTTATTTGTATCTGGTCTTTTTTCTGAAAATACATAAACTTTTAGAGATAACATATAGAATAATATAGCATGGAATGTGCAATATACACAAGTCAGCTAAAAATGAATTTTTTGTTTTATATTTGAGCAAGTAAAAGGAATCTCTTAACTTTATAAGTCCATTTGGACTGTATAACCACACCTCTATCCATGCCATATAAAAATATGTTATGTAATAATAAGTCATAAGGTTTCCATAGCCAACAAGATTTATCATGTCTCATCCAGTCTCAGAGTTGTTCCCATGTTAAGGGATCAATATATATGTTACCTGCCATGTCGACTTTTTCAGCTTTTTTTCCTTTATGTCTGTAGCCAATATTTCAGGAGGCCTCCCCCAATAAAATCTAATCTTTATTAATTTCTAAGGAATCCATAGCTTTTCTTTTGCTGTGGAAACAAAAGCACAATCTCTCACCTAACCCAACACATTTTCTGACTTCCATCCTGAAGTTAAGACATTCTTAAAATATATAGGTTAGTTTAACTTAGCAGTTTCTAAAATTCAATGTTTCTCACCAACTAATTATTTTTTGTTTATTGGCATTTAAAAATTCAAAGTTCTCAAAACACCATAAAGGATCCAAACATCCTATGTATTTCCCCTTCTTATGTGGCATTATACATGTATGTATGTATGTATGTGTATGTGTATGTGTGTGTATGCATATGTATAATTATAATCTTTCCTTAAAAAAGGTTTTAAAATTTATTTTTATTTTTTTGATTTTTCAAGACAGGGTTTCAATTTGCTGTAGCTTTGGAGCCTTTCCTGGAATTAGCTCTTGTAGAACAGGCTGGCCTCAAACTCAAGTTTGACCACCCAAGTTCTGGGATTAAAGGTGCTCACCACCACTCCCTGGCTCTTACTATTTTTAAACTATTTTTTCTATGACTGTCTATACCCAATTTTTACCGTAGTTGTTTAGAGGTTTTCTCAGTCTGGACTTCCTCTTTACTGCATGCCTACAGCCTTCTCTGACCCCATGAAACTTGCTGCATGACACTGCTCATGACACTGGTCACTCAAACCTGTAGGATGAAGCCAGAATCCATGTCTCTGTACATCTCAGTCATTCTGAGAGACTGTGGTACCAGTAAGTCATGTCTGGATGCATGTTAGTGTCTTGGGAACTTTGAAAAAGGCTTTCTCAGGTACTATGTAGAAGTACGTTCGTTATCATATGTAACAAGCTTCTTCATAGGCCACCAATTCCCAAAGACTCTTATTAGTTGTGAAAGCTCGGGCTACAACTTAGGCTTGTTTCTAACTAGTTTTTTGTTTTGTTTTGTTTTTTGTTTGTTTTGTTTTTTGTGACAGGGTTTCTCTGTAGCTTTTGAAGTCTCTCCTAGAACTGGCTCTTGTAGACAAGGCTGGCCTCGAACTCACAGAGATCTGTCTGCCTATGCCTCCCGAGTGCTGGGATTAAAGACATGTGCCACCACCACCCAGATCCAAATAGTTCTTAGAGCCTAAATTAAGCCATTTATATTAATCTATGATCTGCCACTTGACTCATGGCTGTTACTTCTCTCCTTCACATCTTAGCTGCTCTGTGTCTTCTAGCATCTTCTGCATACTTTATCTCTTCCTCCTCTTGCTGCCAAGAAGTCCCACCTATCTACCTTCCTGCCTATTGACTATTCAACTTTTTATTACGACAGTCACAGCCACACATCATCATACAGTGTGCAAATATTCCACAAGTGTCTACTGAATTTAAAGTCATATGTTAAACTACATTAAAATTATGGTTTAATCTCTAGGACTTAGAGGACCGTATGGTATAGAGCATAGGTTAACTCACTGAAGTTATGCTGAAGGGAGCATCCTGATGTATGTAGATAATAATGTAGATAATAATGGTATAATGTGCTATAAAGAAAGAATGACCTCAACAGTTTATAAAGCAGTATCTGAAGTCCCAGAAATATGCTTTTAGGTTTGTTTATTTATTTATTTACCATGAATGAGATTTGTTGTAATGTGGAAAAAGGCAAAAGAGATGGTTTTAAAGCCTCTGGAGTGCACCTACATCATATTAATTCAGCAAAGCAATCCTGCTTTCACTTTTCCTCGGGGAAGAATTTGTCAGTCATGGACATCTGAGAAGTATCGATTCTTAGTGTCTTTATGCTCCCTGTCAGGCTATGTAGGGAGAATGAACTTAACTAAAAACTCCAGCCCTTCTCTCAGAAGGGAAATTTAATTTGAACTCCTCTGTGCTTTTGTATTACCCAGGATAGGCCAGGTTAACAGGATTGGAACACCCATGGACTCTGGCTGATAGGAAGGACATCACTCACTACTGGAGGTTGCTGTGACAGAGAAGAAATGAAAGGCAGGGAAACATTTCCTTCATGAGGAATTGGTTTCTTCTTTTAGAAAGAACCTGGGTCACTTCCACTTACAATTTTTATACTCACTCATCAAGATATCAAGATAGCAAGAAACATAGAGCACCTGTACATATAGAAAATAGCAAAAAATAGCTAAAATATGTAAAAGTAACTACCATAGTTAGGACTTAATAATCATGTAAATCATGTTTACCATGAATTTATGTCAAGCGGCTGAGGTATGTATACGCTTGTGATGGCATCATTTGGGTGGTAGGAGGAGAATGATTTAAAAATAACTTCTACTACATAGAGTTCAAGATCCATCTAAAATATCTGAGACCTCTCTCATAACAAAAAATTATGTCTATTAATAATAATGAAAATAAACATAGGTATAAAAATACCATATAATTCTATCACATGGCCTCAAGTTTGACTCAAATTTTCAATTTTTCAAGCAGAAAGACAAAGTGAAAATAAAACAAATAAAAAGCAAAACACCCTAGAAAATATCAATAAAAAGTCAATTATAGTTAAATGCAATCACTTTCCAATTTTCTTTCTCATTATTGGGAAGTTCAATCAGCTATAATTAGTAAACTGGCCCTCCATAGAAAACAATGAATAGAAATGTGTGGTATGAGAGTTTGGGAACTTGTATTGCGTAGAAACTTCTGCTAGACACAGAAAGTCTAGCTGTATATCAACCATTTATAAAGCACTCACATACTTGTAATCCAAGATGGCACAGTAGCAAAGGACTAGCATATAGTTCTTCTATCATAATTGATAGGAAGAAACAAAAGGAGCCAAATTGATGATTTTTAATGCAATGCTTGGAAATAACACAGGACCAAAAGAATAATTATCAATATCAAATGTTAAGAAATTTGCTGGTTAAGAATCTAATCCTTTCCTCTAATAGGAGTTTAGTAAAGATAGGAAACACCCAGATCTAATCTAACCACAACACCTAACAATTTTAAATATATATATGTATATATATATATGTATATATATATATATATATATATATATGTATTAAATTCAAATGTAATAAAGCCTGTTTTATATCATTTAGGAGTGTTCACTTAATACCTCATGTTCCACTCTTTCTAATTTTCACAAAGTTTTATGAAGCTGGAAAGATTTTAAGAATCATTTTAAAAGTGTGTGATATTTAAAGTGGCTTAATAACTGAGTTGATTAAAAAAATAACAGAATCCTAATGATATCTTGAATGTATCAACTCAAAGCTTCTAACCACTAGACCATTCTTTATTTGGTTTCATTCAAATTATTTCACATCAGTTTTTTTTTTTTTTTTTTTTTTTTTTTTTTTTTTTTTGGTTTTTCGAGACAGGGTTTCTCTGCAGCTTTAGAGCCTGTCCTGGAGCTAGCTCTTGTAGACCAGGCTGGTCTCAAACTCACAGAGATCCGCCTGCCTTTGCCTCCTGAGTGCTGGGATTAAAGGCGTGCGCCACCACCGCCCGGCTTCACATCAGTTTTAAAGATGAATAAATTATGTGTACTAAAAGCTCTTCACCTGTCTTATGAGAGAAAGCAGTCATGGATACTGTTTTAAAATGATTTTTATTTCTGACTTCCCTTTGTAAAAGCCCTGTCAACATGCATTTTGTGTATGTCAATTTAATCATTTCTAGAGTGGAAATAAATGCCACAGCTAATTAACAATGGGTTATTACCAAAGCAGCTCCTACATGGATGACATGCAATAAATGTTCAACCGTTAAAAATACAAGTCTTGTTGTTATAAGATGTTTGTTATTCCAGGTAGGCAGAATGAAACCTTTTAAAAGGTGGAAATGAATCTTAAAATATAGTACTCATAAAGTACGCAGTACCCATAACCTTTCAAATGTATACCTGATAAGCCTGTAACATTTAAGTAAGAAGTATTTTAAAATTTATTAGGCATGGTGCAGAGAGATGACTTGGCAGTTAAGGACACTTGGTGTAATCATCTCAGGCTGTAGGGGCGCTGGGACGGAATGGTGTTCCTTTGTTTTCACTAGCCTGCTGGAAGCAAAGTAGGCCTTTTGTCTGCAAGGTCCCTGGCTAGCAAGGGGCCCTGATCCTGTACCAAAAGATCCATCAGAGGGGTGAGTGTGTTCCTGACCCGCGACAGAAGCCCGGGAGACAGAGCACAGAAATTCTTTAATGCCCTAAACTTCCTGGTCATTCTGCAGGGCCTCCTATCCCTGGCTACTGCCTCTCTCTTCCTATCCCATCCCAGCTTGGGCTCAGGCACCCCCTCCCTTCTTCCAGGCCATAAGGTTCCCCCAGCTCTCCCCAGCTCAGCCTCTTTGGGCACTGGGACAGGGTGGTGAGTGAAAACTGGTGGGATTCCTTTGTTTCAATAGCCTGCTGGCAGCAACGTAGGCCTTTGTCTGCAAGGTCCCTGGCCAACAAGGGGCCCTGATCCTGTACCAGAAAATCCATCAGAAAGGTGAGTTCATCAAAAACCTCCCAACCAAAAACAACCACAGGACCTGACGGTTTTAATGCAGAATTTTATCAGAACTTCCAAGAAGAGCTGATAACTATGCTCCTTAATGTGTTTCACATAATAGAAGAGTCATTACCAAACTCTTTTTACGAAGCTACAGTTACCCTGATTCCAAAACCACACAAATACTCAACCAAGAAAGAGAATTACAGACCAGTCTCACTCATGAACATCGATGCAAA
Source organism: Arvicola amphibius (assembly GCF_903992535.2). Classification (NCBI taxonomy): domain Eukaryota; kingdom Metazoa; phylum Chordata; class Mammalia; order Rodentia; family Cricetidae; genus Arvicola; species Arvicola amphibius. The sequence continues at coordinate 71,407,053 of NC_052048.2, read as the reverse complement.
AATTCTCAATAAAATTCTGGCAAAAAGAATCCAAGAACACATTAGAAAAATTATCCATCACAATCAAATAGGCTTCATCCCAGGAATGCAACATATGAAAATCTATCAATGTAATCCATCATATAAATAACTGAAAGAAAAATAACATATGATCAATTCATTAGATGTGGAAAAAGCATTTGACAAAATTCAACACCCCTTTATCATAAAGGCTATAAGATCAACACAAAAAAATCAGTAGCCCTCCTATACACAAAGGACAAAGAAGCAGAGAGGGAATTCAGAGAAACTTCATCTTTTACAATAGCCACAAATAGCATAAAGTATCTTGGGGTAACTCTAACCAAGGAAGTGAAGGATCTATTTGACAAGAACTTTTAAGGCACTGAAGAAATTGAAGAGCACACCAGAAAATGGAAAGGCCTCCTATGCTCTTGGATGAGTAGGATCAAAAGTAAAAATGGCAATTCTACCAAAGGCAATCTATAAGTTCAATGCAATTCCCATTAAAATCCCAACAAAATTCTTCACAGACATTGAGAGAACAATAATCAACTTTATTAGGAAAAACATAAAATCCAGTATAACCAAAACAATCTTATACAATAAAGGAACTTCTGGAGGCTTTACCATCCCTGATGTCAAATTCTATTACAGAGCTACAGTATTGTAAACAGATTGGTACTGGCATAAAAACAGAGAAGTTGACCAATGGAATTGAATAGAAGACCCAGATATCAACCCACAAACCTATGAACACCTGATTTTTGACAAAGGAGCTAAAATTATACAATGGGAGAAAGAAAGCTTCTTCAACAAATTGTGCTGGCAGAACTGAATGTCAATCTGTAGAAGAATGAAAATAGATCCATATCTATCACCATGCACAAAACTCAAGTCCAAATGGATTAAAGACCTCCATATCAATCTGAACACACTGAACCTGATAGAATAGAAAGTGGGAAGTAGTCTACAACATATGGGCACAGGAGACCACTTCCTATGTATAATCCCAGTAGCACAGACAATATGGGCAACATTGAATAAATGGGACCTCCTAAAACTGAGAAGCTTCTGTAAAGCAAAGGACACTGTCATTAAGACAAAAAGGCAACCTCAAGAAACTAGACTTTAAAATGCTAATTAACTCAATTAAAAAATTTGGTACTTATCTGAACAGTGAATTCTTTTTTATGTTTTTTTTTATATTTAAAAATTTTTATCTCCTCCCCTCCCCTCCACCTATATCCCCCTCCCTCCCTCTCCAGGCCAAGGTTGTTTGTAATAGCCTGAAAACAACCTAGATGCCTCTCAATGAAAGAATGGATGAAGAAAGTGTAGAATATATACGCATTAGAGTACTACTCAGTGGTAAAAAACAATGACATCTTGTATTTTGCATGCAAGTGGATGGAAATAGAGAACACCATCCTGAGTGAGTAACCCAGACCCAAAAAGATGAATATGGTATGTACTCACTCATAAGTGTATTCTAGACATAAATTAAGGACATTGAGCCTATAATTCATGATCCTAGAGAAGCTAAATAGGAAGGTGAACCCCCAACAAATATATAGTTATCCACCTGGATATTGGAAGTAGACAAGGTTTCCAGGCAAAAATGGAGAGCTTGGGGGTTGGGGTGGGATGGGGGTAAGGGGAGATGGGGAGAGAAAAGTGAGAAGGGGAGGATGGGGAGAACTTGGGGGAATGGGACAGTTGGGATGAAGGAGGAGTGGATATGGGAGCAGGGAAGTATATATTTTAATTAAGGGAGCCATTTTATGATTGACAAGAGACTTGACTCTAGAGGGCTTCCCAGGTGTCCACGGAGATGTCCCCAGCTTTTTCCTTGAGCAGCTGAGGAGAGGGTGCCTGAACTGGCCCTATACTATAGCCACTCTGATGAATATCTTGCATACTACCATAAAACCTTCATCTGGCGATGGATGGAGAAAGAGATAGAGACCCACATTGGCGCACTGGACTGCGTTCCCAAAGTCCAAACGAGGAGCAGAAGGAGAGAGAACATGAGCAAGGAAGTTAGGGCCATGAGGGGTGCGAGTGTGGGGCCGATCTAATGGGAACTCACCAAGGCCAGCTGGACTGGGTCTGAGGGAGCATGTGATCAAACCAGACTCTCTTCACATTACATACATGGAGGGCTGACTGAGAAGCCAAGGACAATGGCACTGGGTTTTGATTCTACTCTATGTACTGGCTTTGTGGGAACCTAGTCTGTTTGGATGCTCACCTTCCTAGACCTGGATGGAGGGGGAAGGACCTTGGACTTCCCACAGGGCAGGGAACCCTGACTGCTTTTTGGACTGGAGAGGGAGGGGAAGGAGAAATGAGGGGAGGGGGAGGGAAATGGTAGGAGGTGAAAATTTGTAATAATAATAATAATAATAATATTTAAAAAAGAAAAAAGAATAGAGATGGAGATTTGTACCATGGAGGGCATGCTTGTTGGGGTTTCTATCTTGCCTGGTACCCCACAGCTGGCATGCCCCAAAGAAAATCACACAGAGTCTACATTAGGTTATAAATTGATTGGCCCATTAGCTTAGTCTTTTTATTAGCTCTTAAAGCTTATATTAACCTATTATTCTTATCTAGGTTAGCCACATGGCTCGGTACCTTTCTCAGCCGGGTAGCTCACATCATCTTGCTTCTTAAGTGGTCTGGGCAGGAATGGAGGGAATGGGCTTCCTCCTTTCCAGAATTCTCTTGTTCTCCTCACCATGCCTCTACTTTCTGTCTCATTGACCCACCTATACATCCTGTCTGGCCAATTAGCATTTATTCAAAATATGATTGACAAAATACAGACAATTCTTCCGCACCAAGATTTTAACTATTTTCTACTTTGGTCATTGGTCAGAGAAGTGGTCTTTTTTTTTTTTTTTTTTTTTTTTTTTTTTTTTTTTTTTTTTTTTTTTGCAGTGGGTAGTGGTTAACTCAGATTCTTCTAACTTGTGAAACTGCTGAGTATAAATCTGAGTTTTCAGCTGTGGATGGGTCATCTATATCCACCTTCTACTATCCAAGGCCCACAGAACTTCACAGACAGAATATAATATCTGATAGAGGGAGAGAAGTGTTTTGAGATTCTGCCTTCAGGAAATGGTATAGCTCTTGTATGCATCTACTCACATTGATGTAGTTATTTGCACAAGACCAACATAATTGCAATTACTTCCCAGACAAAGAAGGGGATTCTAAGGTCCCACTCTTATTTGAAGAACTATTGGCAGTTGATGGTTGCTGGAGGACGGAAAAAATCATTCTTTAAGGGTGTACTCTCTGATGAGAAACCCATGTCCCATTGAATGGCCCATACACCCATGTATATATGGATATATTCATAATACTATCTGTCTTCAGGGTTATTAGCAACAAAAAAGTGATATGAAACTGAGTGGGAGGTAAAGTACTAGGAGATGCTGAAGGGAGCTAGCAGTAGATGGGCATGATCAATATAGATTGTGTACATGTATGGAATTTTTATAAATAAAAATATTTTAAAATATCATGTTTTTATTTTCTATTAGTATCTTTCTAAGTGAATGAAATACAACACAAATACAATAGTAGAACAATATTTCAGGAGTATCAATGTACGTGATCTATTACATATAGAAATGAGAAAACATGAAGTGTAAGTTGCTTTCATTTAATTAATATCACTCTTCATTCAGCATAAAGTTAATAAAACTTATGAGGAGTTTCCAATATCTGTGCTAATTGTGATAGAAATCAATGTTCATACTCCAATTATCTAGTGGATTCAATCTTAAAATCTCTGACAATAAGAGAGAGTGTAGCGAAACCTGGGTTAATAACAACAGGCCCATGTGTCAGCAGCTTCATTTAAAATACCTGTTATCAATAGAATTTGAATGTTCAAGTAAAACACAAAGTACTTTTCAGATTATTTTATTAATGCCTAAGTGAGCAGATTTTACAAACCTAAAATCTATTCAAAACTGTTTTGCTAGTGGTTCCAACTTTGATTCCTTTTTATTGATATCTCAGTCTACAATTTTACCTATATTTCTAGCTCTAGTTTGAAAGTAAGAGTCTAAAGGCTTCAGGTTATCAGTAGCCCCCAAAGGATTATCATGGCCATTGAATCTACAAATTGATAAGTGCATAGACTAGACTCAATGAGTAATCTCAAGTACCCTGGCTTTCTTAGAAAAAAATTTTATGTAATGTACTTGTGCCATTTTTAGTAAGAAATTATTGTAGATTTACTAACCATGTTCATATTGGACTTCCTTGCATACATCTCATGGTTCTCAATTACACTAGATGCTTTCCTCACAGCCCATGTGATAGTCCCTGACATTTTTCAAAGCTCTGGCTAAATACAGGAATCAATCCTGTCTACTCTGCTTCTCACACACCTGTCATATCTTTTTTTTAGTTAATACTGAAAATCATGCCTAGATTATGCCAACTGCTTTAGTCTAGGATTAGGGGATTTTACCTTTTCCTTGCTATGTCGTGACAGAAAAAAAAAGTATCTTTAGTCACATGTTCATGAAGAGCCTAGAGAGTCATCCATCAGTGTCTTGACACTGAAGATAATAACCTGACACTCACAGTCAGTGAGTACCTGGCTGAAGAGGAAGACTGCCATGAATCATTATCAGAATGGTCACACTGCAAAGCTCATGTTAATTCTTCTCTTCTGTGAGATGCTGACAGCAGTGAAGTCATCTATCAGTCATATGGAGGGAGGTTATGGAGGGCCCTGAAAACCAGACAGGAAAGTTTTCATTTTATTCCAGACACTCTAAGTTGCTGGTTTTCAAAATAGTTTGAGATACTCACATAAAAGAAGTATTTTAGGACAGTGGCTGGTATCTAACTTTCTCCCAAATAAACTTTTTTTCTGAAAATATGATTGGTATAATCTCTAATAACTTATTTTCACTATAAAATCATTCTCGATTGAATGAAAGAAATATTGTCAGTCTCATATTTAGCTTAACTGAATGCACGTCCATTGTGCATAATGTCTTTGTAACAACTTTTGATTGAAAAAGAAAATTACAAAACTTTGGATATTAATATTTTATCTAAAATTTCTTAATCAAAACCACAAGATTTGGTCTCACAATGCCTTAAGAACTCTGCAGAAATGACAGCTTTTGGAGAGTTTGCACAGAAATAGAGTAATTTGTTTTTTATTTCCCTTGATGGCCTCTTCTATTTCTTCAACTTGTTGCTAGTTTCTCTTATAATATTTACTTATTATTAAAACTTGGTTTTTAGCATTCATACATCTATTTTGTTTTCTTTCTGTCATTTCAATTTCCTGTGTATTTTGCATATTCTAAAGAAAAGGAAGAAGAGAGTGAAATGTGCATCTCTCCATTGACTGCTGGTGTCTATTGAAAAATAAAACTTCTCTGATAATGATAGAGAGGGGTCCAGGTGTATTGGTATAAACATAAATATTTAGACAGTGTTTGACAGCATATCGTTTCAGCAAATGTCAACAACAGGTTGTACCTTAGAATGTATGACCTCCCCAGTCTTGGCCTTTAACGCAGGTGCCAACCCTTCTCATAGAGAAGGTCTGAAGTCCCATCCGAAAGCTGTTAGTTATCCCACAACAGAAAAGCTTTTCCTTGTAAACCACAGCAACAATAAAAGGCTGAAAAACTGAGTTTCAGGAATTTGAAAAATATTTGGAACATAACACATTTAAAAATTATTGCTGAGATGAAGATTAAATCAATACTGGAAAAATGACAACCACCTAAGACAAAAGAGAATGGAAGAAATATACCTGGTTTTTGGAAAAAAAAAAACTGCTAAGGTTGATCAAAAGGAAGCTATGCTAATGTCAATTAAGCCAACTTCAGCATAATATCTCTTAGTAGAAAAATAACTGAAAAAGAACAAATGTGTCAGTTTAACAAGATAATTATATACATCTATGAAAATATCATCATAAAATATCATCATTATACTTTGTATAATTAACATATGCTAAAAATAATGTAGCAATCTTAGCTGTATATGCACATTGCATAAGTTTTAAATACCTGTTGTAAAACTTAATAAGACTATAAAATTAATTGTAATGTTGATTAAACTCTATGCAATAAAGATTTCAATACTTGTATCTTAAGTAAAAGGTATACATAGAGATAGGAAATGAGAAAGTATTTAGAAAACATAACTTTTACCAACTTGTTATTCTTTTTATGGAGCATTAAAAACACAACAGGAACAAAATTAGAAATTTCTTCCATGGTGAGTCTACAAAGGTGGTAGGGGTACTAGAAGAGAAAGTGGGAGGGTGGGATAGCAGGAAGAGGGATGGGAGGGGAAATTGTGACTGGTATATAAAATAAGTAAAAATAAATAAAAAAGATCTTTAAAATAAGAAAAAAAATGAAAGAAAAACAGAAATGTCTTCAAGTGCATATGACATATCAAAATAAATCGCAGTTTAGGTGGTAAGAAAAGTATCAATAGAGGTGAAGAGATAGCTCAATGGTTAAGAGAGAAGTCCTGAGTTCAGTTCCCAGTGACCATTTGGTGGCTCATACCTTCTGTAGTGAGATGTGGGTACCCTCTTCTGGAGTGCAGGTATACATGCAGGCAGAATACAGTATTCATAATAAATAAATAAATCTTTTAAAAAAAACAATGAATCTAAAATGATTCAATCAATTCAAATTGTTTTTGCTGATCAAAAACGAACTAATTTAGAAATAAATAATGCCCCCCTCCCACTGAAGCCTAAGGCAGGTGGGAAAGTTGACCCTGAGGTCAGAAGGGAGGGACAACTGCCCCCACCCCAGTCCCACACCAAAACTGAGGAGGGCGGGCCTTGAACCTCACGAGGGTAGCACAAGAGAACCAATTTGTTGAAAGAGGTATGGGTGAGCCAGCCCCTAATTTGTGAGCATGGGACAAGTGTTCCTATTTCCCATCTGTCAAAACGTGACTTGGGTTGAGGAGAGATCCCTTCCCTGCCCTGCTCACCAATGCCTGAGGCATTTGGGCAAGCTTACATGGAGATCATAAGAGCAGGAGAACTGGCCTCGCCCCTTGCTCATGGCTGCAAAGGTGAACTCTTCCCTACAATGCAAGAGAGCTCACCCTCGTGAGGACAAGTGAGAGTTGCCAGGCTGACCTAGGTTGGTTATTTGTTACCTCATCCTAATATGTACTCAGAATTGCAGGATTTTCACCATACAGGGCAAGAGCAGGATTAGTAGGAGGAGTAGCAGAAACATGAGGCCTCGAACCAGGTGAGTAATTCTTTGCAATTAATGTTTATGTAAATATAAATGGATTTTTTTAAGAAATAAGTTACAAAAATATAAGACTTAATGCAAAGGGGACAGGCTTAGTTATGGCCAAATTAATATGCCAAACTGTCCTGACTTCCCTTGGAATCCCTTACCTGTTGAGAAGATTGGATGGGGGATGGACTTGGGGGAAGGCAAGGAGGGAGGAAGGAGGAGAGGGAAGGACAATCTTGGTTAGAAGGTAAAATGAATTAAAAAAATAAATGTTAAAAAAAATAAGAGTCCTCAAAGATGGGGAAATTAAAGCAATTCTAAAATAATAATAACAATAGCAATAATAATAAGCAACCAACTTAAGCTCAGTGGAAAAGAACACTTGTTACTTTGGCAGAGGACTGGAATTTTGCTCCCAGTACCCATATACAGCTCACAACTGCCTTTGACTTCATCTCTCCTAGTTCTGACACCTCCTTCTGTCCTCTGAAGGCATTTGTATTCATATGAACATATCAACACACATACATTTTTAATGTTAAGAAAAAGAAATTGACTAATCTAAGATTAAATAATGATAAAATAAATATCATTTAAAACTAAATGAAAATAAGAGAATATATATATATATACATATATATTAGTAGAACTTACTAGAAAACTAATACACTGATCCCTGTACTAAAACAGCAAAAAAAAGGAAGCAAGCCAACAGATATCCTTGGTTAATGTGTCAAAAATATACAAAACCAAACCGAGAAGCTGGAAACTAACAGCCAAAAGAGAATAGAAATATTCAGGAAAAAAACAAAAAACAAAAAACAAAAAAGCTCTTACAGGGAATCAGCAGAATCATTGGGTCAGGTTGTGAAAAGAAAGAGAGAGAAAGATAAGGGGACATGACGGAGGAGGGTCATCTGTCTTTGTTTTACTTTCATTGGTTAATAAAGAAACTGCCGTGGCCTTTTAATAGGACAGAAAATTCGGTAGGCAGAGTAAACAGAACAGGATGCTGGAAAGAAGGCAATGAGGCAGTCACCATGGCTCTCCTCTCAGAGACAGAAGCAGGTTAGGATCTCTCTCGGTAAGCTACCACCTCGTGGTGCTACACAGATTACTAAATATGGGTAAAGCAAGATATGAGAATTAGCCAATAAGAGGCTGAAACTAATGGACCAGGCAGTGTTTAATGAATACAGTTTCCATGTAATTATTTTGGGTAAAGCTAGCTGGTAGCTGGGAGCTGGGTGGCAGGAAGTGGCCTGCTGTTCCTTCTACAGGGACAGAGAAGGAAGAGAAAAATAAAATATAACTATGAATTATTAGAATGTTTAAAATATAAATTACCAACTATTCCAAATTTTGGCAATCATATATAACCCCCTATAATCTCATCCTCTGACAATATAAATGTAAATTTCAGCTATAATTTTTAAGATTAGTTGGAAGTGTATGAAAAAGCTAAACACATAGTGGGAGCTAGTCATTCCACTACTAGGTATGTACTTGAGAAAAAGAAAACTTGCTCTCACATAGATTTCTACATGAATGTTCACAGTAACTTTACTTGCAGTACTAAAAATGACACAGAACTTAAATATTCTTCATGAGGAAAAACCAAATAGTTACTATGAATTTACACAATTAATTAATGATTACTACTAAAACTGCATGAGTTACTGATTCATATAGTTTCATAAATCCCAAAATAAACATTCTGCATGGTTATAAAAAGGCAGCAGAATACATATTGTTGGAAAATTTACACAAATTGTAGAAAATGGGAAAATTTGATCAATAATTACCTAGAGATCAAGAGAGGAAATGAATCTAAGGTGAAATAGGTTTTAAAAAAAGACCTCAGTGTGTCTGGCTTTATGTTGAGGTCTTTAATCCATTTGGACCTGAGTTTTGTGCGTGGTGATAGATATAGGTCTATTTTTATTCTTCTACAAGTTAATATCCAGTTATGCCAGCACCATTTGTTAAATATTCTTTCTTTTTTTCCATTTCTTTATTTTTTGCTTCTCTGTCAAAAATCAGATGTTCGAAGGTGTGGGGATTAATATCTGGGTCTTCGATTCAGTTCCACTGCTCCTTTTGTCTGTTCTTATGCCAATAGTAGGCTGTTTTCAGTACTGTGGCTCTGTAGTAGAGTTTGAAGTTAGGGACTCTGATGCCTCCAGAAGTTCTTTCATTGTACAGGATTGCTTTGGCTATCCTGGGCTTTTTGCTTTTCCATATGAAGTTGAGTACCGTTGGACATTGCATTGAATCTGTAGGTTGCTTTCGGTAAGAATGCCATTTTTACTATGTTAATTCTACCTACCCATGAGCATAGGAGATCTTTCCACTTTCTGGTGCCATCTTCAATTTCTTTCTTCAAAGATTTAAAGTTCTTGTCATACAAGTCTAAAAAAAAAAAGACCTCAGTCACAGATATGCACCTGATTTTCAACTTGCTGCATGTTAATTGTAATTCAATTATGTTGTTTGTGCACATGTTACATTTGAGTATATGTTTGTATTAAAAAGCTGATTGAAAGCAAAGGAAAATGCAAACACTATGAAATAGGGAATATGACATTTATATTCACAATCAACGTTAAAATAACATTGGAAGGGAAGAAGAGGCAACTTGGCCATTAGGAGAACATATTGTTCTTTCAAATGACCCCAGTTTGATTCCCAGTTCCCAGGTTAGGTGGTCATAATTGCCTGTAACTACAAACAAAAGCAATTCAACTCTCTTTTGTGGATTCTGTGGCATTTGAATACTTGTCAGAAAACTCACAAGCAGAATCACATACCTATGCATAAATAAACAGCGAAATAAATGTTTAGAGAACTTCCAAAATTTTCAAGTAGCATTAGAAGCAATAGGTCAAAACTTTAGTCATGCCTGTTATATGTTTCAGAATAAATCTGACAAAATATAAAACAAATATTGAGAGTAATGTAATTCATTTACTTTTTTAAATTATATTTGTTATTTTATTTATGTACACATATGTGTAGCTCTGTGAGCTTATGTTCATCATGAGCATGCAGGTGCTTGTGGTAGCTAGAGAGTGTTGGATATCTTCCAACTGGAGTTACTCGTGGCTCTTGAGCCATCAGATGTAAACTCCGGGAACTGAACCTAAATCTTCAGCTAGAGCAGTAAGTGCTCCTGAGAAATATAACTTAATAAAAATATTCTCCTTCGGAAAAGTAGGCATTCAAAACTTAAAAAAGAATACTAATAATAATTTGAAGTAATGCCTAAATATGAATTATAAGAAATAATTTATTAGTCAAAAAAGATATAAATTCATAGGTCAAGAAATTTATGAAATATGATTATGGAAACATGTACTGCTTTAAAAATTGAATCTGACAAGAACAAAGCTAAAAAGAAAGGGTTATTCTGTGTAAAAAAAAGCAAAAGTCAAACTGGATTTGATTTTTTCAATGCCCTTAAGTACAAGACAGTAGACATAATCTTGAGCTGGAAGAACCTGTCCAGTTCACAGAATAGTAAATCCATCCCATAAAACAGAGTGAGGCTCTGTCTGACAGTCACACAGGGAAAGAGAATATTTATACTCAACTGGAATGAGAAGTGAGTGGTTATTTTATATAAGAACATGAGCACACTGTAATTCTTCCTTTTTTCTTTATCCTGCAGAGTCAGCCTGAAAATGTTTACCAAAATTAAAAGTTAAAAATTTTGTGCTTCCTCATCAAGACATTCAGGGATTACAGGCTGCCTATAGAAAACAGTGAGCATTGCAGAATGACTTAGAAGGACTGACACACCTGGTGTCTGATTGCCTCTAAAGCCTTACCAATCTGTCACCAATCTTGACTGAAGAAGTGTGTGTGTGTGTGCGTGTGCGTGTGCGTGTGCATGTGTGTGTGTGCGTGTGCATGTGTGTGTGTGCATGTGTGTGTGCGTGTGCGTGTGTGTGTTCCTATATATGCTTATATCTGAAAAAGCAAGGCTATGTGCATGTATATGTAAGTCAGGTATCAAGGTTGGGTACTTTCCTCAATTCCTCTCCACCTTAGTTTTGAGACAGGAACTCTCATTGAACCTGGAGCTTAAGGATTCAACTAGGTGGAATGGATAGCAATTCCCAGCACCCTCCTCTCTACATTTTTCCAGGGCTTAGTTACAAGGACTACCATATTCATTCACTACTTTATGTGGATGCCGAAGATTGAACTCATGTCGCCATGTGTACACAGCAAGCACTGTAACAAGTAGGCCATCTCCTCATCCCTTGCTTCTTGTTATCTAACCATGTCATTCTATTCACATGTCCACGAACAGTTTTCTCAGTTGCTTGTATTTTATTCAGACTGCTCTTTCCCAAATGAGCACATTCCATGCTGACCCATTCTATGACTCACTACTATTACTCATTCTATACTTATATGAATGGTATTTTTGTCTTGAAAAAGATTCTATTCTCATTTTCTACATTACCCTTTAAAATAATCTTTATCTTAATAAAATTACAATGTTTGGTGGTCATTAATATTTGAGGCCTTACTTTTGTCCCTAGGAAATGTAAGCAATTTCAGGAGTGCATCTTGTACAGTGCTAATTCCCTAGAACAAGTAGTAACTCTGTGTGTGATAATTTTAATAAGCACATGTTGAATAAATTAGTGAACTAGGATAAAACATGTGACTTCTTCCATGTGTAGGTTACTTTATTGTTTCAATACTATACAGAAAACATTTATTTTAATAATTCTATTTTCTGTTGCTTCACATCGATAGAAAAATTACTCATCATCATTCTGACACAAATTCTCCTTCTTCTAAAATTCATGATTGCTGTCCATGCAGAATATAAGATTCAGAGAAAATGAACAAAGAATAACTAGCAACTTGAAGGTGAACATCACTGAAGTTCATGAAAAGATGGGGGAAACTCAAACTATGACTAGAACAATAAGAATTCCACCTGGAACATCACATCATTAAGCAGGGAACCCCATGGTACCACATTATAGCAGCAGAGTTAAATAAGTTTGAGAACAACATTTATCAACAGAGAGCAATGCTATATACCTGTGGACAAAGTCACCACTCACTTTTATTCTTTGTTCGTTGTGCATTGTGTTGTATCTTATAAGAAAAACTCTTTCAACTGTCTCAGGTTTGTTGGCTGTATTCATCCCCTCCCAATATTTATCTTTAAAGGCCTCTTCTCCTTTCCTTCTTCTCATGCTGTTTAATGGAAAATACATGCAGTTGGAGATCACCTTATTAAGTGAAACAAATCAGACACAGAATGGCCAACAATGCAAGCATTTCTCTCAGATGTGCATCCTAAAAGCAGTTTTTTTTTGTTATTATTATTATCCAAATAGTGGGTAGGGGACTACTTCTGTTATACAGTACACAAACATCTGAATGCTGAAGGTAAAAGAATGAGCGATAAATCTAAGAAAATTCACATACCTATAGAACAGAAGAGTGAGATGAAAGAGTCCACCAGGAGTAGAATATTTGGCACAGTGGTAGAGCTCAAGTGTGCACGGTGTGAGACAATTTTGCTACCTGAGTAGCAAGATCTTGCCCATTTTCCAAGTATGCTGAAATAAAGTTCCTCAAACAAGGCAGGTTATGACTACAGTAAGGTTACATTACAGATTTCTATGCTTTATTATTATTAATTTATTTATTTATAAATGTTCATAAATTATATTATTTAGATTTTAAAGTTAATGCTTTATTGTATTTTCAGTTGACAATTGTACCTATATATGAAGTATAGTATAATATGTCAACATATGCTTATATAATAGAATACTGAAATCATACCAATAAAAAGTTATCCTAAATACACTTCTTTGTAGTGTAAACACAAAAGACATTTTTAGCTATGTTGAAACACAAAACAATCACACACACACACACACACACACACACACACATTTAAAATATGTATATATAATATGGTGACCATATTCACCATATTTATATAAAAACTATAGGGGCTGAATTTATGTAAGTAAGGATTTAGATAATTGTTTCTATAAACTAGGATAGGGACGAAACAGGGAGAGAGATATTGGCTTCTGTTTCTTTAGAGACATCAGTCATTCAGAGTGAGGACCCACTCTGTCCCAATATGACTTTATCATCAACTCATTTTACCTGCAACAACTCTGATCCCAAATAAGTCTTGTTCTAAGGTAGTGAGAATTATGATTTCAGTATATATTATGGGAAAATAGTATTTCACCCATAATTGATGTTAAAGAAATATTTGGAAAATTCTAAAACCTAGATAAATAGATTAATAGAACCTGGGGATTTAAGTAATTCAACCAGATGTTTCATTAATCTTGTCTTCCTTATATTAAAAAACAAAGTCACTAAGTATAAAAAAAACAAGACACATTTTCCCTGATACTACTGGGATGAGAAAACAGAAAAAAATATCTTCCCAACCTCATACAATTCAGAAATAGGTATTGCTATATTAGTTTAATTATGACATTCCAATCTAATAACAGTATGTGTGCATGTGTATGTGTTAATGTGGAAAACACTTGCTTCACTTACTTTAGGTAAAGGCAAATTTGGTTTGAAACACTAGCCCGAATTGGGCAGCAATAAGAAATGGAATTTTTTAAGCTGAATCTCAACAATCACATTTTAGGTGAGGACACAACTCTAGTTTTTTACTTTGGATTGTTTTGGTCAGCAGTTACATTTTATTGTGAGTGGAAGTATATTAGAAGCCGTGTTCTGAAGTGCTGTCTGTTGGGGAATGTCAGGTTTGGGATGGACTTGTTCTCTCAATGAAGGAGCCATTCTTCCATCTATCAAGGAGAAACTCTTTCTATACATATTTAAAACACATTCCTCATGAGAATTGGTGCAGTTGCAGCATCGTTTTCACAGTGCAAGACAAGATATTAATGGTCCCTGCTGCCTTTCCCCGAGTCAACTACAGAAGCCACCATGAATCAAGCAAGGAATCAGAATTGAAACAAAAATTCAAGACTGACACAGGGGCAGCAAAGCTGGACAATTTCTCTTTTCATTCTCTGAAAGCCCATTAATTAGTTAGGAGACGGACAGTCTAAACTCCAAAATACCAGTATCATTTTGTATTCATTGAAATGTTATTCTTAAATGAGTAGAAATAATATTTTCAAACGCTAATTTTTTTTATGATGCATCAAATTATTTATTTTAGCATAAATGAGAATCAACATATTCAGATTACTGTGCTACTTTAATAAAAATGAAAGAAATTTGTTCTGAGTGCTAACACACTATGATGAATACCTGACATATTATTTTATTACTTTATTTATTTATTTCAATTTCAAGCCCCAGTTTCCCTTCCTTCCTCTCTCCCACGCCCTTCCTCTGAACTTCCTGGCTCACATCACCTATTCCATTCCTCCTCCATTTCTGTTTAGGAAAGGTCAGGTGTCCCATTAGTATCAGCACAACGTAGCTTATTATGGTGAAGTAAAACTACACACCTCCCCATGTATTAAGGCTGGGCAAGGTATCCCACTATGAGGGGTAGGGTCCCAAAAGTCAGCAAAAGAGTCAGATTCAGCCCATGTCCCCATGTTAGGAGTCCCACAAGAGAACCAAGCTACACAACTGTAACATACATGCTGAGTTCATAGGTCAGTTCTATGCAGACTCGCGATTGTTGGTTCAGTCTCTGTGAGCCCCTACAAACCCAGTCTAATTGATTCTGTGAGTTTTCTTATAGTGTCCTTTACCCCTCTGGCTTTACAATCCTTTATCCCCCTATTCCGCAGAATTCTCCAGACTTTGCCTAATGTTTGTCTATGAGTCTGCATCTGTTTCCTTGAATAGCTGGATGAAGCCTCTCTGACGACAATAGAGCTTGGCAACAATCTCAGATGGCAAGCTCAGATTAAGTATCTGCCTTTGCTAGGAGTCTAAACTGGAGTATACAAGGACTCTTGGTAGATTCCCTTGCATCAGGTTTCACATGGACACCAAAATGACGTGCACCCCCAAACACTTTCTCAGTACTCTTCCCCTCCATCTACTCCCCTTTGGCTAAGATCAAGCATAGTAATAATAATATCTATAACATAGAATACACAAGTCTTCAAGGAAGTAAATTTCATGCACACAAATTGAAAAGATCTCTCTCTCTCTCTCTCTCTCTCTCTGTGTGTGTGTGTGTGTGTGTGTGTGTGTGTGTGTGTGTGTGTGTATGTGTAACAACAACTGATAAAAAAGGAGACCACGATTTTTTTAATGAGCAAGGAGATATTTATGCTAGGGCTTGAAGGGAAGAAAGAGAAGGGAGAAAACGATTTAATTATATTATAAATATACAAACCATTGGTGCAAAGTGTACAGTGGCCCACATCCTCTCTATCACCATCATCGAGACAGTTGGACACTTTTACTACATCCAAGGTGCAGAATCTAATGACTCTGCATTATTATTTTAAGTAAAATACAATATTTCTCACATTTAAGGATTAAAGGGATAAAAGGACATTTTAGATCAGGACTTGACCAACTGACCATGAGAAACATATTACTGATCCAGTGCATTCCTGTGGAGCAGGGTTCTTTACTTTAGCCTATACTTGCAAAACAGTTTTAAGTGCCAGAATTCCAATCAGTACTTTAAGTCTATAAAGTACTCAATTGATTGTAGTACTGTTATTTTTTATTTAGTTTCATACAGTCCAGTGCATATAGATATTTTTGGAAACCCCCAATAATGTTCTGAGTCCTCCCTCTTTTAGTTATTGACTTTAGAATGTTCTAATATTATAAACACCAAAGTTAGGTAAATATTATCAAAATAGTCAAATACCTTCAAAATACTGTATAATGTTCAGGATAGTTTCTCCTATGTGACGAGAGTAGCATTTATACAAGATGGTCTTCATTTCCACTAAGAAATAAATAAGTGCTCTTGAATAGAAATTATCAAAAAATATTATGCACAAGACATCTGTGTCTCACACTAATACAGGCTTTTTACCCAAATTGTCATCTGAAACTCTTGGTAGTCCAGTGGCCATTGGGTGTTTATAAATTTTGTGGTAGAAAGAAAAGAAAAGCAGGTCAAACACATTATCTCTCTCAGGGTTTCATCTGAACAGTGACCTGCATCAACTTTGATGTCAAATCTAACCATAAAAGAATAGGAACAAATAGTGTTTGAGTAGGTTGGTATCATGAGAAGAAGAAGAATGAGTGTTTTGACAGTTAATGTCTGAACTCTATTAAAATGATTCAATATTATTTTAATACAATAAAACCAAATAGAAACACATTTCAGAGGACTTTGAATAAATACTATTTTTGAGGCATTTTTAAATTTTATTTATGATTTGTATGTGTTTTAATTAGGATTGCTTTTGCTGTCATAAACCATTACCAAAAGCAAGTTGGCAGTAAATCCTGTCCCTTTCCAATTTCCAGGTGGGTCCTAGAGAGTGGGGCCTCTTGCCATGTGGCTCTTCACCCACCTCTTAAGTCCCCTCAGGATTGGAGTAAGCAAGCTGTGTTTCAGAGTACCACTGAGGTTGCAGGAGGCTGAGCGTGTTTGGGGGCAGGGCATGGTTAGTAGTTTGAATGACAGCTGGATGGGTTTGCCTTTGTGAGGGATCCTAGCCACAGGAAACTCCCTGATGGCTGGCCTGAAAAGCCAAGGGAGTTGTGGGGGAGGGGCCCGGGGTTTTGTCCCACTGGAGAAGTCCTGGAGAGTGTGGGGCATCCTGCCCTGTGGCTGTTCACTCACCTCTTAGGTCCCTTCAGTATTGGAGCCAGCTGTGTTTCAGAGTTCCACTGAGGTTTCAACATGGGGATGGGGGAAGCGGGAAGGGTAAGAGGAGTAGAGGAGGGGAAAGACAAAGGGATGGGAGAGGAGAACTTGAGGGAATGGGATGGTCAAAATGGAGGAAGGACAGAGATGAGAACAAGTAGAGAGATATCTTGATTGAGGAGCCATTATAGGGTTAGCAGAAACCTGGCTCTAGGGAAATTTTCAGGACCCCGGGCAATACAGGAGAGGGGGCCCCAATCTTGACTTGTCCTGTAGTCAGACTGATGATTTTCTTAAATATTAGCAAAGATGCTTCAACCAGCAACTGATGGAGGCAGAGGCAGAGGCCCACATTGGAGCACTGGACTGAGCTCCCAAAGTCCAGTTGAAGAGTGGAAGGAATGAGAATATGAATAAGAAGGTCAAGACCATGATGGGTTCATCCACTGACAGAATCTGCCTGAGATAATGGAAGCTCACCAACTCCAGCTGGACTGGGAAGGAACAAGCATAAGACTAAGCTTGTTCTTCTGAATGTGGTTGACAGTTGCATGGCTGGGGCAGACTGAGAAGCCACTGACAGTGGCACCAGGATTTAACCCTACTGAATGGTTTTGAATGTACTGGTTTTGGGGATCCTATTCTCTTTGGATGTATACTTTGCTCAGCCTAGATATAGAAGCGAAGGCCGTGGACCTTCCACAAAGCATGTGCCTTACCCTCTCTGAGGATTTGATGAGGGTGGGGTGGGAGCATGTGTGGAAGGAATAGGAGGAGGGGAGGAAGTGAGAACTTGGATTGGTATTTTTTTTAAATCTAATAAATTTTAAAAAATGGGAAGGAAAGAGTTTATTTAACTCTCAGTTCATCACCAAAAGCTGTGAGAACAGAAACTAACACAAGGCAGGAATCAGGAAACAGGAACTGATGAAGAGGCCATGGAGGCTTGCTACTTATTGGTTTGCTTTTCACGGCTTGCTTACTCTCATTAATAGAACCCAGCACTACTTGCTTGGGGTGTCCCCACTCACAATAGGCTCCACATTCCTACATCAGTCCCTGATTAATGAAATGCCCTACATAATGTTTACCCCTGGGTAACCTAAACATACATACATACATACATACATACATACATACATACATACCATACATATCTATATAATTCCTCTGACCAAATAGAACAGAAGCTGTACCTTATCAATTCCCAATACCTTTGTATAGCACAGAACTTGTTACAGGTAAGTATTTAATGTTTTTGGAACAAGCTAATCTATGCCTAAAAAAGTAGTAGGAAGAGGAACCAACAGAATTGGGAATCAGAGAACTAAGAAAAGAAATTCCAGCAAAGACCCCATTTTACTGATCTTTGTCATAATAGTGCATGTGCTTTTGTTTGTTGAGACAGTGCTTTGAGCAGGAAGAGAGAAATGGAGAGACTTGACATGATGCACCAGAGAAAAATCCTCTATCTGCCTCTAGAAACCACAAATGTCTGCAAATATTCTATTTGTTCCTGACTTATTCCCTGATTTATTCCCAAGAGCTCACCTCTTTCGGAGCTCAGGAGAAAAATCAGAAGCAATATAAAATTTTGAGATGTATTTAGCATACCAGTGCTTGACTGGTCTGATCCCAGCAGTATTTTCATACATTGAATCATATGGCATTGTTTTGTGTTCCCGAGACATGAATCAGGATGTACACAGATTTGAGAAGTGAACTTTGTACTACAGAGCCGCTGGCATCCCAGTTACCTAATTCTTTCCTTTCCACCCTCTTACTATTATGAATTCATTCTAAGCACTTCCTCACAAACACTGAGAACATCTCTTGATCTGTGTTAATAGTATGGGTCACTTTTATAATATATAACACAGTTCATGTGTGTGTGTGTGTGTATATATATATTTATATATATTAAATAAATATAACATAATTATAACTCACTTTCCCTGAGTGCTGACTGCTTGCAATGTATTGCTGCCTGTGCATTCCATATATTAACCCAATCAATCTACATGACAACACTGAGCCCAGCATACATCATCTCTGCTTCCGACTTGAGAGTTAGGATTTACATCTATCAGATGCTGTAGACATTGCTTCCCGTGGCATTCCTGGTGACAGAATTAGGATTTGCACACTGGCAGCTTCATAGATTTTCTTTCCCTGAAGCTTGATGAAAGCAACAGTTTTGTTTGCTGTGGTGCAGAGCATTGGAAGCCCAGCTAGAATCTCTGTATAATTTTACCTTAACCAGTTTGAACTACCCTCCCTCCTTTTGAAGGTCCTGCTATATTACTTTGTGTAGGCCCCTATGGGCATAGGATTAAATCTATTTATTTAGACTCCCGAGGTTAAAATTAAAACCTCTCTCCATGTGTCAACCTCAGATGTTACCAACCTGTGTGGTAAGAGATGGTCAAGTGGTACAAGCATTCCTGGGACTACAGATGTGGACCTTTACTACTGCACTAAATGGAAGTGCTACACAAAACCTGAACCCCAAAGAGGTATGATATGTGCACCTCTGATGATTAAATAAAGCTCAAAATGACTTTTTTTGCACTGCTACATGAACTGTCCAAGTCTAGAAACTGGATTATTCATGTCAGAAAAGAAACTATAGGAAAAGAGACATTGTTTTCTTGACATGAAGACAACAGCCCTACAAATTTTTGATGACTTCATTTAAAATAAATGTAGTAGTAATCAGAAACCCATGGAGACCTTCATCCTCTCTGAAATCATCCATGCTGTGTCGCTGGACTGCTCAGCAGCTCTCGATGTTACAGTAGCTTTCCTCAGGACAGACTCAGAGTGTCTGTCACTGAGAGTCGTGTCTGGTGACCGGAATGAATGACACATCCCTTCAGCTGTAGTGTAATGCATGTACAGATAAGCGACAATGCATAATTGTTGAATGGTGCTAAAGCCAGACTTAAATGGGATTGTTTCAGTCCCCACAACTACTTATGTTAGGAGACAGAGATACATGAGAAGGGGACAAAGGTGTCATAAGCAATGAAGTATTCTAATGTCTTACTAACCGCTCCTAATACTGTGTATCTTTCTTAGCACAGTGTAGGGGTGGCATATGATCTCTCCACAGAGAATCCAGACCTGCCGTAATTGGAAACTGGCATCTATCTACTTTCATTTTGTAATGATACATGTGAGTCCCTTAATAAAGGCCTGGACACATGTTGAAAGGTCATTTTAAAGACACCTTAAACCTCAGATTAATGCTTTTTAAGTGAATGAAAATTAGGAACAGCTGTCCAATGAATGGATATTTCCTTGTTTTCTTACACAGAAATCCAAGGCAGGCACAAGAAGTAGCTTTGGAAGATGACTTGACTGGCAACTGTGAGTGTACAAAACACTGATTGCTGGAAAGATGGAACCTTGGGCATTAGGCTGAAATGTCCTACATATATGGCTGTCAACATTGCTCCCAAATCGGATTCCATATTGTGGATGATCATAGGCACTTGAAGAAACCATTAGTCTATAAAAAGTGGAAAATTAGGAGTGAAACTCTTTCACCACTGCACAACATGCTAACCACCAAGATAAAGACCAAACCAAGACGATATAAAGTTATAAAAGATAAGACTTTAAAGGTCCAAACCAAGATTATATAAAGAAACAAGTTTTCTCCATGAAATTCACAGTAAGTTTATTTCTAATGAAACAGTCTTCCATAAAATCTTCAATATTTGCTATGATGTAAATGCTAACATATCTTCTGTCTGAAATATGTATGTTACAGGTACATTGAGTTTGATAAGCAATGATGTAGTGAGCTCTCTAAGGGCCTTGTAGACTGCTTTTCCCAAAGAACCTGTCTTTCTCCTAGGAATAAAAGAGAACAACATTAAAGAATTAGAAAAACAGTGAATAAATTTTTATTTTTTGAGGGGGCTGTAGAGATGGCTCATTGATTGAGATCACTCGCTCCTCTTACAAAGGACCTCTTACAAAGATTTTAGGTACGTGCACCTGCTTGACTTACAACTCCCTGTAGTCCCTGTCATTCTAGCTTCTAAGAATTCTACCTTTTCTTCTGTCCTCAGGCACCCATATGCATGTACATACATACACAGGCAAATGCACACATTCATGTAGAAATCATTTTTATTATAAATACATTTTTTTAATTTTTTATTAAAAATTGCCATCTCCTCCCCTCCTCCTCCCCCTTCCCTCCCCTCCCCTCCACCCACACCCCCACTCCCTCCCTCTTGAGGCCAAACAGCCATCAGGGTTCTCTACACTATGTTGAGTCCAAGGTCCTCCCAACTCCCCCCAGGTCCAGGAAGGTGAGCAACCGAACTGACAAGGCTCACACAGAGCCCGTCCATGTCATAGAGACCAAGCCCATCGCCATTGTCCTTGGCTCCTCCGTCAGCCTCCACCATCAGCCACCCTCAGAGAGTCCGATTTATACATTTTTATACAATATATTCTGGTTACAATTTTCCCTCACCTTACTCCCCCCCAAATACTCTGCACAACACCCTTGCTCGGTCTTTTATTAGAAAACAAAGTAAAAGAGACTGATCCTTTAATAATACTGGAATCCTTTTCATTTTATGTCTCATGTAGAAAATAATTGAGGGCCTTAGTTATTAAGGTAAGGTTGCTTACTGCTCTTCCCAGGGTTACAAATTTGGTTCCCAGACCTCAACATTGAGCATACTACAACTGTCGGTAATTACAGCTCCAGTGAATGCAAGATCTCTGGCCTCAGGGTACACATGCACCTCTCTCTCTCTCTCTCTCTCTCTCTCTCTCTCTGTGTGTGTGTGTGTGTCTTATACATACACACACACAATTTAAAACAAAATAAATGCTTTTCTAAAGAAGAGGTTATATAAATAGTAACAAAATATTTTACATGTCTTATTGTCATTTTCACAGAATTCAAAATTACTTTGTGACCTACAGGGAAAATATTTCTTTGGATGACTAACGTGTTACCCAGAAAACCTGGACTTCTTAGAATTCTCAATAAAAATGTCAATGCTCTTAGAAATGCCTTTCAAGCAAATACTCTTTGCCATCAACTAGAGGATATGTATGTACTTGTGCTGAGTTTGATCTCACGTTGGCTATGGGACAGTAGAGATGGGGAAGACCACATTATTATCACTTCACTACAGAAAAGCATTTGATGGAGGATTCCCATTGGCTACTAAAGAAACTGCCTGGCCCATTTGATAGACCGCCCCTTAGGTGGGTGGAGTAGACAGAACAGGAAGAGGAAGTGAGGTAGAAGGATCAGTCAGATGCCACGCCTCTCCTAAGTTAGGCAGACTGCCATGCCTCTGCTCAGAGAGATGCCAGATGCGATGAAGCTCCAGCCCAAGATGGACGCACGCTAGAATCTACCTGGTAAGGCACCACTTTGTGGTGCTACACAGATTATTAGATATGGGTCAGTCAAGATGTGAGTAAGAGTCGGAAAATAATGGGCCAGGCAGTGTTTAAAAGAATACAGTTTCTGTGTAATTATTTCGGGTAAAGCTAGCTGGTGGCCGGGAGCTGGGCAGCGGGAACGCAGTCCATCTGCCTCTCACTACAGAATGGCGCCCACGTGGATGACTGGATCCACAGATAGCTTGAGAAAGCTTGGGAAAGACTAGAGTAAAGCATGTTTTCTTGATAACAGCAACTTCTCAGGTCTGAGCAAGCGCTCTCATCTAAGAGAGGCTTCCTGACTCAGCTTCAGCTGCAAAACCCTGTGGCTCATTAAGAGGTCCTGCCACAAAACACTTAAACAGTGTTGATGAAAAGCTGAATGCATGCTTTTCAGTTTTCAGCTGTAGCAGGAAAAAAGTTGTGCTGTTTTAAAATGCTGGCTTTCTGGGCCATCCTGCCAGGGCAAACTCTGACTCTTTCAAGCAGGCAGTCCTGACTATGGAGCTTTTGATTGTTTAACACTGTTGCAGCTTGCTTGCTGGCAAGGACCTTGAACCGCCACAGAGTTGTGGTGATAAACATGGATACAGCCAGTACCTCTGCCATGAGGCTGGAAAGCTAAGGAATGGGCTGGATCTAGCTGTCAAAGCCACGGCTCTAGTCCTACCGATATTGTTTGGTAAATTAAAGACTCATATAGTCAGAAAAAGAGAGATATACCTGGTAAGGCACCACTTTGTGGTGCTACACAGATTATTAGATATGGGTTAGTCAAGATGTGAGTAAGAGTCGGAAAATAATGGGCCAGGCAGTGTTTAAAAGAATACAATTTGTGTGATGTTATTTCGCGTGTTAAGCTAGCCATGCTGGAGCCAGGCAGGATGAAAAGCAGGCCTGCCCGCAGCTACATCACTACAAGCATTTGGAGATAAAATTCCAAGGGTCTACTTGATGGAATACACTAAACAATTGCTTTGGCTGGGGCAAACAATGATCATCACATATTAAGGCTAGAATTTGTTTTAACTTTTAATTTAAATTTATTTAAAATTTAATGTTCAACATTTCACCACCCACATTTCTAATTCATGCAAAAGACAAATGTTGGCATACATAACAAGCACATTTTCTTAGACAAACAACCACAGAGTCATGTAGGAAATCTGAAGGTGAAAAGATGCTGCCAGATGGCCCAGTCACTGACAACTTACTAATAAGCTAAAGAAAATAGGAAAGGCCCATGGGTCAATCCTCTCTTACCAAAAATGAAATCATTGGGAAATGTAGCATAAAAGGAAATTTAGCAAAAGATCCAATGAGAAGGAGAGCCAGGTGTTCATCCACCTCTAAACAGAACCACCTACACTTGGATCAGCACCAAGAAATCTGATCTGAAATAGAAGGAATTATCATCGTATGCTCTATAGTCAGGAAATCACATAAGAGAAAACTATTATCTTATATGCTATTACAGTATATTGGATTTTTACCTTCAAAATGAGATGGACAACAAAAAATTGTACAATAGGCATAAACACAGACTTTACTGATTGTTGGAATCAAACCATCTAGATTTGATTCCACCTGCACCTTAATGATATTGCCTAACTTCAGACGCTTTTAGTTTTTTGCTTTTTGTTATTTTTACATAATTTTTTTTTTTTTTTTTTTTTTTTTTTTTTTTTTTGGTTTTTCGAGACAGGGTTTCTCAGTGGCTTTTGGAGCCTGTCCTGGAACTAGCTCTTGTAGACCAGGCTGGTCTCGAACTCACAGAGATCCGCCTGCCTCTGCCTCCCGAGTGCTGGGATTAAAGGCGACAGTGTAATCATGTGTGGGTGGGGGGTGGGTGTGGCCTATGAAGGCCAGAAGCATTGGATGCCCCTAGAGTTAGATTTATCGGTGATTGTGAGCTGCCTGACATAGTTGCTGGGAACCTACCTAGTATCCTGTGAGAAAGCAATATGTGCTCTTAACTTCTAAACCACCTCTCCAGGCCCTACACCCAGCTTTCTACATGGTTTCTGGGTAACTAAATGTGGGTACACCTGCTCATGTCATAAGCTGTTTACTGACTGAACCATATCCACTTGATAACATTTTTCATGGTTAGTCAAGTATATTTACTATCGTATCAGAGTTGTGAGTCTTCAATGAATTGAAGAGGAAGGAAGACCGAGAGAATAATTATAGTATGTTACTATTACATTCTGAATACTCAAAAGTATTCCTTGGAAGCACTGAAATAACAGCATACACACACTGAGGTCCAGAAAACAAAATTTCCAAGGTCAAAGACTGATGGCAGTTGAGCTCTCAAATCAACCAACATTATCCTTCTTGGTTTTGCTACTGAACAAAGCTTCATGGTAAAGGTCACCTTCAACTTTCAATTATTTAATGTTTCAATATGGTCAGAACTACATTGGCCTCGGCAATCATCGACTTACCTTTTAGACAAATCAGGCAGAAAATAAAGAGAATAAATAAAGACAAGCTATCAAATGTCACTAAAGAAAACATTATCAAGTCCAGTTAGCTAAAAGGGCTCTCAATTTACCAGTGAATTTATTTTCTGAGCTTTTCCTACAAGTGACAAACCTCCCTCATCACCAGTTTTTCCTTTTGAGTTTGCAATTATGCTGTCAATTTCAATTTTGCTTGTATTTCAGTGCAAACAAAAACGTACCAAAATAGGTTGTCTGAAATAAGGCAGAAGTAGAACAGAGAAATGACATAAACCTTCCATTTAAGCATCATAAAAACACAAGTATTCATTCTCTGGGTGAGTGAGCGACTAACAGACTAGGAGGATGGGAAGGAAGCAGTCCAAATGTCTCACTACCTCAGCTATTCCCATGGACCCTTCCTGAAATTTTTTTTGAGAGTTGTAGAAGATAAGCCCACACTTTACTAGAAGGGAAATGAAATGGTTATATGTGGCAGGTTAATTCTGTGTAGAGGCTACAGACATGAAGTATAGAGAAATGTGTATTGAAGTTAACAATATTAACAGTAAATGAAATGGGATAGAAAACCCTCCAAACACCTACATTCCGATGTGGAATTTCTGAAAATGTTATCTTTATATGGAAAAAAGCATTTTGTGGACATGTTCAAAGTTATAAGCACTGAGATGCAGAGATGACTCAGGAGTACTAGGGGAGGCACAGTTTGATTTTAGGAATCATTAAAAGCAAAGGACTTTCTCTGGATGGAAATGGGACGGCTAAGACAGGAAGGGAAATGAAGATATCCAGAGCATATAGAGGGGAAATGCCCACTAATTAAAGACCCATGAACATTCATCCATATGGAAAATGAAGGCTTCAGTGCTCAGTCATATAGAAATTCATTCTGCCAGTCACCTATAGGAGACTGGGCTCAATTCTTGCTTAGTACCTGTTTTGTTATATGTAATTTTACTATCTTAAAATTAAAACCTTCCTTTTTATTTAGAAATGATGTGGAAAGTCCTTCTGTATATATATATATATATATATATATATATATATATATATATATACATATATATATCTTTTATTGGTTAATGAATAAAGAAGCTGCTTTGGCCTGTGATAGGGCAGAGCAGAGCTAGGCAGAAAAACTAAACTGAATGCTGGGAGAAAGAAGATGGAGCCAGTGAGACATTATATAGCCACCACTGGAGGAGATAGACAGCAGAAACTTGCCAGTAGGCCACAACCTCATGGAGATGCACAGATTAATAGATATGAGTATATTTGAGACATCCTTAGTCACCAGAGAAATGCAAATCAAAAAACCTTAAGATTCCATCTTACACCTGTAAGAATGGCCAAGATCAAATACACTGATGACATCTTATGCTGGAGAGGATGTAGGGTAAAAGGAATTACTCCATTGCTGGTGGGAGTGAAAACTGGTACAGAGCCTTTGGATATCAGTATGGTGATTTCTCAGAAAATTAGGAAACAACCCTTCTAAAGACCCAGCAATACCACTTCTGGGTATATATCCAAAGGATGCTCAATTATACCTCAAGGACATGTGCTCAATTATGTTCATAGCAGCATTGTTTGTCACAGCCAGAAACTGGAAACAGCCTAAATGTCCTTCGACCAAAGAATAGATAAGGAAAATGTGGTACATTTATACAATGGAATACTACACTGAAGAAAAAAGTAATGGCAACATGAATTTTGCAGGCAAATGGATGGAGCTAGAAAACATCATATTGAGTGAGGTATTCCAGTCTTAGAAATACAATTATCACATGTACTCACTCATAAGTGGTTTTTAAACATGAAGCAAAGAAATCCAACCTAAAAATCACAATTCCAGAAAACCTAGACAACAATGAAGACCCTAAAGGAGACATAAAAGGACCTACATGGGAAGTAGAAAAAGACAAGATCTCCTGAGTAAATTGGGATCATAACGACCATGGGAGAGGGTTGAAAGGCAGGGGAGCAGAGAAAAATGTATAGCTCAATAACATCAATAGAAATAAAAGAGATAGCTAGAAATACACTTAAGATATTGGCCAAACAATATCAGAATTAATGCAGACTTCTGTGTGATTATTTCAGGAGTCTGGGTGGCCAGGAAATGAATAAGTGGCTTCCGACAACAGACCTTGACTTTGAAACAGAGAAATCAGTTGAAACCACTGAGCTTTTGACATAGAGGAATAAAATAGGTATTTTTTCAAAAGAAAGCTTCTCTGACCAAACTGAGAGCAGTGCAGGGTGATGTGGGACATGTCTATTGAGTAAAACAGTAGCAGTTTCCTCCCTATGGCCTCTGATCTGCCTAGACCACTTTAACACTGTCCTACTTTCATCGAACCTTTTGTCTTTTTCCTTCTCATTAGTTTGCAGATTGTATCATTTTTTTCTACTATTTTGTAACTTACAGTTTTGGATATTAAATCAGTCTTTTATTTTTATCAGATAGCATCAGTATATTTTTTCTGCCTCTTCCTTTGTTTTCACATATATAAAGTCTGTAGACACCATCAACTCTGATTGTGTGACATCCATGTTACGGATTTCATTTTGGTTGCTTTAGATTTTCATATGTTAAAGCAAGTATCACTTTTGCTTGATACAAGTAAGTTTGTTCACTGTGATTCATATATTTCCTGCTTTGTCCATCATTCACTTTGGCTTCTTCAATAATTCACCAGGGATTGCTTGTCTCTACCTGAAACACATCCTTAGAATTTCAGTAGAAAACCCTGGTTGATAGAGCAATGTGTTTGCTTCACTGGAAAGGTATTTATATTACCGTCATTAACAAAAGAGTCTCTGGACAGATAAACAATTCTAGATTGACAGGAGAATTTTCTTGATGTATTAACAACAGCATTCTTGGTTATCTGATTCCAATAATTTGTGTTAAGAAAACACTGCAATTTTTGTACTTTTGAGGTTACCTGCCTACTTTGCCAGTTTTAAATCTTTTTTGCTTTTTAGACTGTGTATAATTATATTGCTTGTCCAGTTTTATTATTTGTCTTAAATGAGATTTTTTTCCTGAATCCATGAAGTTGATATATTTTGTAAATTCATAAAATTTCTTGCTATGTGTAGAAGGAGTGATAGCTCAGTAGATAAAGAGTCTGCTATGCAAGCATGTGAGCTTGGGTTCGGATTCTGAACAGTCACATAAAAGCTGTGAATGGAAACATAATTCTGTAACCACAATGCTGGAGCGTAGAGCAGGCAAATCCCACAATACCTGCTTACCAGTCAGTCCAGCTGAAAGCTTCAGTGAGAGACCTTGTATTATCATCATACTAATGATAATACTACTACTAATAATAATAGCAATAATAATGAGAAATAGTGAAGAAGCAATTGAGGAAGGCTTTCATCTTCAACCTCTGACTTCCACATGTGCTGCAAGGGCAAACAGATTTAAACACACATGTGAATACCTTAGTATATCCCACACAGGCATGCAGATTCCTGTGTGATCCATCTCTAGCACACAGATTTCTAGTATGATCTGTCTCCCCTGCCTTCCAAGTTTATAGACAGAACCTCTAATTCTCACTGGCATCGTGAATAGAGAGGAAGAAAAGTGCAAGGTGATCGGGTTTAGGTGAGGTCATGGAGACAGGAGACACCAGAGAGACACGTTTTATGTCTGTCCCTCACTCTTCTATTTCTGACTTTGCCTCTCTGCCTGCCATGGAAGAACACAGTGAGGAGTTAGCCATCTGAGAGCCAAGAGAGAGCTCTCTTCCCACACTTAAATGGTTGTCACCTTTATTGAGGCATCCAGCAACCAGAACTGTGAGAAGCAAATGTCTAATGTTTTAGCCACATGAGAAGGTAAGATAACTCTTAATCAGATTTTCATATAATTTTCTCTATTTCCCCCTCTACCTATTTATACTTCTCTTTTACTGTCAGACTGAGATGCTTCTTAATCTTTACCAATGTGTCACTCATTCATACTCTCCCGGACCACTGTGAACTTTATCTACTTTTAATTTTTTATTCTTTGGCTTCTTGGTCTTTACCTAGTCATTCCTCGGTGCTCAGTACCAAACGCCTGTAGATAACAGAATCCTAAGGATGGTGAAGAGGATATTTAAGTTCCTTGTATAAACTTGGAGTGCTATTTATATACTAATTATGCACATCTGTCTGTATACTTTTCTTTCTCTCATGCTTTACACTACAGCCCCCCCCCCCAACACACACTTCTTCCTCTTCCCCAAATTCACTCTTCCTCCATCTCCTTTCAAAAGAAAAAAAAATGCAGGCCTCTCAAGGATATCAACCAAACACTGTGTAGGCAACTACAGTAAGACTAGGCACAAACCTTGATATCAAGGCTGGATGCGGCAACTAAGTAGAAAGAAAACGTTTCCAAGCACAGGCAAAAGAGTCAGGGACACCTCCCCCTTGCACTGTTATGAATGCCACAAGAACACCAAGCAACACCTTTGTAAGGTATATGCAGAGGATCTAGTTCAACGGAACACCTAGTCCATGTTTGTCTCTGTGAGGACCTATGACCCCTCCCTAGTTGATTCTGTGGGACCTGTTCTAATGGTGTCCTCAACCCCTCTGACTTCTACAATCATTTCTTCCCCTCTTCTGTGCAGTTCCCCTGTCTCCATCTAATGTTTACTGTGGTTCTCTGCAATTGCTAGATGATGCCCCTCTGATGACAATTGCTCTGATAACAATCTGTTCTACTCATAGACAAACCAATCTATGAGTATAGCAGAATATCATTAGCAATCATTTCATTGACAATTTTTTCCCAGTCATGTGTGGTTCTATCCTGGGTCTCTAAGCTGTCCTGTCTCCTGTGTCTGGTAATCCAGGCAGTATGGGCTTCAAGTTGGACAAGACATTGGCTAGCTACTGCCACAAGTTCTGGACCACCCCAGCACATCTTACAGTCAGAACAGATTGTCGGTCGAAGGTCTTGCCATTAGGTTAATATCACAGTTCTGCTGTTTGGATCCTTTCCTGGTTATAAACTATGGCCAGTTCAGGCTATTTATCCCCCATGACCAGGAGACTTCATTAGGGTCACTGTTTCATAGATTCAAGGGAGTTTGCAATTCACTAAGTTTCTCTCTCCAGGTTACTTATACTACCTAACAAAACATAAAAGGTATATAAATAGTAATGCTACTATATTATGTAGATTATAGTGACAAAGACAATGACCACCCATATTCAGTAGCAGTGTTGGTATTTAAAATTATCAGTGATGTATAATTGGATATAAAATCTATGGATATACTGGGCTAAGAATATGGAGTACTTCACATTAATGCCTTTAATAAATCATGTCATTTTTTCACCATGACAATTATAATATGTTCAGCTATATGTGTGTGATTTGGCTGTCTTCTGTCTTTGTCGGGTTGGTGATTATTCTTCTCTTGTGTTTTATTGTGCTTTCTTGAATGACAGAGTCATAGATCTTAAAATTAGTCTGTGGTAAAACTTCCCTTCCAGGTTGAAGAGGGCTTCTCCAGAGAAGACTGCTTTCCTTCTCCGACAGATATGAAGACACTAACAAGCCACTTTTATTTTACCATTTCAAAGACTCTTTATAGAACAGTGCTATGCAAGCCAAGATTTTATGCTCAGGTGAAATTTATCTCATGATCATGAATAACTTCTGAAAAAAGTTTCTCATTCTTGCTCAGGGCCCTGCTTTGATTTAAATTATGCCTTCGTGGTTTTCTGACATGGCAAGTTTATTTCTAGTTTTCTGTCATATCCCCTTGAAAATGTGAACAAATGTCTGCCTACTCCACAAAGGGCACAGAGGATGGACCAAAGAAATATGATCCTAATCAAGTCTAGATTCATTAACTCATGAGATTGTGTGAGGTGTTTATAGGAGCACAGGAGAAGGGCTGAGGAGCATGGGCAACTCAAAGGCAGCTGCATCAGTTAAAGACCAGTGCCTCTATGGGTGATGAGTCAAGAAAGTTTAATCCCTGGAGTTTCCTTCCCAATTCAGACAGCACCACTGGCAAGTGTCCCACCTCTCTCATCAATGTTTGTTAGGTGGACAGGGAGGGGACTTACTGAATCTCAAAAGTTTCTGAACCTAATTATTTTTCTGGAAGTTTCATAAGCTGACTGAGTCCTAGGAGCCTCCTAAAAAGGAATATTTCAGTTCAAAGGAAACAGGCAAATTTATTCCATCTTTACATGAAGGGCACCAGATGGAGGGCCAAATTTGTGCAGAGGGTAGATTTGCTTCTGATGGAGTTCTGGATTGGAAAAGTGATAGGGGTTTGTTTTAGTAACTAGCTGTGAAGAGACACCATAACCAAGGCAACTCTTATAAGAGGAAACATTTAAGTGAGCCTTACTTACAGTTCAGAGACTTAGTCTATTATCGTCATAGTGGGGAGCATTACAACAGCAGGCACGCTGCTGGAGAAGTAGCTGAAGTCTACATACTGATCGACAAGGAGAGAGAGAGAGAGAGAGGGAGAGAGAGAGAGGGAGAGAGAGAGAGAGAGAGAGACAGAGAGAGAGAGAGAGAGAGAGAGAGAGAGAGAGAGAGACAGAGAGAGAGAGAGAGAGAGAGAGAGAGAGAGAGAGAGAGAGAGAGAGAGAGAGAGGGAGGGAGGAGACTGGGCTTTACATGAGCTTTGAAATCTCAAAGCCCACCCCCAAATCTTCTACTGTTCGAATAATGTCATGTCCTGGTGGAAAAAAAAAACAGTCAAATGTAGGTGTCTGTGGAGGCAATTCTTATTCAAACCGTGAAAGGGTTCTTCCATTTGCATGCTAGAGGCCAGTAAAGCTCTGAGTTCTTTCAGGTTGGGCACTTGACAACTAAAGGAAAATTGCATCACTATCCTGCTTAGTTTTCTTCTTGTGTCCTTTTTATGTCACCTTTGACCTTGAAAGACTCACTGCTAAGTAGCTTGAGAATACTTTTATCCTGGTTGTCTGTATGCTTACAATATGATTTTCAGAGACTTTTCTATTTAACCCTTTAAAATATGAAATAAAACCAGTTCAGGTGCTTCCAAACTTAATTCTCTACTAAAAAATTATGGATTCTCACATGTATTTGTAGCTAACATAACTGCATTTACCCCAGTAGTACTCTTCTCATATGTTCTTTATGTATCATTCTTTTTCAGATTAAAACTCCTGTATACACAGGCATATTCATAAGACAGAAAGATCATTCAGCAATTAATGGCGGTTGACTAAGGCACTGAGTTCAGTCCCTAGGACCTTAACTAATAGAAGAGAATGTATTTCTAGGAACTGTCTTTTAACCTCTAGGTGTGTACTTTCATGTGCACATATGCACCTCTCACCACACACACACACACACACACACACACACACACACACACACACACACACACAGCAAATTCACATGGCTCAGATTAAAATAAATGTCAAATGAAAATAATTTGCTAACTGGTAACAGTGTTAATTGTGATCTCCTTGAATAAAGTTGAAAGTCTCTGATGGAGGTGGGTCTTCTATCAATCTGTTGATTTCATTGGTTAATTAATAAAGAAAACTGCTTGGCCTAATAGGTTAGAAAATAGGTGGGTGGAGTAGACAGAACAGGAAGAAGGAAGTGAGGTAGATGGCTCAGACAATTGCCCTGCCTCTGCAACCAGATGCGATGAAGCTCCAGCCCAAGATGGACGTATGCTAGAAACTTCCCGGTAAGACACCGCTCATGGTGTTACATATATTATTAGATATGGGTCAGTCAAGATGTGAATAAGAGGCTGAAAACAATGGGCCAGGCAGTGTTTAAAAGAATACAATTTGTGTGTTGTTATTTTGGGTAAAGCTAGCTGGGCGGCCAGGAGCCAGGCAGCAGGAAGCCGGCCCACAGCTCATCACTACAAGTCTCTAAATAAAAAAAAAAAAAAAAAAAAAAAAAAAAAAAAAAAACCACAAAGAAAAGAATGCTGCCCACATAAGGCACTGGTAAATGCGCTTAAGCACACTTACTCTCCTTGACATGAAATAAACACATCAAACAGATGCCCTTCAAATGCAGGTATGCATCTGGAGGTAGCTACTCAGGTACTCTCTCATCACTGCTCAATAATGCTACAATCAAACAGGCACAGAACAACTCCCCCCCCCCCCCCCGTTTATATTGCTTTCTTGATTTCTGGTAACCAGAGGGTGGGTTCCCTCTCAGAGCATCACCTAGACTGCCTGCCTCTGTCACTTGTGGTTAGCTTTTGCATCTGAGCCTTTTGCTAAGCAGTGAGAACTGCTGAGAGGTGTTGTAGTCACATCAAAGGAACTTTACCAATTCCAGGTCATACAGCACCCTTCAGTACACTTGTTTTAAAGTCATTACTGATGATTATCATCCATGAAAATGGGGATCTCTTACTTTCTGTGTTTGTTTTTGCTTATGTTATTTTACTCAAATAGATAACTTTTGGGGAATAATTCTTTTGTAGTAACTCCTAACTCAGTTCTGATATATTGTATTCCCTCTCTAGAATCAATTCATTCAATAAAACATTTTTTTGTATTGATACTTTAAAAATATAGTTCAAAATATTTGGAAAGCTATGCATTAAAATTCATACAGTCAGATCAAAGATATCTCCATAGAGGATGACAAAAAGTAAATATCAACATTATATATAATCCCAAAATGTTTAATCAGTTTTAGTCAAGTTAACACAAATCATAGACTATTTTAAAACAACTGAATGTTTTACTTTATTTATTTATTTATTTATTTATTTATTTTCTACTTTTAAAATAATATTTTTATGCTTTGAGACACAACGGTTATAGTGCTGTTTGATATTCTGTTTCATATTGACACAGCTGGTTGAGCATTACTGTTAGAAAAGATATCAAACATGCTTGTAACATTCATTTACTTGTGACATGGAACATAATGACATGTGTTATCTTTTGATTTTACAGTCAACAGTAGTGCATACCACATAATTTTAATGTACTTTTTAATATCTCATTTTTTAGTCATCACTTATTCTGTTTGTCAATTTTAACAGTATTTTAACAGTATCTTTACTTTTTCTTATTTTTTTTAATAAATTCTCTTCTTCTGCTTGTTTTCTTTATTTTTCCCACAAGATTTGGTAGTAATGGTGCAGATCCATTTTTCCCTTTTTTCAAATGTATACATTTAATGTTATAAACTTCCGAGTGCTACCTCATTCATATACTCATTCATATCCATGCTTTAACATGGATATTATGTCTTCATTGCTATCAATATTGTGGTCTTTGGAATATATTTAAATATTTTCTTAAAGGTTACTTCAAATGGATTTTATTTTGTCTTGTTGAATTTCAATTTTTTTTATTTTTATTTATTTATTTATTTATTTTATTTTATTTTATTTTTTTTTTTTTGGTTTTTCGAGACAGGATTTCTCTGTGGCTTTGGAGCCTGTCCTGGAACTAGCTTTTGTAGACCAGGCTGGTCTCGAACTCACAGAGATCCGCCTGCCTCTGCCTCCCGAGTGCTGGGATTAAAGGCATGCGCCACCACCCGAATTTCAATTTTTAAATATTTGGACATCACTTTTATTTTTATTGGTTTCTATATATATAGCATTATAGCTAGGAACAAAAGTTTTATTCCATATCATTTTATTGTTAATATCTATTTTGTTTTCGTGTGTGTGTGTGTGTGTGTGTGTGTGTGTGTATGTATACACGCACACAAATGGAATCATCCACCATAGCCAGATATTTTGTCAGATCCCCTAGAGTTTGGGTTGTAGAAGGGGGTTATAAGCTCTCTGATGCCAGTGCTGAGAAATGACCTTGAGTCTTCTGAAGAGCAGTACACACTCTAAACCACTGAACTATATCTCTAGCCCCACAAAAGCTTTGATTTAAATCACATATTTATTTTATAGTTTAATATGGATTATCTATCCTCATGTTTTCTGGTAGCATATTCAAAAATCACATTTTCAGGTTAATGAAACAGCAACTTTTTTCATTTAACTGGTTTGGGGTTCAATCATTTTCTTCAATTTTGTGTTAAGCACATTTCTGAGAATTAAATGAATTTTCTTTTGAAATATTTCCAGGTACAAAGTCTCCTTACCTTCTTTTATTTTATGTGACACCTACATATTTTTTTAATTTTTAAAATTTTCGAAAATAAATTTATTTTACATTTCAATCACAGTTTCCCTTACCCCCTTTTCTCCCAGTCCCTCGCTACAACCTTCCTTCATCGCATTCCCACTCCCACTCTATTCCTCCTCTGTTTCTGTTTAGGAAAGGGCAGGTCACCGATGGTTATCAACAATCTATGTCATGTGAAGTTGCAGTAAGACTAAGCACCTCTCCTTGGGGGAAAAAACTCATAGAATCAACTAATCTGAGCTCATAGGGGTTCTCAGAGACTGAACCAACACCCAGGGAGCCTCCACAGGACTGACCTAGGCACTCTGCTTGTGTGTTACAGTTGTGTGCTTGGTCCTGTTGTGAGACTCCTAATGGTGGGAACAGGGGCTGTCTCTGACTCTTTTACCAACTGTTGGGACCCTACTGCTCATACTGGGTTCCTTGCTAAGCCTTGAGACACTTGTGTTTTCTTTCTTTTTGCCCACAAGGTGTCTGTCTCTTTTTGAAGCTATTTTTATTTTTCATTCATATTTATTAAACTCTTATCTTCTAAGACACTGATTGTTTCCTCTGCTGTTCTGTCTACTAAGATTTCTATTGAGGCTACCGTATTTTCTAGATTTAAATTTTCTACTTGCATTTTCATTACATTATTTTATAGTTTATATGAATTATATTATATAATATGTTATATACATTATATGTTACTGTCATATCTGAGTGACTTCTAGAGTTCTCATATGGTCTCTATGAATACTCCTGGCTAAGTGGCAAATCCAGCAGCAATTGATGTCCTGACTACTTTTCTCTGGTACTACCAAAGTGTAATTTTAAAATCTTACAATGTGGGACATCTGCAGAATGCATTCAACTTTTACTTCTAGAGTGACTGGAAGGAACATAACACTTGATTAGGATTTATTTTTATTTCTAATCTTATGCAGGCATGCATGTATATGTATATGTATATGTATGTGAACCTAAGAGTAGTTTCTCCAAATACAAGAAAAGGGCATTAGATCTTTTGGAGCTGGGTTTGACTTCTAAGTGTCCTGATGCGATATCTTCTAACTGAACTTGGGTCCTCTGCAAGAGCAACATGTGCTGTTAACAACTAAGCAATTATTCCAGTCCAGATTACAGGTTTTTCTGTGGTGCTCATCTGGAGCAGTACAGTAAATAAAATCTTCTGTCATGTCAGACTGACTTTTCTGTATTTTTTTCTAGATACTGCAGGCATGTGTATATTTATTGATTTCTGCTTTGCTGTATTTTTCCACTATGCTATATGAGCTTTGGAGAAAAAGGAGGAGGAAGAGAAGATGTTGTTTTAGAAAAATAGTAAGGAGGAATATATCTACTCACTGTCCTTCAGTGCTTCAAACTGTTGGTTTTGTACTCCTATTTTTATTTTGACTTTTTCTGAGTTTAAGTTTTATATACCACAGCATAGGAATTGCATCATAAATATTCAGAAAACTACAATCTTTCTTTAAATCATATTGCATAAATTTTACATGTAGAAATATGATTGACAGTTGACTTTAATTTCCTCCATTCCTTTCTTGGCTCTGTTAATGCAGTACATTTTATCTTTAGCACAGTCTATATATTTAATACTTATTGATACTCTTTATTTATGCAATTACTTTTATGGTTTAATGATTACAAGTAATGTTGCATTCAACTTCACTCATATCTGTTGGAGTACACCTGCATTTCTTTGTATAAATAAAAGCAAATGTGGAGAAGCTTCTTTTAGCATCTTACATAACACCATTGCTGAAGGTGAAGTTGATCTACTTTTTTCCATCTGAAACACATATGTCAAACTTATTTGAGATGCACATAGAATTTTGGTAGGCATATTTCCTCCAACTTATTTTTCATTTGTTCTCTCAATGTAAGATATTAAAAATATTGCCCTCTTATTTACATAATAATCTCTGGCAAAAGCTTGACATTCTTAGAAAGAATTTTTATCTTTGTTTCTCTGTGTGATACCTCATCTCTGGCTGCCTTTAACCATTTTTCTGTACCTTTATTTTTGTTAGGTTATATTTGGCATGAGTAGGAGTGTGTGTGTGTGTGTGTGTGTGTGTGTGTGTGTGTGTGTGTGTGGTTGTGTATGTGTGTGAGAGAGAGAGAGGAAAGAAGAAGGAGGAGGAAGAGGAGGAGGAGAGGAAGAGGAGGAAGAGGAGGAGGAGGGGAGAGACAGACAGACAGAGAGAGAGAGCGAGAGAGAGCGCACTTAGTTAATTCATGCCTTTATGAGATTTTGAATATATTCTTTGTGGTAGTTCAATTATAATTGATCCTTATAATCTCATAGGGAATGGCACTATTTGAAGGTATGGCCTTGTTGGAGGAACTGTGTCAGTGGTGGGGGGCAGGCTTTGAATTCCCCTTTTCTCATATTTTCCTCAATGTGACTGTCAGTCAATTTTCTGCTTCCTGAAAGATGCAGCACTCTCACCTCCAGCATCACATCTGTCATGATACTAATGAACTTAACCTCTAAAACTAAAAGTGAACCACCACAATTAAATGTTTTGTTTTTGTGTTCACTACAATAAAAACCCAAACTAGGAAAGAAGTTGGTACCAGGGACTGGAATATTGCTGTGATAGGCCAGACCATTTGTTTGTTCGAAATAATTCGGACTTTGCTATTTTGAGTTATAACAGCAGCGGACTGCTTTAAGCACTGCTGATTAGGCCATTCTAATAGGAGCATGGAAGACAGAGGTGCCAAAATTTATTTGAAGTGTCAGAGGCTCACTCAAGTATTTTCATAGAAGAATTTTTTTATGTTGCCTAGAGCTCATTCTTGTGATATTTTGGTGAAGGAAATGTCTACACATTGCTCTTTTGGCTAAAGAGTCATCCTGAGGCTGAAATGACAAGCCTTCGGTTAATTCTGTTGGTTAAAGAATTCTCTAAGCAGCTTAGGATATACTCTATCACAAGGTTTTTAGTGGTAACTCTAATGAAGATGTATAATTAAAAGGATCAAGTTGAGCAAGATAAATTACAAAAAAAGAAATTTGAAAAGAAAATGCGCACCAGGAATTGGGATTGAGCTAAATCCTGTTTTCAGGGACACAAATGGCCTAAAAATGGAAAACGGGGAGTGGTAGCCTGAGGGAAAGATCCCACCCAGTTAAGTTTCCAAATTGTAAAAAGAAACTTAAGAAAAGCTTAGAGTGGCTGGGTATGGTGGGACACACCTTTATTCCCTTCACTGGAAAGGCAGAGGCTGGCAAATTTCTAAGTTTGAGGCTAGTGTAGTCTACAGAACAAGTTTTGGAACAGTCAAGCGTAGGCCATGAAGGACAGAAAGCTGGTGAAGATGTAATTGATTTGAGGGGGAAGGGATTTCAGCCCCAGAAAGCAGCAGAACTTGACAGCTTCAGTCACATGATTCTAGCTTTAGCGTTAAGGATAGAAGAAACAGGTTATGGAATTTGCCTCCATGCCAAAAGAAAGCTGTTGAGGCCAGTCATATGTCAGGGGTGTACGTACGTGAATGGAGGTCTCACAGAGAGGCCATTGTGTGAAGCTTTGGATTGCTTGGAGGGGACAAGATATTAGAGGTACCAAAGTTGTAGGATACCTGCCAAGGAGATCTTCTAATAGGAGGTGGAAACAACTCAAGGGAAAGAAGTATACTGCATAAACAAAGGTGAACAGAGTTGGACATTTGGAATGTTTTGTCATCAGACATGGAGATTGAATTTTGCCCAGCTGGCTTTTGGTCTTGTTTCAGTTAGTATTTCCTCATTACGTGCCTTTCCGTACATTTGTAATGGTAATATAGATTCTGTGTCATTATATGTTGGAAGTATATGATCTGCTTTTTCAGTTTGATTTTTACAGGTGATTAGAATTAGATTACATGACTCTCGATGCAGACTCTGAAGTTTGGAATTTAAAACATTGTTGAAACTCTGATAGACTATGGGAAATTTTCAAGATGGACTCATGCATTTTGTATTATGATATTGTTATAAACTTATAGAGGGCCAGGGAGAAGAATGTGCTAGTTTGAATGGCTCTCATAATCTCATAGACAGTGACACTATTAGAAGGGTTTGTTGGAATGTGTATGGCTTCGTTGGAGGAAACTTGTCTCTGAGGGCAGGTTTTGAAATTTTTTTGCTCAAGCTTCCCTCAGTGTGACTATCAGTTGACTTCCTGGTGCCTGGAAGATATAGCACTCTCAACTGTAGCACCACATCTGCCTGCATGTTTCCATGTTCCTTGTTATGATAATAATGGACTGAAACTCTGAAACTGTCAGCAAGCCACCCCATCAATGTATATTTATAAGAGTTGCTATTGCCATGATGTCTCTTCACAGCAATAAAAACCCAAACTAAGATACCATTTGATGCCTTTATTTTCAGAAGGGTATGTTCTCAGGGTATTTAAACGTTTTTCATCTATTCTTTTTTTTTTTTTCCATTTTCCTTCTGAAATGACAATTACTTCTTTGGAATAATAAATGATACTACTTCTCATGCAAAAGCCCCCTGAACTAATTTACATGACAACTCTTAAACTAGAATGGCTTTCACTCATACTCTTCTTAACTGTCAGGTCTATTGGTAGGGGTCATTAATATATTCTTCATCTGCTAGTCTTTTTTCATCATTTCTATTTTTCTTTTAATTAAAATTTATTTGTATTTGCTGAAATTTCCATAAATGCTTTTACTATCAGACACCCTTTTCCTTGTAATATTTCCCATGTTAATTGTTTATACATTTTATCTTATTTTTGTATGTCAGTACCACATTTAACTTGATTTTTCTGGTAATATTTTTGAGAGAAGTTTTTGTTTTATTGTTTATTTATATATTTTGTAATTTTGTTCTAAAAACAAACTATTCATAGAACAATGCTTTCATGCTTAACTTATTAATAGGCTTAGGTTTCCTTCTCCTTAGTTCTTTATATGGAAAATTGAGTAAATTCAGGTAAACATTAAGATGTGTTTGCGTTTTGTTCCATTTTCATTCAGTAAATTAACATCCTTGGAAGTCTTGCAGCAATATAAATTATTAGAATAGGAATATTAGGATTTTATATAATTTTCAAATAATTCTTGGTTAAAGTAATCTCTCTGTCTTTATCACAAACACACAAAAAAACCTTTTGGAGATTTCTGTCCCTTCCTATGCAACTTCCTGATTTTTTTTCTCTGTTTTTCCTCATGTTTGACAATTATAGGAAAATGAAAGAGATAAAAAAACTCTTTTACGAGGTGGGATGTCCGTCTGTATATATGTTGCTTTTATTGGTTGTTGAATAAATCTGTTCTGGCCAATGGCAGGGCAGAATGAAGCCAGGCAGAAAATTTGAACAGAAATATATAGAGAGTTAGTAGGTGAAGTAGTAGCTGCTGAAGCAGGCAGACACCATGCAGCAACTCAAGAAGCATGAGGTAACAAACCACAAGCCTTGTGGTAAAATATAAACTAATAAAAATGGGTTAATTTAAGATATAAGAATTAGTTAATAAGACATCTGAGATAATAGGCCAAACATTGTTATAATTAATATGATATATTATATATTGTTTCTGTGTGATTTTTCAGGTCTAGGCAACTAGAAAATGGAAAAACAGTCTCTGTTTACAAAACTTTATTTTGCTTTAGTTTCAGTGTTGGGCAAATGATGAGATCCTGACTCTTAAGGTTTCATCCTTGCCCATAAGTGATCATGATCTCACTTCCAGGCATAGTATATGCTTGTTCATCTGACTCAGTATGGCTTTCTCATTTGTCTGGCATAAAAGAATTATTTCTTTGTTTCTGTTCCTTACTTTGAGTAAGTATTTATTTATGGTTTGTGAGTAGTTTTGTTGCTAGTCTCAGTCACTTTTCCATTGTTGTAGAGGCACCATGAACAAAGCAGCTTATAAAAGTTTATTGGGGGTTTACAGAATCAAAGGGTGAATCGATGACCAGGATGGCAAGAACTTGATAGCAGGCAAGAAAGCATGGTACTGAAGCAATAGCTGAGAACCCACATCTTAAGGCAACAACAGAAAGACTAAAAATAAAAAAGAGGGAGAGAGAGAAAAAGAGAGAGAGAGAGTATGTGTGTGTGTGTGTGTGTGTGTGTGAGAGAGAGAGAGAGAGAGAGAGAGAGAGAGAGAGAATTGGATATAGTATGAGTCTCTTGAAACCCAGTGATATACCTCCAAGAAGTTCACACCTTCTATTCCTTTCCAGACAGTTTCTCCAGATGTATATTAAGACTAGACAAATCACCCTACTGAAAAACCTGTGGTTAGACCTGCCATTAGTTAATACTAATGGACTAAGGTTATTTCTTTTGCAGAATATTCAGGAACTCAACTTTTCTGAAATGCTTGAGACCCTTGTTGAACAGAGGTTAAAACTACTAAAACTTTACAACTGAAAACAGACTCTTCAAAGTCAGTTTGGAGCCTGGGGGAAATGGAATCTTCTGTGTTTGTGTTTATCCTGTCCAGTTTGGAATATAAGCAGGTATAAATTAGCCAAAAAAGGAGATATATGTTGTATTTTGGCTTCCCTTTATAGGCATTTTTATTTCTATCTTAAAATGAATCATTTATATAAAACTGATACATTATTAAAGTGCTGTTTGATGCAAAATAGCTTGAATGATATTCCACAAAAATAATGATCACTGATAATATGTTTGTGGTGGCAATTGCTAGATTCTTGTGATGAGTGAATAGCTGGAGACACTGCAGCAGTATTTAGTGTTGGCCTCAGGCACTGTAGCATCTAGGGTCATCCTTTCAGTGTTCTGATTATCAAGAACCATACAACACTGACTACATATCTAGTCTTTTCAAGTTTATGAAATTTACCAAATAAAAGTTGTCTGATATTTTAAAAAAAATTCAACTATATGGGCCTACAGGGTTCACTCAATCTACAAACCACCTATCTCTCAATTCTTTAAGAATTTTCTTCCTTGAAAATATAGAGAAATATCTAAGCAGTGTTTCATGCTTTCTGTACAACGACGACTATCCCAGAATTTGGAATCTTGCCATTATTGGTGTTCCTTCTGGTTTCTTGGTCTGATTGCAGCACCTCTCATGATTACTTCGGGATGGTATGGAAAAAAGTCTGTGAGTAATAGTTAATAATAAGATAATGTGAAGTTTTTTAATGTTATTCCTACCTCACTATCAACCTTTAAAAATAATTATATTTACTAAAAATAAATTTTAATGGCATACAATTATTTGTGCCTTCCTTAGAAATTGTTACTAAGATTGTCTTCTCATATGTTGGGTTAGTTGGGCTTTTAGTGAGTTCAGCTCTCTAATGTGCTCAAAAAGTTTGATCTTTTATAGTCCCAGCTTTGGTTTGCTTTGAAAATGAACATGATGAGTTTTCTATTTTCTGTATGTCAACACAAAGTTGGATTTAGCAGTGACCTTTCTAAGTAAATTCTATATCTCAAAAATACAAGAGTATGATGATTAGTCTTCAATGTCAACTTGACTGTTCCTAGAACCGTACAGGACATTTATCAACTGGATGTGTCTGTGATGATGTTTTCAGTGGGTTTCTTTTTTCTGGTTCAGTGGAAATGAATTTCAGTGGGTCTTAAGTGAGGAGGGAAGACTCAACCATGAATATGAGTGGTACCATTACATCCACTGATATTTTGAAATAAACAAAAAGTAGAGGATGAGAAAGTCAGTAACAGCAGATACTCCATTCTCTGCCTCCTTATCCACTGAGGCAGGACAAGTTCCTACCATCACTCCTATGGCTTCCTTCCACTGTACTTCTGTCCCTGCCATGAAAGACTCTGTCTTCTAAAAGGCACAAAGTAATCTATCCTCACCACCATAAGATGTTTATGGTCAGCATTTGGTCATAGTAATGAGAA
This sequence comes from Arvicola amphibius, assembly GCF_903992535.2. Lineage (NCBI taxonomy): Eukaryota > Metazoa > Chordata > Mammalia > Rodentia > Cricetidae > Arvicola > Arvicola amphibius. The sequence goes on along the minus strand of NC_052048.2, from coordinate 71,364,032 downwards.
ATATAACTAAATCCAAAATTTAAAATTGCTAAGTAACTTAATATAAAGATAAAATAATTCAGATTTTAGTGTCAGGAGAAAAAAGCATAGTGAATTTTAAATAGTGGGCATTAGTTGACTCCAGAGTAACTGCATAAATCTCTCTGCATTAAATGAATGTTGTACATATTCAAGATTTCACACAAACTCAGGAAAGCAAACTTCATTCGTTATCAAGTCCAGGGCTTTCCATATATTTTGAAGAAAAGAAAAGGAGGTATTCAAAAATTACTGGAAACTAAACTGCTGTGATTTAATGAAAACCATTTAAATTCAATACAGATCTAAAAGATGGAACTGTCTAGAAATTTTTTTCTCCTTGGGAGATTCATTTACAACTGTTACAAGATGATCTTCTCATCTTCAGGATCTCTAGGATATTTTTTTAAAAATATTTATCAGAAGCACCCTTTTATTATATTAATTTGAGGCATAGAGAGAGAAAGACAGAGACAGGAGAGGGAACTGAATCCCTCAGAGCTGAGTTCCAGGCTGCACAGTTGTGAGCCACCAGACATGAGTGTTAGGAACCAAACTCAGGTACACTTTAAAAGCACTTGTAAATTTCTAAGCCTCCTCATTTCTATTCTTCCAAGAAAGATACATTCAGTGTACATCTTAAATAATCAGTGAATTAATGATTATTTATTATTTATTATTAGAATGTGTTACATTCTAATGAAGCACTGGATAATACTAGATTTTAAGTGATAGTGCACATTGCATATGTATATATGGGCTCCTGGTGTTAGCAAAAACTGAGAATAACAGGGAAAGCAAGAAGTTGAGAAAAGAGCTGTAGCCTTGACTTTTATTTTGCTTTAACTTTGAAAGAAGCAGTTATTTTTATCTTGCTGATTTATTGATGAGACATAAGAAAGAAGCCTCTGGTGGTACGTGTCTCTAAGCTGGATGTAAGTATCAAGAAAAACCAAAAAGGATGCTTTGCTTAAAATCAGAACAGACCCAGCTAGTTCCCGGATTGTGATTCCCAGTTTCTCGAGCTGGTGTTGTTGTTTCAGAAGGATTTCCTTTCGTGATTAGCTTTCATCCTCACCTGTTCTACACTGTGAGGTCCCTGCTGAGCTGACCCAGAGAATAAAGGTGTTTTTGTGAAATTTTCAATTCTGTTTCCTGACACTTGGAGTTCAAAGTTTGTCTGAACCCCGTGGTGCTTTTGTGATTCACATGCAACTCATGGGCCTTTGAAAGTAACTGAGTAAGAAAAGGAACAAGGTTTATGGCCCATATTAGATGGAAATCCTAAGACAATTGTGAGATTTTGTGAAATCTATTGTATATGGCATATATCACAGATGGAACATGACGAACACCATCTGGCATCTGTGACCCTTGTACATTGCTCAGTCCTCAGTACAAAATGCACTCGGAAAAATTCTACCTCTTACTTGTATTCCTTGTATTTGTTTGCTGTGCATCTGTCTTTAAATGAATGGGTATTTCACAGTAGAATGGATTTGTTTTATTTCTAGTAAAGAAAAAGCACATTTAGAGATGTACATAATGAACTTCTGTTGGCTGGGTATAGATAGAGACAACTTCTCTTCCTAATGAAGACATGTGGGTTAGTGACTAAAACCTGAATGAGACTAAGAGACTGAAACTGGAGAAGAACATATGGAGATGCTAGTGGGACCTTTGCAAAGAGAAAGCGCTTGTGTCAGACTTCAGGCTTTCTTTATTATATATTGTTCTACAGAAACTCCATTCCCATGGTCCTTAAACCCTCAAATCTTATCTGCTAAGAATGGATTCTAGACATGGGAGATGAAAAGGAAAAACAGTCTTAAAATAAAGCACAGTTGATGGAGAGAGGCAGATTCAGAAGTTCTGCTTCATTTCATGCATTGCTTCTTTGGCTGATAAAATGAGACTGTAGAAGGTAGCTGATAGCTGATGCTTATGTTCAGAGTCAAAGAGTGAGCCCATTTAAACTCACATCTTCTAAAAGTTAAAACATCAAAATCACATGACTCAAATAAAAAAAATTGCTATCCTCCAGACTCCTAAGGCAATGGGAGACAGTTTTGAGACTTTATATTTTTAATGATTTATATCTGTAACAAACATTCAGACTCCTCTCTCCTTCTCCACCATCCATACATATGCACATAACCCACATTTCATGAGCAAAGGGAAATAAGGAGACAACACTATCTCAGTCCTGGTTGTCAATCATATTTAAGTGACCTGATTTGATTAGTAAAACTCAGAGGTGAATGTTCCCTGCCCAGAGAGAATTCCCTTTCCTTCTCTCCATTGTTCAGAAAGTAGTTTATTAGGAAGCAGGAAGCTGATTGCTTGTACAGACATCTGAGAACATGGAAAAACACCAGAGTCCTCTGCATGTTTTGTACAAGTAAGAAATTAATCATTGTTGTTTTATTCCAAAATCCTGAACAACACCTTTGTGTATACTTGTATTGAGATGGAATTTAGAGATGCCTTAAATTAAGTGTTTGATTAAATTAATCTGTTTTATGCTTAAGGGGGCTTTTTCTTGAACAATTGCAAGACATGTTTGAAGATTCTATTTTTGTAGGATGCATCACTTATAGATGCTGAATCCTCCACCAAAACAAGTCACTAACATCATCTGAAGCTTAGAACAAATCTTAGGTCAGTAGTGTCTGAATAAAGGGCTATTCAATTCTCGCAAGCTATGTCTCAAGAGATCTGATATGAATAATACTAAGCATATGTGTTATCAAGTGAACATTTACTAAATGTGAAATAGTTCTTTATTTCCTGCATTTTAATATTTAGCAGGAATGAGAAATTTAAAATTTAGTTAGTTCAGCATAAGCCTGGATATTTCAGTTTGACAGCTGTGTACACATAAAGTGATTACCTTGACTCTCCTTGTATCTCTAATAAGTGTTGAAAGATACTCATTGGTTACAGAACACCCGAGTTGGAAAAGACCTTTTCATAATTTAGTTACTGATTTTATGGTGTTTTCTTGGCTATTTTAATGCAGTTTTGTTTTTAGCATTTTGCTTAGGTTTAGTTTATGTTTTTCTGAAGCCAGCTCTCACTAGGTAGATCAGACTTCTCTTAAACTTCTGGATGCCTACTTGTGCACGCTGAGTACTGAGAATACAGGTATACTGCCAACACACTTACCATATTACTGTAGTAATAGAGGTGAGTCACAAGTACTTACTCAATTAAGAATGGGGACTTTTAATGTCAATATTTCTTATGAGTGAAGTATTCTTTTCCCACTATGGTTGAGGTAATGCTCTTTAAAATCATGATATCTTATCCTTTACGGAAACAACAAAAGCAAGAAAGTCACTGTCACTTCCTCCTGACCTTTTTCCTCTTAATAGCTTCCAGTAAGTCATTCTGTCATTTCCCCTGCGGGAATGCTCGTCTCTTACTGTATCAGCCCAGCCTTTACAAAACACATCTCTGTCTGTACTCTGGTGATGGCCAGTGGACAATCTTCTAAGATGTTCTAGATAATATCTAGACTGTTTTCAGAGCCCATCGCTTCACTTCATTTAGTGTGATAGAAAACTTTTCCAGCCTCTTTTTTAAATTCTTGCAACTGCTACCAATACAGAGTTACAGAGTCAATGCTACATACTCAAGTGCCATATAGCAATGCCCCACTCATCACAAGAATTTTCCTTAGTTCATTGTGCATCTTTATAATGAATCATTTAAAGCTAAGTTCATTATAAGGAAATGGAGTCATTTGTGGCTCACACTGCTAGAGGGAGTAAGCACAAAAGCATGGCATCAGCATCTGCTGAAACTGGTGAGGGCCTCCAGTGTCTGTACTAGTTAATAATATATAACTAAACCAGAAGTGGAAGACAGTAGGACAATGAGGGACACACAAATGAGAAATAATCAAGGGAGGCTCTTCTTTATATCAACAAGCTATCTTGGTAACTAATCCAATTACACAATCTAATCAATTTCTATAAAAAGGGTAACAACATTTTCTAAGCCTAGTCACTTCCCACTAATGCCCATTTCCTAGAGAAAAACCCTCACACACTTTTTGATACCATTATAAAGAGGACCATCTTCTAGCACATGAGTTTTGAGGAACAAACCAAAAGGAATCAATGGCATCACCTTTCAAGTAATTATATCTAAATACACAAGGAGATAGGAGAATCTGCACCACCAGGCAGTGATACTTTTTTACTGACATATGATCATTGAGTCAGACCTAGCCAATCACAAATTTACACAATTCCATCAAGCCAAGTGTAAAAGAGACATACATAGATCTAATCTACATGGGAAGTAGAAAAAGACAAGATCTCCTGAGTAAATTGAGAGAATGGGGACCTTCGCAGAGGGTGGAAGGGGAGGGAAGAAGCAGGGAAGAGAACAGAGAAAGATATAGAGCTCAATAAAAATATAAATAAATAAATAAATAAATAAATAAACAAATAACTGCAAACATCTGCTGAATCTTTTGAGCCTTTGGATTCCTTATAAAAACTTATGTATCATGGTAGATTTATATGGCTGTCTTTTCTCGCTGTCATTTGATGTTAGGTCTTCAGCTATAAAGTAGTAAGAGTAAGAAAAGTATATCTATTTTAACCTATTTTATTAAATATGTCATCATCATATTCTTAAATTATTAATGTACAATATGCATTGAAGCATTTTTCTTTAAAAATCATTTTTTGTAATTTCAGGTTTAACAAACACTGGGTTTACATTAGCTCATATTTACTTAAATTGATCATACTCAATTATTGTCTGTAATGTTTCATTGGAAAAAGAAACCTCAATTATTGAAGCTGTACTGTGAACAAACAAGAAAATACCCCAGAGATGTGAACCAGCCAATGCAGTGCTCACTCAGTTGAAAGGACTTGGGGTTTTGGTGCTGTAGAATTCTCTTTGCAGAACAACTGTCTTGCCAATGTTCTCTCATGTGAAGAAAAATGAGAATACCAGCCAACACTGGTCTGAAAACTAAATTAAAATTGAATGTTGATTAAAAAGAATCCCTCACTTGCACTTCCCAAGTAAAATAAGATTATAAAAATGAACTAATATCTGGAAAAAATATTGATAAGGGTCTCGTACCCACCAGAGCAATAAATATATGTACTTAGTTCATCGATGTTTACAATATAGTATTAGTACTCACATCCTAAAGAGCAGTTATGCATGAAATATTTTGAAAACTAGCAATAAAAACAAAGATAACACCCAGTGATACTTTCAATTTTCATTTGGTGAAAATATTTGTTTAATTTTTCTGTACATGAGTGTTCTGCTTGCACTTCTGTATGTGCCCCACATGGATACCTGACTCCCCATAAGGCCAGAAGAAGGCAGAAGATCATCTAGAACCTGAGTCCCGTGTGGCTGTGAGCCATTGCGTAAGCTGTTGTAAACAAATGTGGTGAGTCCTCTAAAAGAGCAACAAGTGTACATTAAGTACAATTAATGTCGGGCCAATTCTCTAGCTCTTTATCTACTTTCTCAAAAATATTTTTTATGTGTATGGTTGTTCTTCCTGGTCAGTTGCAAGTTATGTGCAATATTTGCATGCTTGTTGTTCAGAAAAAGTAAAGAAGGTGTAAGATCTCTTGGAATGGGAGTTTGAGATGGGTGTGAGCTGTCATGTGTGTGCTTAGAATTGTACTTGAGCCTTATGGAAAACAAGTTAAGGAGTTAAGGCCAGTAACTGCTGAACCATCTCTCCAACTCATGAGGCTTCCAGTTCCATAAAACAACCAACACTCCTACACTTATTCCTCTCTTTACAACAATCATATAAAAATTGTATCATATATTTTACCATCATGATTAACTTTTTATTATCAAATAATGCAAAGATATTTGCAGGTCAGAGTTTGAGCACATTTTAAGTGTTGGTTTATTGTGGAAAGCAACAAAATACAACAGGAAGTAATAAGAATGGGGGGGGAGAATGAAAACTGAGAAAGTACAAAAAAGAGGATGCATTTCAAGTGCATTCTTGGATAAAAAAACTAAACTTAGTGGAAAATTAAATCAGTGTAACTGATTTAACTACAGTGTCTGGGAAAATGCTTCACTTTTAAAGAATTAGGTACAAGTGGTCAAAATTTTGACTTTGACACCTGTGATGTCAGATGAAGGGGAAGGCATCTCACAATATGACACTCCGTTAAACAGATTGAGACTCTTCCTCGAGTGAAATGGAACTGAAGCACAACAAAATAGCCTTCCCACAATCAGGGAAACGCAATTGCGCAGAAATTTTATGTAAAAACTCCTAATGATATTCCACTATGTTCATAGACTGGTGCTAACCAAATTGTCATCACAGGGACATCATTTTGCAACTGATGGGAGTAAAGGCAGAAACCCACAGCCAAACATTTTCAGAGCTCAGGGAACCCCACACAAGAGGCAGAAGATTTGAGGGTACTATGAGAACACAGCTCACAGAATCAACTAAGCAGGACTCATAGAACTTATCACACAGCCTGCAGGAGTCTGCACTAGGCACTCTATATATGTTATGGGCATATATTGGTGTTCTTGTGAGACTCCTATCCCTAAGAGAGGGAATGTCTCTGACATTTACCTGTTCTTGGGGCCCTTTTTCTCCTATTGGCTTGCCTTATCCAGCCTAGATATGAGGGTTTGTGCCTAGTCTTATTGTAACTTGTTAAGCTGTGTTCAGTTTATGTCCCTGGGAGGCCTGGTCTTTTCTGAAGGGAAATTGAGGAGTGAAATTGGGGAAAGTGAGGTAGAAGAGGAACTGAAAGGAGTTGATGGAGGAGAAACTGCAATCAGGATATAATATATGAGAGAGGAAAAAGGGGGAGAAAGCTCTTAGACATCATGTGACTCACATCATGTCTGAGAAGAAAGAGGAGATCATTCTACAAGTATCCAATACATTGAATTGTAGACCTTGACCCTAAGCCATAGAGAAATCAATAGAAGCAAGATTTGAGTACTAATTGTATCTTATTTATTTTTCTACCTACCTATCTATTTATCTATCTACCCATCTATCTATCTATCTATCTATCTATCTATCTATCTATCTATCTATCTATCTATCTATCAACCTATCTACCTGTCATCCCTTCCCTTCACTCTTCCCACTACCCTACCTCACCCCTGTTTCCAGTCCTCCATCTATGCCTCCTCTATTTCTTTTAAGGAAAGGGCAAGTCTCCCAAAAGTATCAATCAAACACGGCACATCAAATTCAAGTAAGACTAAACACTTCCTCATGTATTAGGGTTGGGCAAGGCAAGCCAGTATGAGGAGTAAGGTCAGAAAAGATAGCAAAAGAATCAGAGACATGTAGTGGCATTTCAATTGTATTTTAATAAATAATGACTGCCTTAAGATCTGGAAAGCAAAACAGCTAGCTACTGATTCATATTTCGACCTCAGTCTGAAATGGAAATCCTGCCTCCAGGAATCTCAGAATGAGACTGTGTGTTGAGAGTTGTTTCCTCCCATTTTGATCATCCTCTCTAAGGCTGGGATTAAAGGTGTTCACTGCCGTGATTAAAGGCATGCACTGCCTGGTTTCTGTGGCAACTAGTGTGGCTTCTGGGATTAAAGGTGCATGTCATTGTGGCTACAGGGATTAAAGGTGTATGTAACCTTTACCTGGTCTGTAAGGCTGACTAGTAGGACTGATCTATTCTCAGATCTTTAGGCAGTCTTTATTTATAAAAATACAATTGAAATGTCACTACAGAGACAGCTCCTACTTCCGCTGTTAGGAGTCCCACAAGAAGATCAAGCTATAGAACTATAACACACATGCAGAGTGCTTAGGTCAGTCCTATGCAGGCTCCCTGATAGTCTTTGTGAGGCCCTATGAACCCAGTCTGCTTGATTCTGTGAGTTTTCTTAGGGTGTCCTTAACCCATGCGCTTTGGTAATCCTTTCTCCCCCTTTTCTGTAGATTTCCCCACCTCTGCTTAATGTTTGTCTATGGGTCTGTATCTCTTTTTATTAGTTCCTGGATGAAACTTCTCTGATGACAATCAAGATAGGCACCAATCTATGAGTCCAGCAGAATATCACTAGGCATCATTATATTAACTTTTTTTTTCTCTAGTTGTTTTTTCTTCTATCCTAAGTCTCTGGGTCATCCTGTCTGTGAGTCCTGGTGCTCCAAGCAGTACCAGGGGTAGCTTATTCTCCTTGCATAGGTTTAGGGATAGACCAGTCATTGGTTAGCCACTCCCTCAATCTCTAGGCCATCTTGACCCCAAAACTTCCCATAGGCAGGAGAGACTGTAAGTTGAAAGTTATGTGGTTGTCCCAACCACATGAGATTACCATTTCAGGCTATGTATCTAGTATTGCTAGAAGTCTTAGCTGGAGTCATCCTTGCATATTCTTGGAGAGTTCTTTGATCCAGATTGCTATGTGACCCCCAAATAACCCCCCTTTATGGTAGTCTTTTTCAGTACGCTCCCCACAATTCCCCTACCAACCTGATTGTTCATGTTCCCATCCCCACCTGCTCACAGTTCACTCAGGAAATCTGTTTCCTCTTTCCAGGCATCTACTTTGAACTATCCTTGTTACCTAGCCTCTCTGGGTCTGTGGATTATAGCATAGTTATCCTTTATTTCACAGCTAATATCCTTTTATGAATGAGTACATACCATGTTTCTCTTTCCAGGTTGCCTCACTCAGGAAGGATTCAGGAACTTTTAATGGCTAACGACTATTCAGGGTCTATGATGACTCTACAAATACTTAGTAACTGATCTGCAAGATAGAAAACGATGCATTACCTAGAACACATCTTTGAGGATTACCTGATCCTGATTTTGGTGGCTAGTATTTATTGTCAACTTGATTGTATTTATAATTGTCTCTAATTGTGCCTATAAAGGTACTGCCAAAGAGCTTTAGCTCAAAAGAAAAGGTCCAGTCTGAATGTGGGTGACAGTGATATTGGGGTAAGATCCTAGATTAGACAGAAAGGAGAAAGCAAGTTGAGCACAAACATTTGTCTCTCTACAGATGCAATGTGACCAGGTAGTTTACATTTCTAAGTACCATTCCTGTACTACTGCGAAGAACAAGACCTCGGTCAGGCAGGTGGTGATGCACACCCTTAATCCCAGCACTTGAGAGGCAGAGGCAGGTGGATCCCTGTGAGTTGGAGGGCAGCTTGGTCTACAAGAGCTAGTTTCAGAACAGGCTCCAAAGCTACATAGAAACCCCGTCTCAAAAAAAAAAAAAAAAAAAAAAAAAAAAAAAAAAAAAAAAAAAACCAAACAAACAAAAAAAAAAAAAAAAAGGACCTCAAACTGTGTTCCAAAATAATGTTTTTTGCCTTAAGATGAAACACTCACTGTGTCACAGCAATGAGAAAGGTAACTAATACAATGCTTTACAACTGCAAATTGCAGATCTCTGGATGTGGGCATTCCTGGCAATAGGCATGTAAATGTTTATAACAATTCCAATTGCTTATCTATAATGGAAACAGATAGATGGTCTCCATTTATTTTTAATTTTATGATTCTCCACATAGGAAATGAATCTTAGGTAGGGTTTGGGAGCAAGAGGAAAGAGAGAGGGAACAGTGATTGGCATACAAATGAATATTTTTTTTAAAAAAGGAAGAAATCCTTTCTTTAGGTTTTCTTATGTGTTGATTATAACATCCTTCTCATTAATCCTCCCCTACAATTAATGATATCAATTGTCTTATAAAAGCAGTACTTATGCATATCTTCTTACTTTTCATTTTTAATTAGTCTAAGAGGATAGAAACCAGACACATTCCTCTCTAAAGCCATCATTTTGCAGGAAAGGAAACTGAATCCCAAATAATGGACTATTTCAAATATCAACTGACAGATTTAATAGTTAACCAAGTTACTTACTCATGGTCACAGTCAGGTGGGTGAATTCAGGCATCTGTACAACAGCGTGCTTGGAGAGAGACTAGAGAACACTCCCATCATTTCATCATTGGAGGAAATCTTCCAGGGTAGTGAGAAATTCATTTATATAGAAATTTAGCTTTGTGGGTAGAGTAGAGAAAATGGCAAGACCTGAGCATTAACAGACAGTCTGGGAGTCACTGGAAGCTAATAATTATGCTAGCTTCTCCTCCTGATTCCAAAGTGCAAACATGCTTTAAACAGATTGCCAGTCCCCCCAGGGAAGAGAGAAGGAAATGGCTGGATTAAAGTCAGAAAGCAGACAGCCAAAAAAATCTGGTATTCATTACCATCCCCATCAATGAATATTTATCGAGCTCCCACAGAGAACCTAGTATCAAGGCTCAGGAATTCTGAGAAGTAAATACAATTTAAGGCAGTAAAAGTTCTATCCAAGACAGGCACATGGCAGGGGGGAAGAACCCTAGATGCCAAAGGAAACAAAAGGGAGAGCCAGGAATATGCACATCTTCCTCAACTTTCAGAAATCAATCAACCAATCCTGCCTTAGTGCACAGCCAAGTTCCAATTTTGCCTCATTATTTGAAACTAAACTTTAAGTTAATTTTAAACATCAATGTTAAGAATCACCAAATTGACTTTAGTGTTTTTGAGAAACTTGCAAGTCTTTGGTCAGTATAGTGATATTTTAGTTTGTATTGGAGCAATGATAAAACTCACTGTTATGAAAGATCTTTGCCCATAAAGAAAAATAAGTTGCCCTCTAACACCCAACATTCATGCCTAAGCAAATGGGTATGACTGTTGACACTTAGGTGCAAGATCTATCTCTGTACGATAAGAATATGCTTGCTTATAGCATTACAGTCAGATGTGATCGTTTGATTACTTTGTATGGAAATGTATATCAATACTTACATATTGTTGATAAGACTATCAGTTATCTCATAGAAGAACAGCCTGCATGGTCTTTCTCCCAGAAATGTCAATACCATAAGGTAAATTCAGGTCTCTGTAATGTGACAACTAGTGTCACAAAGTGAACAGTGCTCTCAAGATGGTTAAAGGATGGATTCTTTCTGTAGATGGGACATAGCATTGCTGATCCAGATGGGCAAGTTATGGACCTGTGGACAGGTTCACCTCCAGATAACATACGTTCTCTTTCTAGGATTCCTGTCCCTAGCACAATCTCTTATGGAAGATTGATGCCTTGAAACTCACTTTTGATTAACTTTTCTCTTTCTCCCATCTTTTTATGAACATACTTTTGTTGTTGTTTTGGGCTTTAGTCTTTTTCTAATGCTCTCCTTCTTGTCATGTGGCTACTTATTATGGCTGACTTCCATGCCAGCTTATCTCCAAAGCTTTGGCTTTTTATTTTCTTCCCCATTCACCTCCTTTGGAGAGCTACACAGATTTATAGCATGCCTGCCTTGTGGTTTTTCATTTAAACGCTAATACAATTGTCCTCAGGCTTCCATGTGAGCCTCTATTTAATTCACTTATTAATGAGACTAAGAGTCACAAAAGGAGACTCTGATTTCCCCAGTACCTAAAGCACATGACACCAGGACTCCCCCAAATTTTGGTCTTGTTCTGTGATGCCTTCTTCTACAAGAGATACACCTGCAGCATCCTCCTTCTCTAGGCTTCCCTATTGCAGATCCTGCCTCAGCTAAATCTACCATAATTGGAAAGTTCCTATTCTTCAATCCTACTGCATTTGCACTTAGACATAAAAAGGCCAGAGGAAAACTGAAGTTCATCTTTGGTAGTAATTCATGCTTGACACACCTATGTTCTCAGTAGAAGGACACAGTCACATGGGAAATGAATAACTCACCACTTCTTCCATGTTGGGAGCAAGAGCTAGAGCTAGGTAGTGGAAATTAAAACATTATTCACTGGGTAAGTTCCCCAGGAAATGCTGTCCCAAGATGAAATATGCACACTTGGAGCTCATTTTTAAATTTAGAAATGAAGAAATAAAGAACATATTGTCATTGTCTGGCTAGCGCTGTCTTCCTATTCATTCTGCTTCCCTGATTCTAATGTATCTGATAGAAAACCTGGAAATCCCAGTCTGTGCCCCAAGCTATGTTTAGCCACACAGTGTTGATACCCCCATTTTAAAAAAAAATCAATATTGATAGTGGAAAGTATGAAATAAAAGATTTATTTTAGTGTGTCCACCTTGGAAAGAGGGTCAAAGAATTCCAAAAGGAAAAAAAAAAATCCACCAGGCTTAGTCTGTCATCAGTATCCTAAGTGAGATTACAGTTTACATAGAGGGCCAAGGATATGCATGTCTAAGCAGTCCCTGTCAATGGGACACAACACTGTTCCATCTCTGTCTGGGGTTCAGTCTCATATTGTAAAGTATTCTGACTGGTTGTTAGAACTGTGGAAAACATTCTTTCAAAATACAA